>NW_028318083.1:12623750-12945000 GCF_062004578.1 Staurois parvus | reverse complement strand
TCTTTTCATTCTTCTTTTCACTCTTCTTCTTCTTCTTTTCATTCTTCTTTTCATTCTTTTTTTCATTCTTCTTCTTCTTTTCATTCTTCTTTTCATTCTTCTTCTTCTTCTTTTCATTCTTCTTCTTCTTTTCATTCTTCTTTTCATTCTTCTTCTTCTTCTTTTCATTCTTCTTTTCATTCTTTTTTTCATTCTTCTTCTTCTTTTCATTCTTCTTTTCATTCTTTTTTTCATTCTTCTTCTTCTTTTCATTCTTCTTCTTCTACTTCTTTTCATTCTTCTTTTCATTATTCTTCTTCTTCTTTTCATTCTTCTTCTTCTTCTTTTCATTCTTCTTTTCATTCTTCTTCTTCTTCTTTTCATTCTTCTTCTTCTTCTTTTCATTCTTCTTTTCATTCTTCTTCTTCTTCTTTTCATTCTTCTTTTCATTCTTCTTCTTCTTTTCATTCTTCTTTTCATTTTTCTTCTTCTTCTTTTCATTCTTCTTCTTTTCATTCTTCTTTTCATTCTTCTTCTTCTTCTTTTCATTCTTCTTCTTCTTCTTTTCATTCTTCTTTTCATTCTTCTCATTCTTCTTTTCATTCTTCTTTTCATTCTTCTTTTCATTCTTCTCATTCTTCTTTTCATTCTTCTTCTTCTTCTTTTCATTCTTCTTTTCATTCTTCTTCTTCTTCTTTTCATTCTTCTTCTTCTTCTTTTCATTCTTCTTCCTCTTCTTCTTTTCATTCTTCTTCTTCTTTTCATTCTTCTTTTCATTCTTCTTCTTCTTCTTTTCATTCTTCTTCTTCTTTTCATTTTTCTTTTCATTCTTCTTTTCATTCTTCTTCTTCTTCTTCTTTTCATTCTTCTTTTCATTCTTCTTCTTCTTTTCATTCTTCTTTTCATTCTTCTTCTTCTTCTTTTCATTCTTCTTCTTCTTTTCATTCTTCTTTTCATTCTTCTTCTTCTTCTTTTCATTCTTCTTTTCATTCTTCTTCTTCTTTTCATTCTTCTCATTCTTCTTTTTATTCTTCTTTTCATTCTTCTTCTTCTTCTTTTCATTCTTCTTCTTTTCATTCTTGTTTTCATTCTTCTTCTTTTCATTCTTTTTTTCATTCTTCTTCTTCTTTTCATTCTTCTTCTTCTTCTTTTCATTCTTCTTTTCATTCTTCTCATTCTTCTTTTCATTCTTCTCATTCTTCTTTTCATTCTTCTTCTTCTTCTTCTTTTCATTCTTCTTCTTCTTCTTTTCATTCTTCTTTTCATTCTTCTTCTTTTCATTCTTCTTCTTCTTCTTCTTTTCATTCTTCTTTTCATTCTTCTTCTTCTTCTTCTTTTCATTCTTCTTTTCATTCTTCTTCTTCTTCTTTTCATTCTTCTTCTCATTCTTCTTTTCATTCTTCTTCTTCTTTTCATTCTTCTTTTCATTCTTCTTCTTCTTTTCATTCTTCTTCTTCTTCTTTTCATTCTTCTTCTTCTTTTCATTCTTCTTTTCATTGTTCTTCTTCTTCTTTTCATTCTTCTTCTTCTTCTTCTTTTCATTCTTCTTCTTCTTCTTCTTTTCATTCTGCTTCTTTTCATTCTTCTTCTTCTTTTCATTCTTCTTCTTTTCATTCTTCTTTTCATTCTTCTCATTCTTCTTTTCATTCTTCTACTCATTCTTCTTCTCATTCTTCTTTTCATTCTTTTTCTTCTTCTTTTCATTCTTCTTCTTCTTCTTCTTTTCATTCTTCTTCTTCTTCTTCTTCTCATTATTCTTTTCTTTCTTCTTCTTCTTCTTCTTTTCATTCTTCTTCTTCTTTTCATTCTTCTTCTTCTTCTTTTCATTCTTCTTCTCATTCTTCTTCTCATTCTTCTTTTCATTCTTCTTCTTCTTCTTTTCATTCTTCTTTTCATTCTTCTTCTTCTTCTTTTCATTCTTCTTTTCATTCTTCTTCTTCTTTTCATTCTTCTTCCTCTTCTTCTTTTCATTCTTCTTCTTTTCATTCTTCTTTTCATTCTACTTCTTCTTCTTTTCATTCTTCTTCTTCTTTTCATTCTTCTTTTCATTCTTCTTCTTCTTCTTCTTTTCATTCTTCTTCTTCTTCTTTTCATTCTTCTTTTCATTCTTCTTCTTATTCTTTTCATTCTTCTTCTTCTTTTCATTCTTCTTTTCATTCTTCTTCTTTTCATTCTTCTTCTTCTTTTCATTCTTCTTTTCATTCTTCTTCTTCTTCTTTTCATTCTTCTTCTTCTTCTTTTCATTCTTCTTTTCATTCTTCTTCTTCTTTTCATTCTTCTTCTTCTTCTTTTCATTCTTTTTTTCATTCTTCTTCTTCTTCTTCTTTTCATTCTTCTTTTCAATCTTCTTCTTCTTCTTTTCATTCTTCTTTTCATTCTTCTCTTCATTCTTCTTCTTCTTCTTCTTTTCATTCTTCTTCTTCTTCTTTTCATTCTTCTTTTCATTCTTCTTCTTCTTCTTTTCATTCTTCTTCTTCTTCTTTTCATTCTTCTTTTCATTCTTCTTCTTCTTCTTTTCATTCTTCTTCTTCTTCTTTTCATTCTTCTTTTCATTCTTCTTCTTCTTTTCATTCTTCTTCCTCTTCTTCTCATTCTTCTTTTCATTCTTCTTCTTCTTTTCATTCTTCTTTTCATTCTTCTTCTTCTTTTCATTCTTCTTCTTCTTCTTTTCATTCTTCTTCTTCTTTTCATTCTTCTTTTCATTCTTCTTCTTCTTCTTTTCATTCTTCTTCTTCTTCTTCTTCTTCTTTTCATTCTGCTTCTTTTCATTCTTCTTCTTCTTTTCATTCTTCTTCTTTTCATTCTTCTTTTCATTCTTCTCATTCTTCTTTTCATTCTTCTACTCATTCTTCTTCTTATTCTTCTTTTCATTCTTTTTCTTCTTCTTTTCATTCTTCTTCTTCTTTTCATTCTTCTTCTTCTTCTTCTTCTCATTATTCTTTTCTTTCTTCTTCTTCTTCTTCTTTTCATTCTTCTTTTCATTCTTCTTCTTCTTTTCATTCTTCTTCTTCTTCTTTTCATTCTTCTTCTCATTCTTCTTCTCATTCTTCTTTTCATTCTTCTTCTTCTTCTTTTCATTCTTCTTTTCATTCTTCTTCTTCTTCTTTTCATTCTTCTTTTCATTCTTCTTCTTCTTCTTTTCATTCTTCTTCCTCTTCTTCTTTTCATTCTTCTTCTTTTCATTCTTCTTTTCATTCTACTTCTTCTTCTTTTCATTCTTCTTCTTCTTTTCATTCTTCTTTTCATTCTTCTTCTTCTTCTTCTTTTCATTCTTCTTCTTCTTCTTTTCATTCTTCTTCTTCTTCTTTTCATTCTTCTTCTTCTTCTTTTCATTCTTCTTTTCATTCTTCTTCTTTTCATTCTTCTTCTTCTTTTCATTCTTCTTTTCATTCTTCTTCTTCTTTTCATTCTTCTTCTTCTTCTTTTCATTCTTCTTTTCATTCTTCTTCTTCTTCTTTTCATTCTTCTTTTCATTCTTCTTCTTCTTCTTTTCATTCTTCTTCTTCTTCTTTTCATTCTTTTTTTCATTCTTCTTCTTCTTTTCATTCTTCTTTTCAATCTTCTTCTTCTTCTTTTCATTCTTCTTTTCATTCTTCTCTTCATTCTTCTTCTTCTTCTTTTCATTCTTCTTTTCATTCTTCTCTTCATTCTTCTTCTTCTTCTTTTCATTCTTCTTCTTCTTCTTTTCATTCTTCTTTTCATTCTTCTTCTTCTTCTTTTCATTCTTCTTCTTCTTCTTTTCATTCTTCTTTTCATTCTTCTTCTTCTTCTTTTCATTCTTCTTTTCATTCTTCTTCTTCTTCTTTTCATTCTTCTTTTCATTCTTCTTCTCATTCTTCTTCTCATTCTTCTTCTTCTTCTTTTCATTCTTCTTTTCATTCTTCTTCTTCTTCTTTTCATTCTTCTTTTCATTGTTCTTCTCATTCTTCTTCTCATTCTTCTTCTTCTTCTTTTCATTCTTCTTTTCATTCTTCTTCTTCTTTTCATTCTTCTTCTTTTCATTCTTCTTCTTCTTCTTCTTCTTCTTCTTCTTCGTCGTGCCCCGTGACTGCCCAAATGAGTGAAGTGTGCGGTGATTCTAAGATCGACGGCACTCATCTGCATGTCATACTGACTGACAGTATTATTTCTCTTCCCCAGCAGACTCCAAGGGCATTTAAATTAAAGGTACAGTGTTCTGCACTAATATAAAGGCTCTCTGAAGCATCGAATCGAATTTCTCCCGCAAATTCGGCGAATCAGCCGAATCGAATTTTTGAATAATTCGCTCATCTCTAATAATAATAATATATTAATTAATAATAAATACTTAAACTTATTTTAAAACTAACACTAGAGTTACCTGTTAGTCCTAAGGGAATAAAACACTTTGGTATGTTCACCAAGTAATTGTGTAATTTAAAAGGGGTTAATTTACTAAATGGATCCCATTAATATAATTGTTCACTGAGGTTAGTAAATACTGATTGAAATGAACACACTTGGCTCCATTCACTAAAGCATATTGCATGCAATATTTAGTTGTCTGAACACATTTTCCCTAAATATCACATCATGATCTTGAAACTGTCGATTCATTTTGCCATTTTGCAGTAAATACTTGTAAAATGCTCAAAACGCTCTGTACATACTGCATAAAAAGAGGTTAAAGTAAATTCACAGAGATAAATAAATAATTAAATGCATGTTGTAATTAAATAGTGGTCCAGGCATGTGGTGTTTAGGGATTTGAAAATATAATAGCTAATTTTGTATAGGAAACATCATAATTGTGATCCAACTAACATTACATTTTGGGCTATAGAATCCATCCCTAGGGCTTGGAGGGGATCAGATAGAATTAGGGAATTATCCACATGTGAGACAAAATGGATATCCATAACTGAAACCTTGTCCCCGAAAGGTTTAAATGTTGAACTGGACTTGAATTGTTTCATTAGTGATGCTTAATTTAGTTATTTTATATATTTATATTATTTTTATTTAATTTGCTTTATTTTACTTAATGTTTAATGTTTAGAATTATTATATACATTTTTGTGATGTAATTTTAATTTTATTTAGATTTAGGATATAATATTTTAATTATCCTGCTCTTATATGATTTAGACACAAGATAGTGCTGTTGTGAGGTTAGCTCATCCAATTAATCTGACCATCCGCACCACTCATTTATATTCATGCCTTCAGGTGTTATTCATCAAAGTGACCAATGAGAAAGGAGGCGGCTCTTTAAGAGCACGCTCCAAGTACTGCTTATCACTCCCTCGGATGAAGTCGTATGACGAAACGTGTTAGGGCATGGTTAACCAGTGACGTCACCACGCACGCCAACCCATGTGTCCGGATCACATAATCACAACAACGCCATCTTGGTTGCAGGCAGGCTGGTGAGACGCTGCTGACAGAGCTGGATGCTCTTATGTGGTAAAGATTGTAACAAATGCTTGAATTTTTCTGACTCAATGTGAGTGCGGTTTTATGGGGGGATGTTTGAATAAATGTTTCTACATACGTTATTGCACTATGGCGAGTATTTTTTCTGCCTACATGTACTGTATGTAGTTGTTTGGATATCTCTAAGCTGGAGCTAATTTGCAGTGTTGGATAAACAAAGATATGCTGGTTATTCACCAGCTTTTGTTGAATGTGCAATTTGAAGGGGTGTTAAAGCACTGGAGTTTGCACTGATGATGGAAGACTTCATAGCTTCATTTACTGAGGATCATATGCAATATTGATGTGTGGACTTTACTGAATGGACTCTATGAGGACTCTTTATTTATTTATAATTTAATAATTAGTGCACATATTTGGTGGAGGATTTATTTATTTATGTTTAAGGGTAGCGCTATTATTTGTGGTTAATTTTTATATTTTATTATATTTAATTTTATCACATTTTGGATTATAATTTTGTATAGTCTCTACCTTTTTAGATCAGTTCTCTGAACAGTAATGCATCGAAACCTAAATATGGAAATATGGACATCATTGGGGTTGATTTACTTAAAGTATAACTAACTTTTTAAAGTTTTGGATAGAGTGGAGGTGGATTAGAACACCTGTCAGGTTTGCAGTGTTGTTTGTACCCCCGTTAGGGAGATCCACCCTCTCTATTTGCCCTATTTACCATTATCATTGAAAGTGAAAGTAAAAGAAAATCCCAAATTTTGGGTTGTCCCCAGAACAGTAATAGAGAAAAAATCTTCCAGCGGGGACACTGGTTCTGGTGACCTGGGGGGACCCAAAAGATTCCTTTAATTTGTAGTGATTTCCAGTAACGTCCTGTTTTGGATATAAGATAAGAAGTGAAGGTAAATCTCCCTAATGGGACACAGATGGAAAAAAAAAACAAAACACTTACAGAGTTATAACTCTCCCTTACTCTATCCAAAATGAAAAAAAATGTTTTGCCTATAGTTTTGCTTTAGAGCAAATAGACTATGCACTTTGCAAGTTGTTCCAAAGCTTAGTAAATGAGATAAAGCTTAATTTACAAACAATACCCAAACACATGCAAGGAAAAAAACTGTATTTTTGCTTGCACATTATTGGATGATGGAAGTCAGCAGTGCTCCTCCTTATTTATTAAGTTCTGGAGCAACTTAATTTGCAAAGAGCTCAGTCTATGTGCCTTTAGACAATCTACCCCTTTACTTTTAGTAAATCCACCCCATTACATGTAATACAATTTATTTTCTCTTTTAATTTCGCCAGATTTTCTGAGTTTTTTGTGTATATACAAGCATAAGTATCATTTGCTGCAAAAAAAACCCACAATCACTCCAAACATAATACAATGTACAGTACATGCCTATCATAATGTTTTTTTTTTTTTTTTTTTATAAATATTTAATTATTTTCTTCCAAATACAAATTACAAACACCTATTTCTATACAAAAAAAACATCAGATCGAAATATTCTTATTAACATAACTTATCTATATCCCACTTCCCCTACCCTTCCTTTCCCCACCCCCCCTCCCACTCAGCAATTCACTTCTCTAAAACCAATTCTAAACTCAACTTTTGTTTTGAGGGGTATAATTCATCATCATATATTTCACTTTTTCTCTATATTCCTCCCATTTTTTCCACTTTATATTATACTTCTCCAACATATCCATATCCATATAATATATTCTTTCCGTCGCACAAATCTGATTCATTCTGATCATCCAATCTTCCTCTGTCGGCACCTCTCTTTTTTTCCAGAACCTGGGTATAAGACTCTTAGCTGCGCTCAAGAAATATCCCAATCCTGAATCCTTGTATGATTTCACTGAAAGCTCTGAGACATGGAGAAGACATATCTCTGGATCCAATCTAATGTCAATCTCAGTAATGTTTCTTATTAAGTATACAATTTTACTCCAAAACACCTGTATTTTTAAACACTCCCACCATACATGATATAACGTACCCACCTCTCCACATCCTCTCCAACACAATGGTGAAATCTCCCTGTTCAATTTGTGCTCCACATTTGGTGTGATGTGCCATCTTACTAAACACTTATAGTTCAACTCCACATCCCGCATACTAATGTTTTCGTGAATTAATCTAAGCATTTTCCTCTGCTGCTCCTCATCTATTTCCCTTCCCATGTCTTTTTCCCACTATCATAATTTATCATAATGGTCTAATCCCTTGTTAGAACGTATGTAGTGGGGATACAGTTCCCACTGACACCATTGATCTTTTCAGCTGTCTATAGGGAGGTAATTCTTCCCAGTGACCACAAGTGTAAGGAGTAGTCTTCCCACTGACCACCACACTACACACTATTGTATCATGATATGTAGATATACTGTAGTCATTTTTAGCAGTGGTTTCCTGAGACTGGAAAGATATTTAAAGGATTCCTTTGTGTTGAAAAGGTTGATAAAGGCTGCATGAAAGTGTAACTAATGACAAACCTTTCTCTTTCATTTTGGATAAAGTAATGAAGGGTTAGAAACCCTATTGGTTTTTGCCATCTGTGTCCTTTTGGGGGGATTTACATTCACTTTCTGTCCCTTAGCCAAAACAGGATGTGAGAGGAAATCCCTACAAATTAAGGGAATCCCTTGTGGTCCCCCATATCACCAGAACTAGTGTCCCCATTGGAAGATGGCCCTCTATTACCTTGCAGGGGATAACCCAAAATTTGAGATTTTCTTTTAATTCCAGCTTCAATGATAATGGTAAATAGTACAAATAGAGAGGGTGAATCTCTTTAATGGGGACATACAGCAGTAAAAACCTAATAGGTTCTCCAATAACTCTCCACACAATCCAAAACTAAAAAAGGTTTTTCCTTTAGTTATACATTAAGTAAAATCAAAATATCTTTATAGATTTCAAATATTGAATGAAAACAGTATAAAAAGCACACACATACATAAATACCCTTCTTCCACCAAAAGAAAACATTGAAGAAGAAGGATATTTATATATGTGTATTTTTTTATACTATTTTCATTCAATCTTTGATATTTATATATATATTTTGTATTTACTTAATTTAACTTTTTGATACACTATGTGTATCAGGGGAATGCAGCTTCCTTATGAATGGTATTCTAGTCTACTTTTTTCTAATATTAATATGTTGCAGGGACTGCACTGACTTGGGTAGTTGGCATATTTCTACGGTTTAAACCATTTTACCTGTTTATTAGCAATAAAAGCTGAAAGGGTTCTAATTTTTCTCCACTGCATCCATCCCACTGGATGACACGAGATAAAATGCCACATGGTTTTATGAGAAAAATACTGCATATTTCAGACACAAAATACACCATGCGATATATTAGAAGCCTTTTTTGTGAATGCCAAAAATCTTTTTGAAAAATGCTAAGCGATACTTTGCTGCATTTCTTAAAGTGGTAGAAACAGTTTCGTGAATGGAGCCCACTGTCTCTTATTTACTAAACGCAATGAACATTCACTTTGGTAAATGAATATTCTCTACACCTTTTAGAAGGCCCAAAGAGCTATTACTAGATAATAATCTTTGTAAGTCTCGTGTTGCTTGCAAATTTATATTATATGCCAAGGTAACAGAATATTGTATTTGCCGATAAAATCTGACACGTCTTGTATTTTCTACCCTGAGAACAATGATTCTGCAAGACATTTATGTTATTTAATTTTTTTGCATTCTATTGTGTTTTGAAAGCATTTTATTCTTTTTACTAAAAGTGTTCAAAGTACAGGACTTTTATAAAAAAAAGACACTTTTAGAAAAAGGTGGATGATTAGATGTAAAGACAACTCTTTGAAGCAAGGAAAGTTCAAGGTTGATAGGGGCTACAATCAAGTGCTTTAATAAATAGGTTTGGTGTACAGGCTGTGGTTTTCGAAAGGTCACAGATACAGTTAAGGATGTGTGTCACAGTAAAGAATTTAAGATGAGGATGTATATGACCTGCAGGTGTCATTTACAATACCGGCAGTCCTTGCAATATACTAATGTGACAATGCATCAGCACATAGTGCTTTTTTTCTGTACATTGAGGTGACATTCAGAATAACAATGAGATCGATTTAGATGCTAAACATTTTGACACAGAAAAACATTTTATATACTGTATTAATTTTCCATATAAGTCATTGACCCCTTAGTTATTTTATTTGTTCAAATACTGTGAGTGTTGACATCTTAGGTGAGGTAAGCATAAGCAGTGTTTGCCTATTTGCAATATTATAATGCAGTAGCATGCATTATGTTCACAGGCACAATTTACAGGCTCCATAAATTGGAAAGTTACATTGTGAGTAAGTTACTATTATTTAAAAAACACTAATTTATGAATGATCAGTAGCAAATCAAAGCAACATGGGTTTATGCAAAATTTACTCTTTTTTTTTTCTAGAAAGACTTTATGGTGTACAGTTGTCAGTACATTCAATTGTTGCAGAATAGTGTTTTTTGGTAACTTCTTTCACGAAAATGCTGTTCTGCATTGCATGAAACAGAAGAGCTTCTGTAGAGATCAGCTGCCCTTTATTGTCTGAATCTGTAAATGCTGGTAACTGCCTGTAAATATATTATGGATGTGCTTCCTGTCCTGTTGGCCACATGTTCTGTCCATGTTCCAAGCTAGAAGAGACTATTGTAAACTACTAGGGAGAGGCTAATGTACAGAGGGTCTGAAGTTCCATTACTGGCTGGTCAGACAACAGTTGTAGATACCCTTATGACCACTGATCTTGTCTTTAGGTCTCAGACACAAAGGCAGACTCTGCATCATCCCCAGGAGCCCCTGTAACTGGACTTTGCTGCAACATTCATCTGGAAGTATCTCTATTGATAACTACATATACTTGGGTATACAGTATATGCACTATTCCACCAAGACTCCTATCAGGCCGTTTGCTGATAATACCTGTTTGTACATTGGATGCATGTACTGTTATTAACCTCTTCTTGTATAAAACGTGTATTATTTCCATACTGGTGTGCATCAATATGCTTATGGTTAATGTCCTATGCTGGTAGCAGTAGTTCTTCTTGCACCCAATTAGTTTGCTTAGATTACTGATTAATTTCCTAGAAAGGGAATCATGTCTGTTCACAGAGGCTCTGTCCTGGGTGGAGGCACTGCCAACTTTATAATATCAAATGCACTCTTCCACTGAGCAAAGGTTTTGGTTCCCTTATTTACCTACATGTTTAGCACAATATCCTGTTTGAGGAGGACCATTTTCTCATAACCTCCCCCAAAAAGAGGGCCACACTTCTGTTTCACTCAACACAGCAGGATCACTCTTAAATTCTCTATGTTTCTCTATGATTATGATAGAGTCATTAAGTTGTCTTTGCTGATTGTATCTGGAGTGTGGTTCTCTGCGACTGTGGTAGGGACATATTGTTTCTTAAGTGTATATTTGTATAGTGTTTCTACTGTACATAACTGAAGTAGGACCATAAGGTGGTAAGTTTCTTCAAGTCTAGGAAAAAAATTATAGCAACAACCACAACTGAAGTGATACTAAATACACATAGGGCAAGAATCGCTTAGACATTGTTCTTGTATAACACTAAGGGTTTGTTCACACTACGCAAGATGAATTCCAATGCATGAATGCAACACACTGTATATATGTGTTGCAATGCCTCTCATGGTTTGTAAACTGCATTTCAGAGGCACTATGCCCTGCACCTACCTGCAATGTTGAGTTTCGAGAAGGAAAGATGTTATTGCTCTGTGCACCAGCAATAACATCTGCCTACTGAAATGTGCCTCAGGGCATAAAAACTTGGATGTAGCAGAACACTCCGTGTGACATAATCGGTGCAATTTTAATTTTTTTACCATGTTGTGTTGCTGTACTGCTGCACTATTGCTGTCCCTTGGACTGTGGATCCAGGCTTTCTAGCATTGTTTATAAAGTTAGCAGTCCTTTCTCAGCACCTCCCATCCCCTCATTTTCCACTTTCTTATCTTAAAGAGGACTTGAGCTGTGGAAATTGTGTGGGGACATTGAAAAAAGTTTGTGAAGACTAATGGGCAGAAACAGGGGTGGACTGACAACTCATGGGGCCCCCGGGCAATAGGGGATCATGGGGCCCCTGTGTCCTTTCCCAAACTCAAAAAATCCTATGAAAAAGGGGCATCTCATGGGGCCCCCTACTGACCCCGGGCCCTCAGGCAGTGCCCGAGTTTCCAAATGGTCAGTCCGCCCCTGGGCAGAATGTATACTGTACATGGAAATTAGTAGTGGAAAAATGTAAAATATCTAAATTGCTGGTTTGTGGCACTCTCTGCTGGGTAGCAAACTTTTGCAGAAGCCATTTTTTTGTTTTCTGTTATTTTGAAAGTGTAAATGATAGAAATAAAATCTAACTTTTGTTGACATATTATACGTATGTCTAATCTGTAATTTGATGCCTTTTGGAGATTTTTCCATCTTTCCTTGGCTTCTTTATGCACATTAATACACATTTTTAGCTGGGGTGCCCAAACTTTTGATCCCCACTGTATATAGAAATCAAGTGCAACAAGGTATTTGGCACTGTGCCCTTTCAACATACAAAGTAAGAGCAACTATTTAGAATTACAGCCAGCATACAGAACAAGATACAGTACAATCAAAATATATACAAAATATAAAATCCAGGCATGCATAATAAATAGAAATATATATAGTATGGTGCTATAATGAGAGGGAGTGGTAGGAGCTCACAGAACAATATTTGTCTGTTGATCAGCTCTCCAGGTATAGAACTAAGGAGGATTACTGGTCTGTGGGAGTATCCAGGAGGGTCCATCTGGTGGTAATGAGGCTATTCCTGGGAGAGCGTGGCTTACCCTTAAAGCGAGCTGGCCCTTGTGGTCACTGTAAGGAGGTGAGGGGGCACTTTGGCTATTTTTGGATTCACAAGTTGTTTTGGCACTGGATTCACTTCATGTTGTGCTGAATTTACATGCGATTTATATTTTTGTGGAGCACTATTCAGTATTATTTGTGCAGTGTGTGGACTTTGATTGGACATTTATTTTATTTTTCACTGAGTGTGGTTTTGTACACTTGCACTGTGTTTTTATAGGGATCTTATTGTTTACATTTATTTGATCCCCCAGGTTGGGGGAATCATTTACATACATTCATTGCTGTTGTTGCACTATTATTTATCACTTTTAAACTTTGTATGTTAACACGGTATAATCAGTAGTATTATTTATTTATTCATATTTTTGATGCACATGGTAGTATTTATTTAGCGCTACACCATTTTATTTATTTATTCATTTATTATACTTTGTGGTTGAAGGAAGGTGTTTAGCAGTTTAGGGTAGGGATTATCCATTTAAGCGCAGGGGATTGTTCTCACCATGGAAAATCATGACTTTCTCCAAGCTTACAACTTTACTTAGATAGTCACATAAATAGTTGCCATATTACCTCCGGATACCTGCACTGAGACATTTTATCCAAAAATTACCATAAGGCTCAAACCACAATATAAGACATGGAGAGCTAGGTTCCAAGCAAAGTTATCTAGCATTTATATAACAAGCAATTTAAAATCCCATTGACACATCCATATACCTGCAGCCCAAACCCATACCTAATGCTTATCTTAGGTATAATGAATGAAAATGCAATGTCCAATAGCTGTGTGATATTTCTTCAGTTCTCTTGCAATAGATTTGGCCATATATTTGCTATAGTATCTATGGACCCACAAGCCCTCTGGGCAAGAAGCAGTCATTTCAACATAAACACAGAATGTGCTTACCAATCTGGTGTAAAATGAATGCTCTCATAATGATGAAGAAGCTTTGCTGCCATTTAAAAGGTTCCGCAAAGGTCCCACCATGGAACTAAGTCAGCCTTTAACAGCTGAAAATAGCTATTAAAAAGAGGATTTCATAACCTGGCAAGCCACAGGGAAAAAAATGGCAATTGGTATGCTGTAAGATGCTGCCAGGGAGTTTGTCTTACCACTTGGGATTAACCAAACATACCTGGGTTTGGTTTGAGGAGGGTTTGACAAATCTTCACAGGAGTTCCAGTGCCAAATCCAACCCCTTTGAATTCATTGGGAGCTGAATGTTAAAAATTCGTTTGACCACTTTCTAGGCTAATAGTCAAGGTATTTTCAAACAAATGACATGGGAGAGGGGTGCTGGGGACTGCTCAGGAAAACATGTACCAAAAAAAAAAAATTTTGTCAAGGAGCAGTGATTTTAATAACACTTAAAGGCCATTTTTAGCTTTCAGTGCTATCACACTTGAATGACAATTGCGCAGTCTTGCAACACTGTACCAAATGACATTTTTAACATGTTTTCAAAGTAGATCTTTCTTTTGATGATATTTAATCACTAGATTGTTCATTTTTTTTGCTAATTGACAAAATTCCAAAAACATTTTTTAACATGTTTTTTCTGTTTCTGTTATAATTTTTTGGAAATAAATAATCTTTTTTATTATTATTATTATTATAATGCAGGATTTATATAGCACCAACAGTTTTACACAGTTCTTTACAATATAAAGAGGGAAAGTACAATTAAAATACAGTTTGATACAGAAGGAATTAGAGGGTCCTGCTCATGGAGTTACAATCTAAAGAAAGAGGTAGGTGGTTCAAAAGATAATAGCTGCTTGTGATGATCTGATAGAGGTGACTCGATTACAGTTCTTAGGTGGAGGTGAGGTAGGCTTCCCTGAATAAATGAGTTTTCAAGGATCGCCTAAACATGGACAGGGTAGGAGCTGACTGGACATACTGGGGTAGGAAGTTCCAGTGGATGGGAGAGGCTCTGCAGAAGTCCTGGAGTCGAGCATGGGAGGAAGTAAGAAGGGAACTGGAGAGTAAGAGGTCTTGGGAAGAGTGGAGAGGACAGTTTGGTCGATATATGCAGATTATTATTATTATACAGGATTTATTTTATTTATTTACAAAATGAAGGTAGACATTACAGTTACAATACAATTTGGTACAAGCGGAAACAGAGGGCCCTGCTTGTTAGAGCTTACAATCTAGGAGGAAGGGTTGAGTGATACAAAAGGGACGAGCTGATGGAGGAAATGAAAGGCAGTTTACTAGTTAGAAGCAGGATAGGCTTCTTTAAAAAGAAAGGTTTTCAGGGATCGTCTAAAGGTGGATAGATTAGGAGATAGCCGGACAGATTGGGGTAGGGAGTTCCATAGGATGGGAGAAGTTCGGGAAAAGTCCTGGAGGTGAGCATGGGAGGAGGTGACATGGGAACTAGAGAGCAGAAGGTCTTGGGAGGATTGAAGAGAGAGGTTTTGTTGATATTTTGAGACAAGATTGGTGATGTAGCTGGGGCAGAGTTGTGGATGGCTTTGTACATTGTTGTTAGTATTTTGAATTTTATTCGTTGGGTGAGTAAAAGCCAGTGGAGGGATTGGCAGAGAGTGGTAGCAGACACTGAATGATTGGTAAGATGGATGAGCCTGGCAGCAGTATTCTTGATGGACTGGAGGGGGGATAGCCTATGTAAAGGTAAGCCAATAAGGAGGGAGTTGCAGTATTCAAGGTGAGAGATAACCAGGGATTGAATTAGGAGCTTTGTGGTATCATTGGTTAAAAGGGGCGTATTCTGGAGATGTTGCAGAGGTTGAGGCGGCAATATTTGGCCAGGGATTGGATGTTGGCCTGAAAGGATAGTTCAGAATCCAGGGTTACCCCTAGCACCCTGGCATGTGGGAATTTGTTGATAGTGGTGCTATTGATCCTGACCAAGAAATTAGGGGAAGAGGCACATGGGGGAGGAAATATTATGAGCTCAGTTTTGGATAGATTGAGTTGTAGGAAGTGGTGTGACATTTAGTCTGATACGTCTGTTAGTAAATTGGTGATACGTGAGTAAACTGATGGGGTGAGCTGAGGAGTAGAGAGATAGATTTGTGTGTCATCAGCATAGAAATGCTATTGGAAACCTTGGGAAGCTAAAAGCTGACCCAAGGAAGAAGTATAGATCGAGAATAGGAGAGGTCCAAGGACAGAACCTTGGGGGACCCCGACAATAAGAGGAGTAGGAAAGGAGGAAGTAGAGTTGTAAGTGACACTGAAGGTGCGGTGAGATAGGTAAGATTCGAACCAATGCAGAGTACAGTCACGGAGACTAAGTAAAAAGAGTTTTTTGAGGAGGAGGGGGTGGTCAACTGTGTCAAAGGCAGCAGAGAGGTCCAAGAGTAAGAGTATGGAATAGTGACCATTGGTTTTGTGGTTAGTAAGTCATTTGTGAGTTTTAGGAGAGCAGTTTCTGTGGAGTGTTGTGGGCGAAATCCAGACTGAAGTGGATCGACAAGGTTATTCTCAATAAGGTGGCAGCTCAGCCGGTTGTAGATTCAAGGAGTTTGGAGGCAAAAGGGAGTAAGGAGATGGGTCTTAGTTTGCTAAGATTAGTGGGGTCCAGGGAGGCCTTTTTAAGTATGGGGCTGACTAGCGCATGTTTCAGAGAGTTGGGGAAGATGTCAGTAGAAAGGGAGAGATTGAAGATATGAGTTAAAGAATGAAGGATAGAGCCAGAGGGTGACCATAGTATGTGCAAGGGAACAGGGTCCAGGGGACAGTGGTTAGGTGGGCTTTAGAAAATTTTACCAACCTCCTCTATAGTAGCTGGGTTAAACAAGAGAAGTATAGATTGTGCAGGTGGATAAGGAGTGTAGGGTCTGGAAGATATCTGCACAGTGGAGATCTCATCACAAATTGTATCGATCTTATTTTTGAAGTGATTAGCGATCTCCTGGGCAGTAAGTGAGTTAGTGGGTGGAGGTAAAGAAAGATGAAGTAGAGAGTTAAAGGTAGAAAAGAGTTGATGGGTATTGCGTGAGAGGGTGTTAATGAGAGTGATAAAATGGGTCTGTTTGGCAGTGTGGAGATAGGAACTGTATTTTTGAAAGGCAGATTTATTGTCAGGGCTCCCGGGGTATGACCAGAGGTGTGTGACTGACGCAGGGAAACGCAGACTTCAGATATGTTATAAACAATATAATTTATTAACACTAACAATACAAACATAAACGCAGTGCAATACTAAAACATAACACAGTGCAAAAGAACCAAACCAAACCACCCACAGATCACAGTACATACAATGCAAGCGTCGTCAGGCAGGCCGGGTCAATAACAAACGGGCAGGTAGGAACAGGAGGAGCAGGCAGAGAGTAGTCAGGTCACGAGCCGGGTACAGCAACTAACAGGCAGGTAGGTACAGGGGGTCAGGCAGAGAATGGTCGGGGTCACAAGCCAGGGATCAGAACAGGAGAAGTCAGCAGAGGTCAGGATCAAACAGGGTCAGCAACAAGACAGGAACAGGAATGCAGGAACAAGATACAGGGCCCAGGAAAAACACACACCAAGGCAGAGTCTGCAGGTCTGGCCATCCCTTAAATACACCAGCATAAGCAGTTTCAGGTGTTTGACTGGCTGCAAGGTTGAGTCTCTGATTGCTGGGAGCACCCGCTGGCCAGCCCCGGTACTGCAGCCCATAAGGCAGGTGAGTCCCACCATTGCTGGCCAGTCCATTCCTGACAGTACCCCCCCCCCTCAAGGAGCGGCCTCAGGAGGCTCCAAACAGTCCTAGCTGGGCAAAATGTTCCACCGCCCGGGTCTGGTAACTGGCGGGATATCAAAGACTGGCACACCGGGCAGGACTCCGGGCAGCGGCACACCGGGCAGGACTCCGGGCAGAGGCACATCGGGCAGCGGCACACCGGGCAGAGGCATATCAGGCAGCGGCACTCCAGGCAGCAGCACATCGGGCAGCGGCACTCCGGGCTGGACTCCAGGCAGCGGCACATCGGGCTGGACTCCGGGCAGCGGCACATCGGGCTGGACTTCGGGCAGAGGCACATCGGGCAGGACTCCGGGCAGAGGCACATCGGGCAGGACTCCGGGCAGAGGCACATAGGGCTGGACTCCGGGCAGAGGCACATCGGGCTGTACTCCGGGCAGAGGCACATCGGGCTGGACTCCGGGCAGAGGCACATCGGTCTGGACTCCGGGCAGAGGCACATCGCATCACCAGGCGAAGCAGCAGGCACCGGGCCACCAGGCGGAGCGGCAGGCAGTGGGCCACCAGGCGGAGCGGCAGGCACCGGGCCCCAGGCGGAGCGGCAGGCACCGGGCCCCCAGGCGGGGCGGTAGGCACCGGGCCCCCAGGCAGGGCGGCAGGCACCGAGCCCCCAGGCGGGGCGGCAGGCCCCGGGCCCCCAGGCGGGGCGACAGGCACCAGGCCCCCAGGCGGGGCGACATGCACCGGGCCCCCAGGCGGGCGACAGGCATCGGGCCCCCAGGCGGAGCGACAGGTCTCGGGCCCCCAGGCGGAGTGGCGGGCGCCGGACCCCCAGGCGGAGCGACAGGTCTCGGGCCCCCAGGCGGAGCGGCGGGCGCCGGACCCCCAGGCGGAGCGACAGGTCTCGGGCCCCCAGGCGGAGCGGCGGGCGCCGGACCCCCAGGCGGAGCGACAGGTCTCGGGACCCCAGGCGGAGCGGCGGGCGCCGGACCCCCAGGCGGAGCGACAGGTCTCGGGCCCCCAGGCGGAGCGGCAGGCACCGAGTCACCAGGCCCGACAGTGGGCTCCGAGTCAACTGGCATGACCGCTGGCACTGGGTCAGACATTGGATCGTCTGGCTGGACAGCGGGCATCGGGTCACCAGGCATCAGATCATTTGGCTCGACAGCGGGCACCACGTCATCTGGCAAGGCAGTGGGCTCCGAGTCAACTGGCATGACCGCGGGCACTGGGTCAGACATTGGATCGTCTGGCTGGACAGCGGGCACCGGGTCACCAGGCATCAGGTCATTTGGCTCGACAGCGGGCACCGCGTCATCTGGCAAGGCAGTGGGCTCTGAGTCAACTGGCATGACCGCGGGCACTGGGTCAGACATTGGATCGTCTGCCTGGACAGCGGGCATCGGGTCACCAGGCATCAGGTCATTTGGCTCGACAGCGGGCACCGCGTCATCTGGCAAGGCAGTGGGCTCCGAGTCAACTGGCATGACCGCGGGCACTGGGTCAGACATTGGATCGTCTGCCTGGACAGCGGGCATCGGGTCACCAGGCATCAGGTCATTTGGCTCGACAGCGGGCACCGCGTCATCTGGCAAGGCAGTGGGCTCTGAGTCAACTGGCATGACCGCGGGCACTGGGTCAGACATTGGATCGTCTGGCTGGACAGCGGGCATCGGGTCACCAGGCATCAGGTCATTTGGCTCGACAGCGGGCACCGCGTCATCTGGCAAGGCAGTGGGCTCCGAGTCAACTGGCATGACCGCGGGCACTGGGTCAGACATTGGATCGTCTGGCTGGACAGCGGGCATCGGGTCACCAGGCATCAGGTCATTTGGCTCGACAGCAGACACCGCGTCATCAAGTACCGGATTGTCTGGCTCGACAGTGGGCATCGGGTCACCAGGCATCAGGTCATTTGGCTTGCCAGCGGGCACCGCGTCATCTGGCAAGGCAGTGGGCACCGAGTCACCAGGCACGACAGCGGGCACAGCTCAAGAGCACAGCTATGTTTTTTGAGTGATCTGGTATTGTCTGTTTGCTAGGGCTGTAGTGGATGGAGCCTAATTCTGTGTGTAGGTTGGTGATGTAGTTGGGGGCAATGTGGATAGCCTTGTATGTTGTGGTTATTATTTTGAATTTTATACATTGGGCAAGTGGAAGTCAGTGAAAAGATTGGCAGAGAGGGGCAGCAGTCACGGATCGGTTAGTAAGGTGTATTAGTCTAGAAGCAGCATTCACAATAGACTGAAGGGGGTCAGTGAGAAAGAAGTTGCAGTAGTGAAGGCGAGAAATAACCAAGGAATAAATAAGCTGTTTTATGGTGCTGTTAGTCAGGAAGTGAATTCTGGAAATCTTGCAAAGGTTAAGGTGGCAAGATTTAGCCAGTGATTGGATGTGGGATCTGAAGGAGAGGTTAGAGTCTAGGATTACACCTAGCACCCTAGCATGTGTGGAGGGATCAATGGTTGTACCATTGACCTCAATGGTAAAGTCATAGTGGGGGGAACAGGGAGGGGTACGTATTACAAGCTCAGTTTTAGAAAGAGTGAATTTGAGGGAAAGGAGTGACATCCACACTGATATGTCGCTCAGTAAATTTGTGATACGTAAGGAGATTGAGGGGGTGAGTTGCGGGGTTGAGCAATATATTTGGGTGTGATTAGCATAGAGGTGGTATTGCAAGCCATGGGAATTTAATGGGCTGCCCTATGCTCGACATGCAGGAAAATGATGTACGCAAAATCGTGAGTGGGAAAGAGCTGCCCCTGCATGATCTGAAGGTTCTCATGGTTCTCACGGTGTCCGTGAGTTCCTTCAGCCGGTCCCTGTGCACTAGTATGTACCCTACCCCAGAGGTTTCCTCAGCCCCCAGAATATCTAGTGTACTTGGGTGGTAGGGATGTGCAAAACTTTGCCTCCAGCCACTCGCACTGCTACAGACCTTCCGGTTCTCTTGGTCAATGTAACCATCCTGGGCTGCACCAAGATGATGGTAGCTCCACTGTCTCTGAGTCCTTGGGTGGGGCGCTTGTTCACCCATACGGCTTGCCTGTGATGTTTGCGGTTGTCATTGGCAGCAGCTTGGACCGGGTTCGCCTCATGGAGTAGCCGAAAATTCCTTTTCACCCCAGCCAATCGAGGTAGATGGTGAGTCGGCCTCCAGGCAATGAGTGGCCACTCAGGCTTGGTCAGGAACAGCACAGTTCCATTAAGTGGTGGTGACATTCTAAGGACAGTTAGCTCACAGGTGTCCTACTTGTTCACACCCATAACAGCAAGGCCCAGACTTCTTGGTGGGTATAGCAATTTGGGCCATTGCAGGGAAAACAACCAGCTGCCAGGTGGATGGCTGGACATGGGCAGCTGCTGGTAGAGGTCTGGAGAAGCTGCTAGGCTCCAGTCAGTGGGATCTCTGGGCATCCATATATAGGTTGACTAGTTTCGTTGCTTTGTCTACCTTCAAGGGCCTTTGGTCCAAAACTTACTTGCGCCGTCAATAAGGGATTGTTCAAAAAACTGTTCCAGGAAGACCAGTTGGGCAGCATCCGCTAAGGTAGTCACCTGACAGCCGGAGAACCATGCATCCACCATTCCATATAGGACTGGCCCTCTTTCCATCGTAGGCTGTGAAATTTGACCTGATGAGCTTCGGGGTGATCGCATATCTTTCCAGCAGCCGTTCCTTGACTCGCTGGTCTTATTTGTCTTCCGCAGGTATTACTTCAAAAGCATCCAGACCTGACCAGACAGCTTGCTGAGGAGGATAGTGGTGCTGTAGAGCTCCAGACGCCACTGGATCTCTCACTGGACCTTGGACATCCCAGACCATTCCGTAGAAGGCTCACTGGCTCAGTCACTGGCCCAGTCACTCTCCATCAACTCAGCAATTAGGGTGTCCTTTGACTTGTTGCTGGTGCTCTGTCGCCTTGATTCCATCAGATCCTTTAGTGTGCTTTGCTTAAGGCTGGAGTAAAGAAACTCCATCTGATAAGGTCCCGATGGTGGTTTGGATGTTTCAGGCACAGGGAAGCATCCCACTTCTGCCACCAAATGTGATGGACTCCAGACACCCCGACTGGGTATCTTCACCACAAAGCTACTTCCCAAGCTCTGGAACACAAGGTAAGTGACTATAGCTGTAGCTACCTGAAGAAACTAAACAACACCAGTTTTTGGAGTAAACAAGAAAAACTGATTTTTTAAAGAAATACACTGCATTTATACAGAAAACCACCAGATAAGAGCTAATCACATTATCACAGACAATGTCCACCTCAAACAGTCCGGCGCCCACATAAGAATACATTATACATAGAAAGCCATATGTTACAATGACAGTGACCAGTTCCTTCTAGGTAACTTGAAAACACAACACATACAACATAAAACATAGAGTTCTCTGGGCAATGGTTCTCCTGCAGTCCCACATTTGTGACAGGGGAGTCATATGCAAAAATAAAAAAAGCAATGGGTCTCCCCCAAAAATCCACATCTTATTATAGCATGCAGTCAGGCAGGCAAGGAAAGGGGGAATGTGAGCATGCAGTCTCCACTCCTGAACCACTCCAGGCCACATGTTGTCAACATGGGTACACCCTTCTGACAAAGCACCTTGTCCCCATGTTAATGAGGACAAGGGCCTATTTCCCATGACCATACCAGGTGGTTGTGAGGGTCTGCTGGCAGGTTGCTTAACAGAATCAGTAAGCCCCCTTTAACAGAAAGTGACACTTTGATACCCTCTCCATGTAAATGAGTAGGGGTATGTAGTAGCAAGAAGAAGGAAGTGATGTGATCTTAGGTCTCTAAGAAAATGCACCTGTTTCAGCTTGTCAGAGTAACCATAGTGTCTTCATGCCAAGCTTGTGTCTGTGTGTCTATGGACGGATTTATTTGTTGTGTGTGTGTGTGTGTCATTCGCATAACTTAGGATGTCTTTTTATGTTACATGTAGACATCATAATTCTCATACCTCAGAACCTTGTAGGGCAAACAATTCTGCTTAGTAGAGCAATGTCATCGAAGGGAGGGGATACTACATATATGGTCTTTTGACTGACATGCTCATATGTAACACTCTTCTTGAACTGAAACGTGGCTTCATAAGTTGACAATGTTGCAGCAGCCTACTCGTGACCAGTTTTTCTATTTAAAGGATAGTATAACTAAGAATCTATCTTTACAACATAATATCTCAATAATGTTTAACCAAAAATCTACTTACATAACACATATTACCAGTTTATAAAACATAAATTAAATACACACAGATAGTACTAGAATATATTATTTCCTACTAATTCTATTTTGGTTCACTTCTGACTCCCGTGACACCCTACACCAGAGATCTTTTAACCAGCTATGCCCATCTATAGAAATGTCCTAAATACTCATCTTCAAGCTAGTTAACTTAACTTCAAATACTCTGACATTTTTCTGGCTCAGCTATAACTGAAGAATTCAACACTATCACTTGTTCAAGGCCAACCACACATTTTAATATTAATTATGATTAATCATAAAACCCAAATATTTTGCAAGCATGCCATAAATATAATATAATTCCTATAAGTGCCAAATTATGAATTTGGAATTACTATTTAACAGTACACTACAGCGTTGTTCATTTTGATGTACACTAGAGTCAGAAAATGGCAGCATTTTTTTGCAGGCTGAAGGCTTTCATTTTTATCAATGGAACCTTCAGCCTGCATATGTTCCTGATCACCTGTGGGGATCCAGCTGTCACTTCCAGCAGCTGTGCAAAGTGTCAGCTGCTGGTTCACAAAGTGGAGAACTTTGGAGAAAGTGGAGAAGTGGAGAAAGGCAAAATATTGTCTTGAGTATTGAGTAACTGATGAAAGGAAATCTGATGAAATTCTGCAGTTTACACATCATCACATACTGCCTTAACAGCTACATATGTTTTTACCAATGCTGTTTTTAAGCTTTTTTTCTTGGATGTCGGTGTTTCAACTTTAAATGTCACTGTTTATCAGTGAAACACTTAAAAGAATAAGCTTTATATCAATGAAACTTTACTAAAATAGAAGTTGAAAGAAATCTGGCAAAATCTGTAAATGGGGGACCACACAGTTTTTAGGTGAGCAGCTGCAGAAATACTGTTTTATAACCCTGGCAAAAAATTAATACAGTTTTTCATTTCCATTTTAAACATGGGTGGTCAGTGATCCCTAAGGATAGTTTTACTTTGTAAAATACACAAACAAAACATTTGTAATTTTCAGCTTTTTATGCTTTCATTTATGATACTGACATACAAGACGCAATTTAGTTGCTTTGCTGCATTCCAACAGAAATGTTTTATTGTACGCAAAAAGAGAAAATATAGTTGTAATATATTTGTGTTTCTATACAACCATAAGTTATAATTTTTTATTAAATCCACAAAAACTATTGGTTGTAGTGGGGCATATCATAAATATCCAAATGTGAACACACTTCTGGGGGCATCATCCCATAATATCTATAAACAAATTTAGACAGGATAACGGGACTTTAAATATCCCGCAGGGAGTAAATACATAGGTGAAAGGATAAAATGCTGTTTAAAAACTAACCATTTTTATTGTGAAAAGTTGGATATGAGCTGTCCATAAAATTTTGATAAAACAAATACAATACAACTTAAAACATAAATATATAGGCATTACAATAACAGTAGTGTGTATGGTGAATGCATTTCGTAGTTGTGCCCTATGTGTGCTTGACCAAAGGTAGTAGACTTTGCTAAGATATAAAAAAAATACATAACATAAAATAAAATATACACATAACAAAAAAAATTATATATTTTATATATATATATATATATATATATATATATATATATACAGTGGGGATCGAAAGTTTGGGCACCCCAGCTAAAAATTTGTATTAATGTGCATAAAGAAGCCAAGGAAAGATGGAAAAACCTCCAAAAGGCATCAAATTACAGATTAGACATTCTTATAATATGTCAACAAAAGTTCGATTTTATTTCCATCATTTACACTTTCAAAATAACAGAAAACAAAAAAATGGTGTCTGCAAAAGTTTGGGCCCCCTGCAGAGTTAATATCTTGTACTGCCCCCTTTGGCAAGTATCACAGCTTGTAAACGCTTTTTGTAGCCAGCCAAGAGTCTTTCAATTCTTGTTTGAGGTATCTTTGCCCATTCTTCCTTACAAAAGTCTTCCAGTTCTTTGAGATTTCTGGACTGTCTGTCATGCACTGCTCTTTTAAGGTCTATCCATAGATTTTCAATTATGTTGAGGTCAGTAGATTGTGAAGGCCATGGCAAAACCTTCAGTTTACACCTCTTGATGTAATCCCCCATGGATTTCGAGGTGTGTTTAGGATCATTATCCATTTGTAGAAGCCATCCTCTCTTTAACTTCAGCTTTTTCACAGATGGCATCAAGTTACCATCCAAAATTTGCTGAAATTTTATTGAATCCATTTTTCCTTCTACTCGTGAGATGTTCCCTGTGCCACTGGCTGCAACACAACCCCAAAGCATGATTGATCCAACCCCATGCTTAACAGTTGGATCAGTAAATGATGGAAATAAAATCTAACTTTTGTTGACATATTATAAGAATGTATAATCTGTAATTTGATGCCTTTTGGAGATTTTTCCATCTTTCCTTGGCTTCTTTATGCATATTAATACAAATTTTTAGCTGGGGTGCCCAAACTTTCGATCCCCACTGTATATATATATATATATATATATACATACACACACACACTCACTGGCCATTTTATTAGGTACACATTGCTAGTACTGATTTGGGCCTCCTTTTGCCTCCAGAACTGCCCTAATTCTTCGTGGCATAGATTCAACACGGTGTCAAAAAGGTGTTGGAAACATTCCTCCAAGATTTTGGTCGTTATTGACATGATAGCATCAAGTAGTTGCTGCAGATTTATCGGCTGCACATCTATGATGCGAATCTCCTATTCCACCACATTCCAAAGGTGGAAGGTACCTAAAGATGGGTACACTGTCACCTAGTTTGGTTTTATGCTGCTGCAGCCCATCTGCTTAAAGGTTTGATGTGTTGTGCATTCAGAGATGGTATTCTGCATACTTTGGTTGCAACGAGTGGTTATTTAAGTTATTGTTGCCTCATCTTGAACCAATCTGCCTATTCTCCTCTGACCTCTGACATCAACAAGGCATTTTCATCAGCATAACTTTATCACCACCCACCTTATATTGAGTAAGTTCCCGTTTTGTCATCAAAACAGCCCATTTTGCCACCAAAATTGTCCTGACCTGTCAAGGCATAGATGCCACTAGACCTCTGAAGGTACGCTGTGGTATCTGGCAATAAGCCACTAGCAGCAAATCATTTAAGACCTGTAAGTTGTGAGGTGGGGCCTCCATGGATCAGATGTGTTTATCCAGCACATCCTACAGATGGTCAATGGACTGAGAACTTTAAAATTTGGAGGCCAAGTCAACATCTCAAACTCATTGTTGTGTTCCTCAAAACATTTTTGAACCATTTTTGTAGTGTGGTAAGGTGCATTATCCTGCTGAAAGAGGCCACTACCATCAGGGAATACCATTTCCATGAAGGGGTGTACTTTGTCACCAACAATGTTTAGGTAAGTGGTAAATGTCAAAGTAGCATCCTCATGAATGGCAGAATCAAGTTTCCCTGCCAATCATTCTATCCAAAGCATTACACTGCCTCTGCTGGCTTGCCTTCTTCCCATAGTGCATCCTGGTGCCATCTCTTCCTCAGGTAAGCAGCGCACACACACCCGGCTATCCATATGACGTAAAAGAAAATGTGATCATCACACCAGGCCACCTTCTTTCATTGCTCTGTGGTCCAGTTCTGTTGCTCACGTGGCCATTGAAGGCAGTTTTGGCTGTAGACACGAGTCACCATGGGCATCCTGGCAGTTTGTGGCTACATTGTCTTACACACGACAAATCTCCCACCAATTTTCAGATGCCCCTGTAACGAAACAATCAATCCCCTTTACTTTTCCTATTGCCAAACCTGCAAATAAAGTTAAGCAATCTCCTTCATTTGAAATGTCAAGGGAGAGGCAGAGCTTCTGCATATGGAGGTAGTGGGGGGGTGAGCAGGTTCTGCAGGACAAAGTGATTGTTGGGCCACATCATTTAGAGACAGGACAAATATGTTTTTCTAACTGAGGCAGAGAGTGGCTGTACTATACAGAAAGAGCACATGGAGAAGGTAGTTGACAGACTGACAAAGGTTTTCTATCCCTCTTCCTTCTTCTTCTAAGTGCATCCTCTACAACTGTTCTCTCTACTCCTCCTCTTCTGCTAAGTCCTGCATAGCCCCCAAAGCTGGCAAAGAGGAGCTGGTGGAAATAATTCTTCCCATGGTTGGTAAGTTGCACAATGATGGCTCTGCCCATACATACAGGACACTGCTCACTCCAGGGCTGATCCACAAAGCTCTTAAGTGTGGGCCTTTCTTAATATCTACTGTCAAAAGCTTTATTATGGTTTTTGGTGTCTGCATTCAGCACTTTTTTTTTTCCTGATTAAAACACCAATTTAATGTGGTAAATGCTCTTAGAATGAAAAGATGACAATCAGGCACTTCATATCATATAAACAACTCATATTCCAAAATCCAAGATGGCTGCAACAGAATTATGTATGCGTAGTCACATATGTTCTGTCTCTGCCCTTCTAGTTTTGTCAAAGATGATGTCATCAGGGGCATGGTACCTATTGATATGCTGTGTCTATCTGTATGTACAGGGTTACCATATAGGGGCAATCAATGGGTTGTGTGGCTAACAATGTGTAATGTATGCAACAGTGAGATCAGTAGAAAGTGAATCATCAGGGGCTCGAATGCTTAGGACATTAGTTTGAGACCACTGATCTGCAACATTAAGAGTCAGCAGAGATTCTTTTTTTTTTAAACAAATATAACAGTGTTATTCTCCACGTGAATAATGAGAGTTCTAAAAATCCAAAATATATACAATAAAGGTCTTCAAATCTTCTTTGATTGTCACCACTGTGCCAAACCACCACCACACATACAGTATTAGAGCTCACCTCAGAAAAATTACTACTGCGCCAACAGCAGGTCAGAAGTGCTTTCCCTTTAAAGGCAAATAATATCAATCTCAATGGCATTTTTCGTCCCTTGTTTCCTCCACTATGATATATATTTTTTTAATTTAAATATTTTTTTTTTTTCCATGTAATATACACATTTCTTCATTATTTTCATACACAAAAATCATTTTCCAAACCCTTAATTACTTTTCTTCCTATTATTTATTCCCTTTACCTCCCCGGCCCCTATCTAAAACCCCACCACCGGCCTCAGGGTACCCACATTTCCCATTAATAAACCCTCCCACTCTGCATTCAGCACTTGAGCTGTACTGAAAGTACCAGCCATTTGGGTATTACATGCATGAGAAGACACATGTCTCTGCAAAACAAATCTTGGTGGATGCAATACCAATCAGCATCAATAGGCCCGCATTCCTCCCCCTTGTTCCTCAGTGCTTCCCAAATCACCACCCTTCTGCAAGATTCTCCTGCTGCATCCTTTGAAACATATACAGTCTTACGATATGCCAGTTTAAGTGAGGAAAAGGGTCACCATGGGGCCATGTTGAGTATGGTAAAGCAAAAGCGTAAACCTTAAATTTTAATTTCTCAACACCCAGCTGCCATCTCCTGTTGCATCCTTCACCAAGCAGGTGTCTTTCCTGCAGCTGCTGGAGCAGAAGAAAAAAATGTCCCCAAATTACCCCATGCCCAACTTCTCAATTCCAATACCAATGTTTGGAAAAACTGCTCAAAACTGCTTGCTTTGCAGCAGCTCCTATTTTCAAGTCATGGAATTAGGCACTTCCATTGCTTTGCCTAGAAGGCCTTCCTTGCTCTCCACCAGCATGTGGAAGATAATCTGTCATTGTTGCTGAAATATTCTGTTAGAGGCAGGGTCCATGAACACATTGATAAGCAGGCATGGGAAAGGATGCCACATATCCTTCATGGCATTCTGGGTCAATGTTCTCTTTGCTGGGAGGAATGTAGGATAAGACACAATGCTGTAACTTGTGGTTTTGTCCAATGTACTGAATGCTAGGTGGCCAGTCTTTTGGATTTCTGATACAAAGAGAAAATTGTCATTTTACTGCAGCCAACCTAGTACAAAATGGGGCACTTTGAGGAAGTGCCCTTAAGAGCCTGTTGGTTACATTTCCCAGTGGTGGCAGGATCTCCTCTCATGATCAACATGACTCCTTTTCCTCTAATCCCTGAACAAAGGAACAAAAGTGGTGGTGACTGCCTCAGTGATACTTTTATTTTTATTTTTTTTAAATACAGCAGACAAACTTGGCTGCACGCAGAATTCAGAGGCAATGCCTTAACCATATCATTTCAGACTACACTGAATCCAAAGCTGATGTGGAAACTCTTAGAAGTGAGAAACCCCATGGACTGTTGGGTGCAAAGGCTAGACCACTTGCTGGAGCTTGCACAGTATGCACTGGAGCTTCTGGCCTGCCCTGCAACCAGTGTGTAATGTGAGAGGGCCTTCAGCACAGAAAGAGGTTTTGATACTGAGAGGCAATTTCGCCTGTCCCTCGACACTATGGACCATATCACTTTCATTAAATGAACCAGTACTGAAAACCCCTAAACACCTGCGCTCGATGCTACTGACTAAATGTATCATTGTCATCCAGGCAAAAAAAAAAGGTACCTGCCTCTCTTACCAGTTTCTGGCCCATTCCAGTGCTCTGGCATTAAAAGGTGCCAAACTTCCCTTCTGCATGGAAACCAATCAGCTTCAAGGTTTTATTGCCAAAACGTAATTGAATAAACTGAGGTTAGAAGCTGGTTGGTTTCTATGCAGAAGTGAGCTGGATTTTGCACTCTCCAGCTTTAATAAATAAACCCCAATGTGTTTGCAGCTGGAATTCGGCTGCCACATTTCAAATGTTTACTGCAAGGTAAATCCTGTTTAGTGCCTCAAAGTTTGCAGCCTATTCTAGTGCTCTGGTACTGTAAAAGTGCCGCACATAATGTTTCTGCACTTCAGCTGGCCAAATTTGTGGTGTTTATTTCAACTTAAATCCTGCGTTGTGTCTCAAAGTTTGTGCCCTATTACAGCACTCTGGCTCTGTAAAGGTGCTACATATAAAGCTTCCACAACTGGACCTCAGCTGTAACTTTTGTAATGTTGACTGCAGGCTACATTATGTGTTGTGCCCCAAAGTTTGCAGCTTTTTCTAGTGGTCTGGCTTTGTAATGATGCTTTTCAATGCTCCTGCACCTGGACCACAGCAGACAAATTAATAATGTTTCCTGCAAATCCTACCTTGTGTTTCCAAGTTTGTTGTCTATTCTGGTGTTCCTGCACAAAATATTTGGTAGCTTTTGTCCTTCAAATAATAAAACCTGCCTCTACCTCTTATTACCTAACCAAACTGTTTACAAACCCTCCAGCCACTTTACAATATTTATGGTTATTGCCATTGAAATAATACACTTTAGTTTAGGTTCACACCTATGCGCTTTCTGCTGCGTTTTGCGGAAATGCACAGCAGCCCATTTAACGTGATTTCCTATGGGACAGGTTCACATCATCTTTTCACCTGGTGCAATTTTTGGAAAGGCTCAAGGACTTTTTTAAATGTAAAAATGTAAAAGATTGCGTTTTTGGTTCTATAGCCATCATTGGAGACGCTGCAGAAAAGCATGTAGTACGTTTTCGATGTGTTTTTTATGTGTTTTTGATGTGTTCTTGATGCGTTTTGCATTTAAATCTGCCAGCAACAAGTAAAAAAAAAGTGCATCAAAAATACGTCAAAAAAGCATGTGCCAAAACCCAAACGCACTGCAGAAATGGATGCAAACTGCATAGGTGTGCACCTAGCCTTAATGTTATTGCAAGATAAAACCTGCCCTGTATTTTTCCATTTGCTGCCTATTAAAGTAATTGCGTATTCTCCCAACACTAGCCCATTTCTACCAAATACATACATGAAGTCTATGTTTGAATATTTTGGGAATAATTGGGGATAGGGGGATGAAAGGAGGGTTGTGGGATGTGGTTTTGAGGTGCTTTTGTGCACCCTGTTTTAACATTTTATCAAACATTTAAATCAATCCAGTGTGGTACTCAAAAAAAAGAGGCTCACAAACTATACTGTTACACTGTTGTGCCACTTACCAATTTCTACAAAAGTTGAGGGATTTAGCTTTATTTTTTAGGAGTACATTTTCCTATAGCTTTTACATCTGTTGTGGCTGTGACTATCGCCATTCAATTCAGGCCTATTATGGATGAATAAAAAAAAAAGTTTAGCACCCTAACTAACTACCTAAAAAATATTTCTTAAAGAGGTTGCAAAGATTTATTATTTGTTTTATTTATTTTTTATTAATGATTTTTTTAGACACACACAGTATGGCTCAGACCCATCCCCTGCTTCCTCCTCTCAGGATTTGATTGACAGCAGCACAGGAGCCACTGTCTCCCACTGCTGCCTGTGTGTCCTGTGAGGAGACAAACATAGATCAGCCCAGCTACAAAAGGGCACAGCGCTGGATGAGGATAGGCCTCAGGTAAGTATTATTGAGGTGGGGGGGCAATACAACAACTTGGACATTTTTTACCTTAAAGTATAACTAAAGGCAAAACCTTTTTTTAAGATTTGGATGACGTGGACAGGGATTAAAACATCTGTCAGGTTTTTCTTGCTGTCTGTGCCTTTGTTTGGGAGATTCATCCTCTCTATTTGTCCTGTTTACCATTATCATTTGGGTTGTCCTAAGAAATGTAATTGGGACAGTGACTATAACCCTCCCTTACTTTATCCAAAATGAAAAAAAAGTTTGCCTACAGTACTACTTTAATGGAGGGAATGCATTAAGGTAAAAATGTCCTATCTTTAGAACCACTTTAAGTCAAAATTAATAAGCCTGGGGGTACTGCTGCTGTATTTAACCATTTCAATACCGGGCAATTTTACACCTTCCTGCCCAGGCCATTTTTCACGTTTCAGCGCTCTCACACTTTGAATGACAATTGCGCGGTCATACAACATTGTACCCAAACTAAAATTTTATCATTTTCTTCACACAACTAGAGCTTTCTTTTGGTGGTATTTTTATTTTTTGCTAAATTAACAAAAAAAGACCAAAAATGAAAAAAAAAACATGTTTTTCCTTGTTTCTGTTATAAAAGTTTACAAATAAATAATTGTTCTTCATAAATTTAGGCCGAGATGTATTCTGCTACATGGCTTTGGTGAAAATAACCCAAATTAGGATGTATTATTTAGTTTGTAGGAAAGTTATAGAGTTCACAAACTATGGTATAGATCTGAAAATTGATCAATCCTGAAGTACTGACAGCCAATCTAATTTCTTGAGGTCCAAGAATGTCAGAATAGTACAGATATCCCCAAATGACCCCTTTTTGCAGAGTAGACAGTCCGACGTCCTTCATAAGAGGAATGGCGAGTTTTTTGAAGTTGTATTTTTTTGTCATAATTTTTCGGAAAATGAAAAAATTAAAAAAATTATTTTCACTATTTTTTTTTTACATACTGTCACCAGTGCAGTACAGCGTCATCATATAACTGAATAAGTGTAAATCAGCACACATATATAAAATCGTCAGAAATCCCTTAAAGTCATATCAATATCTTTCCCCTGAAGTACTAATAAAACATATATTCATTGACTTAAACCCAAAAACCCACAATTATAGTGAAAAAATCAAGACCCAAAGAGATTACCCAAAAATAAAAAATATCAAATATATATAAAAGAACAAAAATAAAATAAAGTCCCAATATGCAAAGTGTCCAAATAATGTGTCCAAACAAAGATCAATTTCTTGATAGGAAGACGCTTCCTACTCCACTGAAGAAGATGCAAATCAATCACAGGTGCTCTTCAAATACCTCAAAAAACAAAATCTCAACATAGTATATTACCTTTTAAATCCCGAAACTAAAGTGCCACACATGTATCATGCAAAAAAACACTCCAGTGTCACAGCACTCATGTGAAAAAAAAAATGTTTTAAATATCACTGCAAACTATATATAAAGTGCATAATTACCCTAAAACAGATTCCAGCTTGTAATCAACCACATATGTACAGAGTGTCCTTAGATTGGTATCCTCTTGTTCCTCAGGACCTCACAAGCAGACCAGGAATCAGTATGTGAATTATAATCATATATAAAATTTATTGTAGCCACTTACATATAAAAATGATAAGATCAACAAGACAGCATCAAACTGCTCATGCCCAGTATACGATCCCCTTTCCATGTGTAGAGGGTCTCCCGATCACCAGGTAATTCCCCCTTGCTACTCCTATCCAGCACTATCACTTTGTAGCTCTGGGGGACACCTGAAGTGCACCGTTACTCTCCAGACCTCCAACACACAGGGATTCCAGAATCCAAAATGGCTGCCGCAGCACTTCCGGGAACGTCACATGCCCTGGACGCGTTTCGTCTCTTCCGGACTTTGTCAACAAGGATACGGACATAAGGTTCCAGTTCTTTAAGTACCCACTCCTAACCTGGCGGAAATACCTCAGCGACCATCTTACAAAGTGGAAAATTGAGATGAATGACTACCAAAGCTGATATACCATGCTAGATAGTCCATAGAGGAAGCAATATTACATCCCCACCCCATAGCTCTCATCCCTAAGTTATCCTCAAGCCATACTTCAGTCCCAAGGATAATTATACCACCTGCAGCCATTTTGGAAACTGAAAGAACAATTTTAAATAACCATAAGGTCGGGGGTAACACCACCCCTTCGCCATTGATTACAAAAATCTACAAATAATAAAATCATTCACAAAAATGTTAAAATATTAAAGAATATTAAAAGTACATACTAAAAATAAAAATAAAAAATATAAAATATAAAAAAATAAATAAATAAACTTTAAAAATTAAAATTACAAATCAGAAATAAAACAATTTAAATCCAAATCAATATTAAGACCCCTAGGTTTCAAAGTGTTAAGTTTAAAGATCCAAAAAGTTTCATTACGGGATATTTCCTGTACTTTATTACATCCCCTCCAATGAGTATCAAGAATATCAATACCACAAAAACTTAGAACACTAGGATCCGAATTGTGAAAATCACGGAAATGCTTTAAAACACTATGTTCCTTCCTTCCTTTTTTTTATGTTCCCCACATGTTCTTTAAGTCGAATTTTAAGATCTCTTTTCGTTCTACCCACGTATTGGATTTTACAGGGACATTCCAAGAAGTAGGTGACATACTTCATATTGCATGTTATAAACTTCTTGATCATAAACTCCTCCCCCGTAACTGTAGATTTAAACGTGGAGATCTTTTTCACTTTAACACCAGTCGTTTTACATATCCTACACTTCCTACATGGGAAGAAACCTGTTAATCCAAACATCCATGATTTTCTAGGGGGGGAGATAATCCCTTTTACTAATAGGCCCCTCAAGTTATCACTTTTTCTATATATAAAGGAAGGTTTCTCAGGTAGCGTCTTAGCTAGGATATCATCTTTGTGTAACATCGGCCAATATTTTCTAATGACATTCTCCACTTCCCTATACTGGCAACTAAATTTGGAGATAAAAGCATATTCCATTGAACTTTTCCCCTCCCTCCTTTTTTTTCTTAATATTTCTCTTCTCCTTCCCATCTCCCAAATACTTTCTATTTATTGCATATCTCATCTTCTCTAGAGAATCCTGATCATACCCTTTAGCAACAAAACGTTCCTTAATATATTCCGACTGTACAATATAGTCTTCCAATCTTGTGCAGTTTCTCATAATACGAATAAATTGGCCTTTAGGAATCCCTTGAATCCACAAAGGATGGTGACAACTACTAGTCGGGATAAATCTATTCTTGTCGGTATCCTTAAAGAACGTTTTGAAGCACAATCTATTCTCATACTTGAAAACATGTAAATCCAAAAAATTGGCCCATTCTGTACTACTACTAGTGGTGAAACTCAATCCCAATTTGTTATAAATATTTTCCAAAAAGATCTCAAAGTCAGATTTATCTCCTTCCCACACTATCAAGATGTCATCAATATAGCGCCTCCAGACTTTTAGACCCATCCAATTTTGGCAAATTGGCAGCCATTTTGGATTCTGGAATCCCTGTGTGTTGGAGGTCTGGAGAGTAACGGTGCACTTCAGGTGTCCCCCAGAGCTACAAAGTGATAGTGCTGGATAGGAGTAGCAAGGGGGAATTACCTGGTGATTGGGAGACCCTCTACACACGGAAAGGGGATCGTATACTGGGCATGAGGAGTTTGATGCTGTCTTGCTGTTCTTATTGTTTTTATATGTGGCTACAATAAATTTTGTATATGATTATAATTCACATACTGATTCCTGGTCTGTTTGTGAGGTCCTGAGGAACAAGAGGATACCAATCTAAGGACACTCTGTACATATGTGGTTGATTACAAGCTGGAATCTGTTTGTTTTAGGGTAATTATGCACTTTATATATAGTTTGCAGTGATATTTAAAACATTTTTTTTTTCACATGAGTGCTGTGACACTGGAGTGTTTTTTGCATGATACACGTGTGGCACTTTAGTTTTGGGATTTAAAAGGTAATATACTATGTTGAGATTTTGTTTTTTGAGGTATTTGAAGAGCACCTGTGATTGATTTGCATCTTCTTCAGTGGAGTAGGAAGCTTCTTCCTATCAAGAAATTGATCTTTGTTTGGACACATTATTTGGACACTTTGCATATTGGGACTTTATTTTATTTTTGTTCTTTTATATATATTTGATATTTTTTATTTTTGGGTAATCTCTTTGGGTCTTGATTTTTTCACTATAATTGTGGGTTTTTGGGTTTAAGTCAATGAATATATGTCATCATATAACTGGCATGGCGGTGAACAGGGACACTGACTGGTGACAGTATGATAAAAAATTATATATATATATATATTTTTTTTTTTTTATTATTTTTAATTTTTTATTACATTTTTTAAAAAATTTTTAAAGATTTGTTTTTCATATTTTACTATACTATAGTAACATTGTACTACTTTGGGGAAGTGATCAGTATTTTTTTTTTTTTTTACACAATTTGCTTATAGCAAAGAATTACAAACTGCGCATGTGCGGGAGGATGCCAAATGGCGTGCACCCGGAAAGCTAGAGCATTTTTGCGGCCGCCAAACGGCTATAGGCCGGGCGGCTAATGGTTAAAGGGTAAGTCCACCTTTTTCATGAAAAATGAAAAAGTGAATTAACTCCAAATATCCTAATCCCCCTCCTTCAAGACCCTGCTATATATATATATATATAGTTCAGTCTATATAATTACTCGCTGGAGTTGATTTACTAAAAACAAACAGGCTGTTCAATTTGCGAAGGAAGATGCGCTTTGCAAATAAATTTTCCACAGAGTTTAGTTAATGTGGTCAAGCTTTGCTTACTTCCATCATGCAATCATGTGCAAGCAAACATGTTGTGTTTTTATTTTCCTTGCACATGATTCGGTATTCTTTGCAAAGTGAATTTTCCCCAAATTCACTAAACTCTGAGGAAAATTCCCTTTTTAAAATAAATAGACTTTGTAAATCAATCCTATTATATAGTTTGTTTATTTTCTGAGTAGGGAATTTCATTTGTTTTGTAATTGAAGTTTGGTAGTGACCAAGCTGTGGCAGGTTGATTTACATTAATAAGTTACTGAGCTGTCTTAGAGGAATGTCCTGTAGTGAAAAAAATGCCTTGTTTCTTTCTGGAGGCCTATTTCTGCTTTGTGTAAATTAAATAATTAGCTTTTCTAGTGATTCCAGTGTTGGTTAATGAGACCAAGGAGCTTAAGTCATTAACCCCATTAAGAAAGTTGTAAAACAGGGACAGCAGGAAAAATTAGTCAAACTTTTAGCATTCTCTGACTTCTGTGGCATAAGCCAAAAAAATTAATTAGCAAAGGTCATTGATTTATGGAGTAGAATAAACTGGATCCTTAAAAAATATGTAAACCCAACATTTCATATTCTTGATATGTGCCTGCTATACCATGTGCTTGTATGAAAAGTATCCAGTTTTCCTTGTATTGCTTTTTTTGTGTGAAATTCTTGGTGTTCATGCTAGTCCCTCTGCTTTCCTACTAACAACTGATGATGTTAAGCAGGAGAACACATCAGGGTGAGTTCTCTAGCTTTCCTGCTCTCTTCCAGTGATCAGACTTGTGCTGACCCCCCTCACACAGCCTTTCACTGGGAAGTTTAGTGTCTTGCTGTTTCTCCTTCCTTATGCACCAGAGAGCAAACAGTATGAAAAAGAAAGTATTTTTATTGTTTTAAGTAGATATACACAAATGTTTTGCCTTTCATTTCCATTTTAAACTGAATGGATTGTTTTACAAGGTGAGGGTTTACAATCACTTTAACTAGAAATGTGTATACATAATCATTTATCTGCACATACTGCACAGAAATACTGCTGTAATAGGTGCTTCAACAAAGTATTAGTTTAAGGGTGTGCAGTTATGCAACCCCATTATTTTAGTTTTTTATGTTTACTCCCTCCCACCCCTAAAAGATTTCAGATTGATTTTCAATTGAGTTGTACAGTTGAAGGTGGAAAAAGGTCACATTGAAGGTGGAAAAAGTTCTTAAATTATTTATCTTTGTCTTATTTTGTTACATCACATTTTTTTATTATTATTATTTATTTTTATTAGTGTAGTTTTATTCTCTGTGTCATTTACTTGACTCAATTTGGGCTCACATAATATGGCTGCAGTTTGTAAAATCATGGCTGATCAATTCCTCTATGTTTATATATTCATTTACCAAGCTTGTCCCAAATTCGCTAAAGGTACAAGGCAACGTCCTGTTCCAGAATAACAGCATCAGATCAATGCCTCCCCATTTCATACGTGCTGCATCACAAATGTGGATGTGCTAATGAGATGAAATGATGTAGCTCTTCCCTTCTGTGCTCTGCCTGTTTGTGTCTGATTCAGATCTAATTGCTATGTAGCTTTAACCTGCACAGCATCAGACTGAGAGACCTAGGGATTGTGGGATGTGAAGTGTCTTCACAAGAAGTGTCAGTTTTGAGAATACAGAGTTCATGCACAGTGGTGTCCATAGGTGGGTACGGGAGGTGCGCGCCACACTGGGTGACACCTATTACACTGGGTGACACCGGACCCTCTCCATGAGCTCCACGAAAAGGAAAGTTTTAAAGCAAGTCGACGATCCCCGCAAGAGGGATTGGATCTGCGGATTGAGCATAATAGATCTGAGTCTGATTCATTATGCTCCCCAATCCGCAGATCCAATCTATCTTGCGGGGATCGTCGGCTTGCAACCTAGATGGGGTTAACTGATCTAGGTAAGGCTGTGCAAGATCCGGGACTTGTCTGTAACCAGGAAATGTGGCCACAATAGCAGGAACCTCCTCCATCTGACATAACTTCTCGAGCAAGTGCAGACCGAACCGGTGTTGAAAAATCAGTTAACCCCACATAGGATGCAAGCCGACGATCCCTGCAAGATGGATTGGATCTGTGGATTAGGGAGCATAATGGATCAGACTCCAATCCATAATGCTCAATCTGCAGATCCGATTCATCTTGTGGGGATCATCGGCTTGCAACCTATACGGGGTTAACTGATCTAGGTAAGGCTGTGCAAGATCCGGGACTTGTCTGTAACCAGGAAATGCGCCCATGATAGCAGGAACCTCCTCCATCTGACATCACTTCTCAAGCATGTGCAAACCGGACCAGTGTTGAAAGATCAGTTAACGCTGTATAGGTTGCAAGCCAACCATCCCTGCAAGATGGATCGGATCTGCGGATTGGGGAGCATAATGGATCAGACTCTGATCCATTATGCTCAATCCGCAGATCCGATCCATCTTGCAGGGATCATTGGAGGGGTGACACCAAGTGCTACTGTACCGGGTGACACCAACCCTAGGGACGCCCCTATTCATGCATTAACCTGTGCAGTGCTATGCTGCATACTTCATATTTGAACACAAATAGAAGCCTCTAACACTGGAATGTGAAGATTTACTCTACTATAGGCTTTGCTCATAGAGCAACAATTGACGCCATAAAACTACATGATCAACACACATCTTATGTAAGTGAAAAACACAAGGTGCAGGTAGGAAGATTTATAATGCTTTTAAATGTTGCTTCCTTACAATAGGAAGATGTTGTATACACCACTAGATCCACAATATGCCAAAATCCTAATCTCCTGCTTGAGTGATTGATTCACTGCTTTTCTCCTAGAAGTCTCCCCTACGATACACAGTTCACATGCAATCAAATTTTAATTTTGTGAAGACATCTTTAAGGTTCCTCTATGTCTAATGAGATGCAGACACTGCTTTTTTTATTTTTGTTTCACCTTCCAACACTAAGCAGTTATAATAAAGGCTGACCAACCCAATCACAAATCTCTCTGAGAAAGCACATAAAGTAACAAACATAGGTTTCTTAAGAAAAGGGAAAGTTATTAATTTGTACAAAAATTTGCAAAAGCCTCAGCAATGTATAAAGTTTTCCCAAACTGGAGTTACATTTTAATATGTCTGAAATGGTTTTGGAAACAATGAAATCTTTTAGTTTTCATTCACTGTTGTTTGGGAGCAATTCAATCAGTGTGGCAGAACGTTTTTAAAAAAGTGTTATTGTCCGATACGCTTAAACATAAGAATTAACACCATAGCAATTTTTTTTATTTTTTTCTGGCCTCAGTAACTTTACTGTGTTCTGTCTGCCAGTCACATTAGTAAGATTGCCTGTAATTGGATGTTTTCTATTAAGAAAGAATGACAAACATGTGTAAATGAATAGCTGTTTTGGTGAAACACCTTGTAAAACCATTTCAAATTGCATCAGATCAGTTCTTGTTGAATAAAAATGTACAAAGGACCAACAGTGGCAATAGTGTAACACTCCACTACACAGAAAATTTGAACAACTTTCCATGTTCATTAGAAAAATAAATATTCCTACAGTGACTAACCACAGAAACCACTACTATTTAGCATTAAATGCCTATATTTTGCTATATGCAACTATTACCATAAACTATGATTTAAGTAAAACGTAGACCTAAACATAAACTTGTATTAAATGGCATTTAACACTTTAAAGCATAACTTTAGGTATACTTTCACTCCATATATATTATGTGGGCCAAGGTGGACCAATAAAACTACTTTCTTTACGAGTTGATGCAGCCCCTGTCAGCACTGTATAATTTGGATGCATTTCAACATGCAGTGTGTATATATATATATATATATATATATATGTATTGAAATATATTTTGAAATACATTGAATATGGCCAACATTGTAGTATTTCAAATATATGTCAATATATTTGGGAAGAATATTTTTAAAATATATTTCAAATATATATTTCTTCCATGTGGGCACTCCCGCAGTGCTCCTGGCTTCCCTTCTCTCCTTGCCACTGGCAGCTGCAAGAACACAATAGGATCCTTCTGTTTGGAGAGTGGGGGAAGAGTCACATTCACCTGCCCCTTTCATTCCTGAATGAACACAAATAATTATTTGTACCGGTCATTCACTGTGTTAACTCATAAATGAAACATCGTAAACTTTTTTATTTTTTCAGGGGGCCTGTCAGGTTTGTTGTATGGGCCCTGTGGTTTCTAACAGCAGCCCTGTATGGGAACTGTTAGAGGTTAGCTCCACTTTCGAAAACAAAATAGCAAAAAAATAACAATATAGCATATATAATTGTGACACAAGTCATAGTGTAATTGAATGTGATTAAAAATTACATTTCCTTTTTCAATTTGCAGCGCTTTAATTATCTGTAAAATGCAATGCAATATGGCTACCTGGAGGTGTTCTGCACACAGCATGTGTACAGAACACCACCCAGAAACATAATTTCTTGCTTGTGTGATTGGCTCATTGCTTTTCCCAGAAGATTGTACTAAGATTCAAAACAGATCTCGGCATCTCCTGCAACAAAAATGTCATTTTTGGTGAGATATCCCAATAGGAAATCACTTCTAAAGGGATGCAGACCTCAGTAGAGCCCTGAAAGTGCAGTAGCTGACAGATAATTATAAAACCACTTCCATTTGATTCACTTTGCACATGGACACATGGAATACGCAACAACGTTTGGTAAAATCCTTGCAATGTACATGTATTGTGTACACGTACAATGTACAATTTTTTCAAAAGTGGAGTTAATCTTTAAGGTCAAGGAATGTGTTTTGTTATATATATATTTTTTTAAATTATTTTTATTATCATTTTTCAACTATTTGTACTGCGAAAACAAACATGCAATCGTATCTTATTAATAAAATATCAAAAATAGTCCAGCGCTTTTAACTCATTGAAACATTGTTGAAAATACTGTGAAAATGAAAGTAGCCAAGGTAATATGTACTACAAATATCACTTCAATAATAAAAACTGGATTCTAATTTCAGTTGACAATTTTAAAGATCTCTTTGAAAAGCTACAATATCATAAAAAAAAAAAAAAAACTAGTGAGGCCAGTAACCAGTTATAAATTCTTCATAAAAAACGTATTTATTTATATGTCTGTACTCTGTAGTATTTCTGAATGCAGTAATTATTTTGCCATTTTGTAGTACCATTGACATCTTTCCTGGTCACTGCTTTTGATGGCTGTTTTACCTAGTTATTCAAACTACTGGTGCCAAAATCAAAAGAATAAGGTTACAAAAGCCCATCACTAAATGATAGGACAGTATGTATATTGCACAGCAGGTTTTAGGTTCATGGATCACTGGCATGTAAATGTGTACAGAATCCGTAAAAAATTCAAAACCCAGCTGTGCAAACAGTAAACAATACAGAGCAAAACATGTCTCATACAAGATCCATGTCAAGTCAATCACTGCTAAACGTCAAAGGATGTCTGTCACTTTTCTTGACAAACAGTTTACACTTTTAAAGTCTACATGGCTGTGTTCTGTTGTAGAAACTGTATCTGTGCTTTCTGTGAAAGAAAATGCTTTAATTAATGTGCATGAACCTTGAAAAAGCTCAGTAGTTGAAAAAGTAGAGGAATGTGCACTTTGCAACATACCTTTTCAAATATATCATATGTGGCCATCCTTATGTAGGTCCATCCAAGTACTATATTAAAATGGTATAAAAATTCTCCTTTTGTCATTTTGGCTGCAAGACTAAGTTTATGATAAAGCCACATTGACAGTACATCTTGTTAAATTAATTTAATACATTTTTGAAATCATGCACATATAATACTTGTTCTCAGCCTAGAAGAAGGCTACAAAATGACATACAGTAGGTCTACTGGCATGTCTTAAAATAACATTTAGGACTTACAAGATGCAATTCCTTTTCTCATTGGTAATCGCTTTACAATGATTCTGCATAATTCAATATTACAATATTACACATAAAACTAGAAATCATATACATGATCCAAGGCTTGCAACACATTTAAAGTTGAATTCTAGGAATTACTTAATATGTTGCCGTGGACTATTTGCTGCAATATTCATATTCAATCTGGAGCAGTCTCCACAATAATTGCTTTCTGTCACTAGTGTTCTAAGTCTTTTGAATTAAATGATGGCCAAAATCTTTCATCTTCAGCTTTACATGAGTCTTGGTGTCATCATGCAAAGTTCACAACACCCCTGGACTTACATGTCATTATAGGAGGCTGAGACCAGGGAAGGGGGTGAAAATCTGGACTTTAGTTTCACTTCTGTTTCAGTGTTTACAAATATATTTTGTTAGCTCCAATCATACTGTAAACAATGCAGTGCAACCCCAAATTAACCGAAAAGCATTAATTAAAAAAAACATTAATTTTCAAATAATAGTAGTAAAGTCCAATGTCCCAACATGTCACTCCCAACTGCCGTGAAAGGACGTGCACACTTTATCTTCAACACCAACTTCTTAATATACCTGTGCTCTCCACCAAGTGCAACATCCAGTATGTGCACCTCCTCAAAATGACACATAAGCCATACTGAGGTCAAAACCAGCATGTTAAACTTTATGCCAACATTCAGGTGTGTGTCCCCTTTAAATATTCCTCAATATATTTATTCTCATATGGCTGCAATCCACAGGAAGATTTTCACCAAAGCCACATAAAAAAGGAAGGAACTAATAGTGCTCACAGCAATATTTATTAAATTGCAAGAGAAAAGCTTAAAATACACTCGCAGAAACAGCAGCACAAAACAGTACTATACAGTACTTAATATACATAGCCCAGTCTCACGCTTTGTACCGTTCTCCACAGCCAGCAATCCTGATCTCAAAGAGTGATGGCAGCTTTGGTCCTAGTCTGCGCCCACTGTACATGTTACATCCGAGGGTTGGGCTTCATTAGTAGGATGTCACATGGCGACCTTGTAAACAAGGCTGTATTCCATTCAAAATCCCAGAACAGACAATGCACAGTGTCATTGCTCTAGAGAGCCGGCCACATTTACAATATATCTACTTTTATTTAAAATGAACATTAAAAAAAAAATTTACATTTATTAAAGCATTTATTATGGCAATGGCCATATTTGGTCCATGTTACTGCCCAAATATGGCCAGTGGGCAGATGTCACCATGGTTTCCTCCCCTGTCATTACGTGGCCAGCGATTCCTGTGATGTCAGAGATTCCTAGGATGCAAGGGATGTGGGATGCTGTCATATAAAAAAAAGTTAGAGATACCACTTCATTATATGATTTTCAGCTCATGCCGAAGGGGGAAGGGGTTAAAAGGGCAAACTCAGAAATGGCTTGTCCCTAGTTAGCAGTATGTGTACAAAGATAAATTTACTGAAGTTGCAGGATTCTGACTTTCATCTCTACACCAATTACACCAATATTTATTTAGTTTTGAATGGGAAGGGTTCCTTTAGGTAGTTTAACTATAATGTATGCAGTTCTCCTATCTGTGCTGAAATATTTTACTTACTATCATGGCAGAGGGAGAGAATATATCTCCTATGGTTATGTTACATAAAATGCTAAGGTCTATGTATGTTTACTCAAAAGCTTACGTTCTCTTGTATATGAAGATATAACCATAGTCCCATTTAACTGAAAAAACTTAACATTGGACATTTTGCCAAAGATTATACTTTTTCTTTTATAACAACATTAGGTGCTCAAACTCAGGGGCATGGTCACTGTACAGGTTAAATAGACCATAACAAGGATGAAATACTAAACCACTCTTCTACAAAACGGAAAGGTGTAAATGCATATTTTTAAAAGAGGTAATCACTAATATCTGAATTCTATTCTTTCATTTACATATTTTATCAGAATATTACAGTAAGATAATAACTGGGATTACATGCAATCATATTTGTCCGTTTTGCCGTTTTGCTTTAATGTTTTGCACTGTTGCGTTATATCTTGTTGAACACTGCGATATGCATTATATCTTGTCAAATGTGTTATCTTAGCATTCACATATCTGTACATTTTAATTTGTACAGTCATGTGCTTGAAATTTATTTTTTATTTTGATTATTTTAATATTTGTATTTCTGCTAAGTATTGCATTATTTGTCATCTGCTTGGGATCCTAATTTTAAATTTCATAGCTGCAATTTTTAGGAATGTTTCATATCTTATTAATGTATTTACTTAGCAATATGTATTTGTTAACTTGGATCTCTAGTTTGTGTAATACAATAGTTATTAATTTGTTTTCTTTATTTCAACCCCCCTTTTTTTCGATTAGCGATGAGTGAATGTGTGGTTTGACTTGTGGGGTATTCACCAGAACCATTGTAACCAAAATTAACCTAAATATATAACCCAATTGAGGTTTATGGTGAAAATCAATTCTGTTCATTTTAAAGGCTAAAAGGCAAAGGTTTGTTAACCAACGGGCATGGAGAGCTTGGCACTGGCAAGGGGGATCTTCATTTTTATTCAGCTTTGAGGGTGACATGGAAAAGAAACCAACCCTTTCAATTAAATGCTTGGAAAATGCCTTTAAGCTGTGTCTGGTATTAACAGTGTGATTCTCACGGACAGCATCAACAACACTGTATTCTGGTGTTTTATATTTCACATGTGTAGTTGAAGTTTTCATTTAATTTATTGCTTGGGTTAAATAAAGCGATAGCAGCATACCAATCTGATTCATTACAACTTGTAAGAGAAGGCATTTTAGGTTGTTTTGGCTGCAATGCACACATTTTTTATCCAGAAGTAATACACCTAAACTGAAGGATAGAAGGATAAAAACAATATGAAAGTTTCATAAAGGAAAATTATAAGTAAAGCCCTCAACCAATTGAAAACGTTTATTAGTATGCAATGTATACATAAATCAAACACTGCCGGGTTACACAATTCTCTTATATCCACATAGAAATATAAACAATAATTTCCATTCATTTCTTCATTTGCATAAATCAATGTGCAACATTATTGGTCTCTTGTAGTGTCATGCAATATTACTTTAAGGTGCAACTTTTGTGCTGTGCTCCCCAACAGTGTTCCCTCACAGTCACTGACAGTTGTAGACTCTTAAATGATAGAGTCATGTTCATGTGTATCCTAGTAATCCTGGTGGTGCTGGAATTTGTAGTCCTCCCTTTATTGGCGATGTGTCACCATAGCTGACGGGATTCACAGGGTTCTCACAGGTCTGTATGTTACTCCCATGTATTAAAAACTGGCTGCTAATGGTAATTGGTGACGTCACATCCGGCCAGTGGAACACACAGTGGTGCATCACTTCAGGTCTGGTGATTCTGCTGAGATTTCTATTGAATACTGTGAGTGTAATTGCTTTTAACTATATTTTATAATAAAACAGGTTTACACTATATGATCCCTTCTGATGTTTTTAATATAACATCACCCCCTTGAGAACCATGTGAATTCCACCACCTATGGTGACGCATTGCCGCTGAAGGGAGGACTACAAATCCTAGCACCACCAGGATTAACAGGATACACATGAGTGTGTATGACTCTTATCATTTAAGAGTCCACAACTATCGGTGAGTGCGGGGGAGCACAGCACAAAAAGTTGCACTTTATATTCAAATATTTTTATTGAAACTTTTCCAACAAACATGTTATCACATACCAAAAAGAAGATAAGAACTGAGCGGTATATACAGTGAAATGCATCAGCAGGAAAATAAATACATCTTAGAAAAAAATAAGTCCCCACCATTTGGCTGGGGACGATATAACAAGGCCACGGATATATGAGAGGTATACTCAGTTCCTTATGAACCTCCTATGGTTGGAAGTGTGATAACCAGTGGAGGAAGGGAGGAGGGGGTGAGGGGGAGAGGGGGAAGGGAGGCACCAGTCGGATGAATTGGCTATAGAATATTATTATGTTATTATATATGTCACTTGAAGGAGCAGTTAGGGTTTTGAAGCCACCGAGACCATTGAAATCGGAATTTGTGGTATGAAAAATTCTGAGTTGCTGTTCTCTTCTCCATTTCACAATGGAGACTGAGCTCAGCAATAAGTGTTGCGAGCGAGGGGGTAGTGGTGGATTTCCATAATTTGGTGATGTTGCCTTTTGCCACTGCTAGTACGTGGATTATAACAGTATGTGAAACTGAGGGAAAGTTGTCAATTCCTATGTGTAGGAGGGCTAAAGCAGCACTTGGAATCGTCAGGATTCCAGATATGGAGGAGATCAATTGGAATACTTTATTCCAATATGACTTGAGAGATTTACATGACCAGAGTATATGGAGGGTTGTTCCTATTTCTCTGCATTGTCTCCAGCACTTGGGCGAGTGTTGAGCGTAGTATATTTTAAGTTTAACGGGCGTTAAATACCACTGATGTAAGGTTTTCATGTATGATACCCAGTGGGAGCTACATTTGGAGGCTTTGTATGTGGTATTGAAGGTTATAGCCCAAGTGTGTGGAGACACGGGTTGAAGAAGGATTATTTCCCAGTTAGTTAGGGAAGTGGTATGGATATCAAACTGAGTTTTATTTATAAGCGTGTAAAAGGTTGAGATTCCGGCGAGACGGACGTGTCTCGGCGAGCTCCTGCTCCCCCGGCCCCAATCCGCTGCCATCTGGGCGGCAGCGGACCCTGACGGGGGCCCCACGACCCTCCGGTCCCTGTTCGCCAGCCAGGGAAGGCCACTGGACCTTTCTCCCGGAGCTCCGGGACTTGCGGCCTACCCGGCACCTGAAGCCGCGGCCTCGATTTCTGGAGCGGCCGACCAGGATCGCCGGACATCAGCCCGGACTACTGCCACTCCGCTCCTCGGTCCCCGCCGATCAGGGGATCACCCCTGCGCCCCTACCGCTGCCATCAGGGCCCATCCGGGCCCCTGTGTCTGCTGCCGAGGTCCCCACCAACACCCACAGTCACTCCGTCCCTCCAGCGGAGCTCCGGCGGTTCGCAGCAGCCTGAGGCCTACCGCGGCACCCGAAGCCGCGGTGTTTCCTGCCAGCCGTGGCTGGAATCGCGGCGGGAATTGCGGCCGCGGCGGGACGCCTCCGCTGCTCCGGGAAGCTACCACCACCACCAACGGTCCTGCTAACCCAGGAGGGATCCACCTCCACCCCGACGCTCCAGGACACCAGGTACTTCACCAGGGGCGCCCACTACCCACCAGGGAGCCCAACCACCATCACACCGCCAGCCTCCAGGGACTCACTCACTCAGGGATCCCACCATCCACCTGAAACCCCAAACCACCAGGGACCCTAAGCCACTATCCCTCCAGGGATCGCTACTACCCCACCAGGGATAGCACGGCCACCATCCCACCGGGGATCCCCTGCCCACCACCCCACCTGGGATTACCAGCCAGCCACCACACCAGGGAACGCTCGCCCAGCACCCTGATTTCCGGCACGCTATTCCCTCTGGCGACGCCCCGGCGACTAATGGCCCACCACGACCCTTGAAGCCGCGGTCTCTCCTACCGGCCGCAACAGATCACGGTTGAGCACAAACCACGCAGGGCCGACGATCGCTACCGCAACGCCCCGCTCGACTCTAATGACGATCCTTCAACACCTTCAGCGCCTCTCGACGCCGAGCCCTCAGCACCCGACGCCTGGCCTCAACAACCCCAGTCACCGAGCCGCCAGCATCACCAGTCGCCGTGCCTACCATCACCCCCAGCCATCGCACCCTACGACCCCTCCACTAGCCGAACCACCGTACCCACGGAAGACATGCCACAGCACCCATGGTCGCCAGCTTACTGCACCCACAGACTGCTGCCAACCAGCTGCCGCCCTCCACCCTCACTTCCCCTACAGAAGGACTCAAATGACTCTCCCACGGTAATACAGATTCCCCACACCACCTTGCCCTGACCTGTATCCCTTCACCTCCCCTGACCCAACTGTCACCCCACCCACCCCAACATGCCTCCTGCACTCCTCCTCCTCATTTTCCTCTCCACCATCCCAAAAATAGCCTCCCTCTACCCGCCTACCCCCCCAAAACAGCTCTACATTGCCCCTTCACTACTCCCCTCTCCCCACTACGGCACTCACCACCTCCTCCTACTACTCCACTCCCCCGTCGACCCACGTGCCACCACTATCAGACCCACACGCTCCTACACTTCCCATTCCCATGCCACCTTCCTCACCCTTCTCCTTCTCCTATCTGCTGGGGACATCTCCCCGAACCCTGGCCCCTCGCCACCTCACCCCTCCTCTAGGGACCCCCCTGCTCCCGCCACCTGCCGTAACCCCCTCAACCTCATATCTGTGCCCCTTCTCCCCGCATCCATCCCCCCTCTCTCGGTTGCACTCCTGAACGCCCGCTCGGTCTGCAACAAACTTACTGCCATCCATGACCTCTTTATCTCCCGCTCCCTTAACCTCCTAGCCATCACCGAAACCTGGGTACAGGCCACTGACTCCACCTCCCCTGCGGCACTCTCCTATGGAGGTCTCGTCTGGTCCCATTCACCAAGACTGAGCGGTCACAAAGGTGGTGGGGTCGGCCTGCTCCTATCACCGCTGAGCACCTTCCAGGTCCTCCATAACCCTCCCTCCCTAACTTTCTCCTCCTTCGAGGCTCACTGCATCCGGCTCTTCTCACCCACCCCCCTAAGGATCGCAGTGATCTACAGGCCTCCCGGATCCATACCCCGCTTCCTGGATGACTTCGCTGCCTGGCTTCCCTTCTTCCTCTCCTCTGAGCTACCAACCATCATCCTCGGGGACTTCAATATCCCCATCAATGACAACAGCCCGGCTACTTCCCAATTCCTCCACCTAACCTCCTCCTTCGCGCTCACACAGCACACTCAATCCTCCACCCACATCATTGGGAACACCCTGGACCTCGTCTTCTCCCACCTCTGTACCCTCAACCAGTTCTCTAACACCCCCTTCCCTCTCTCCGACCACCACCTCCTCACGTTCTCCATCTCCCCTTCCCCTAACTCCCCCCCCCCAGAGCGCCAAACCATCACCAGCCGCAACCTTCGCAACCTGAACCCGGCCCCCCTCCACTCAGCTGCCGACCGCCTACACGACAGCATCCTTCCACTGTCTTGTCCTGACCTAGCCACTAACACGTACAACGACTCACTATCAGCTACCCTAGACTCTCTGGCACCCCTAACCACACGCTACATCAAACCCAGACCGCTCCAACCATGGCAGAACGACCACACTAAATGCCTCAAACGTCGCAGTCGTGCGCTGGAGAGACTATTGCGCAAAACCAGGTCCCCCCGTTCATTCTCCCTCTACAAATCTGCCTTCCTCACTTACACCTCCTCCCTCCACGCCGCCAAGCAGGCTTACTTCGTAAACCTGATTAACACCCTCTCCTCCTGCCCTCGCCGACTCTTCTCCACCTTCAACTCCCTGCTCTTTCCCCCCCCTCCTCCACTCAGTACCTCACTCACCGCCCACGAGATTGCCACTCATTTCCACAATAAAATTGATGCTATCCGTCAGGACATAGTCAACTCGCAATCTACCTCCCCACCTAGCCTCCCCCCCCCTATCTCCCCCTCATCTCTTCCCTCCTCTGACCTCGCAACCGCACTGCCCCCCTCCACACCCAAGACCCCGCTTACCGTAACCCCACCAGCTCTGCACTCCTTCAGCCCCGCTACCACTGAGGAAGTCACCAGGGTCTTCTCTGAAGCCCGCCTCACTACCTGCCCCCTAGACCCTATCCCCTCTCGACTCCTCCAGTCACCCCCCTCTTCCCTCATCTGCTCCCTCACCCACATCTTCAATCTCTCCCTCTCTACCGGCGTATTCCCCTCCCCCCTAAAGCATGCGCACATCACCCCCATACTCAAAAAGCCCTCCCTGGACCCCTCTGACCCAAACAACCTCAGACCCATCTCCCTGCTGCCACTCACTTCCAAACTCCTGGAGCGCTTAGTCTACAACCGCCTAAGCGCCCACCTAACTGACAACAACCTCCTTGATCCACTACAGTCCGGCTTCCGTCCCCTACACTCCACCGAAACCGCCCTCCTCAAAATCACCAACGACCTACTTACCGCCAAAGCCAAAGGCGACTACTCTGTCCTCCTCCTCCTGGACCTCTCCGCGGCCTTCGACACAGTTGACCACCCCCTCCTCCTTAATAAACTATTCTCCCTTGGCATCAGAGACACCACTCTCTCCTGGTTCTCCTCTTACCTATCCCGACGCTCCTTCAGCGTTTCCTACAATGGTGCCACCTCCCCTTCCCTCCCCCTCTCTGTTGGGGTCCCCCAGGGCTCTGTCCTTGGACCCCTTCTCTTCTCCATCTACACCTCCTCCCTTGGCAAACTCATACACTCCCACGGCTTCAACTACCATCTCTATGCTGATGACACTCAAATTTACCTCTCCACCCCTCACCTCACCTCCACTTTCTCCGCCCGCATCACTCACCTCCTAAACGACATCTCTGACTGGATGTCGCTCCATTTCCTCAAACTCAACCTCTCCAAAACCGAGCTTCTCGTCTTCCCTCCTGCCCGCGCCCCCCCCCCCATCCTATCCATCACTACTAACATCACCACCATCAATCCCGCCCCGCAAGCCAAAGTCCTTGGGGTCATTCTGGACTCTAACCTCTCCTTCCAACCTCATGTCAAATCACTGACAAACACATGCAGGCTCCACCTCCGCAATATCGCCAAAATACACACCTTCCTTACCCCAGACACCGCTAAACTACTTGTGCACTCCCTGATTATCTCACGCCTTGACTACTGCAACTCCCTCCTCACCGGCCTACCCCAGTGCAAACTCTCCCCGCTTCAGACCATCCTGAACTCAGCTGCCAGACTCATCCACCTCACCAGCCGCTCCACCTCTGCCACCCCCCTCTGCCTCTCCCTCCACTGGCTCCCTATCGCCCAACGCATCAAATTCAAACTACTCACTCTGACCTACAAAGCCATTCACAACACTGCCCCTAACTACCTCACCGACCTGATTCCCAAGTACCACCCTACCCGTACCCTTCGCTCTTCACAGGACCTCCTTCTATCTTGCTCCCTGGTCTCCTCCTCACACGCACGTCTGCAAGACTTCTCCAGGTCCTCCCCCATCCTCTGGAACTCACTACCCCAATCCATCAGACTGTCACCTTCCCTCCTCACCTTCAGGCGCTCCCTGAAAACCCACCTCTTCAGGGAAGCCTACCCCACCCTCACCTAACTGCTGCTCTCCTTCATTCCTCCTACCACTCCATCCCCCACAGCCACTTCCTCCTGTACCACTACCCCCTCCCTCCCAGATTGTACGCTCGAAAGAGTAGGGCCCTCTTACCCCTCGTGTGCTGTTCGTAGCTGCTGTAATGTTTCATGTATTGTCCCCCCCTCTATTGTACAGCGCTGAGCAAACCCTTTGGCGCTATATAAACTCAATGTAATGTAATGTAATTCCCTTCTTAGGATATTGCGTTCCGTGAAAGATTTTATGTATGGCGTAGGCTATTCTTATATACGTGAAGTTTTCATTGTCAGGAAGGTAAAATTTCTCTTGAAGATCAGTAAAGGACTTTAGTTTATGATTTGAGTATAAGTCTCGAATATGGGCTATACCTTGATTTTCCCATTGTGTCAGGTTTAAAGAGGGGATAATGATGTGTAGTATAGCAAGTGGAGTGGGGATTTTTGTTGTTTCGTTTTCTGGGCGATTAGGGGATAAGAAGTCAGACCAGGCCTGTAAGGAAGCTTTTATACACGGATGTTTGGATAGAGGGAGATTTTGGGTATGTAAAGGGAGAAATAGAAGTTTGTCCGGAGTATGTGGGAGTTGTGGGGGAATTTCCATAAAGGACCACGATTTGTCTTTGGTGGGATGCCACCAAAAGAAGAGCTGGTCTAGAAGCGTGGCGTTGTAGAAGGACTTTAAATGAGGGAGACCTGCTCCTCCCCTGGAGAAAGGTCTGATTAATAAACTAGTCATGCACCTAGGTTTTTTTGAATTCCACATGAATTTGTTTAGGATCGCTTAAAGTTTGGAGAAAAAGGAGTTAGGAACTGGAATAGGAAGAGTACGGAATATGTAGAGTATTTTAGGTAATATGCACATTTTTAGGGTTGCTATTCTAACCATTGTCGATAATGTTGGTGTATGTAGTTGCTTAAGTTCCCGTGGGATTGAGTCGAGTAGTAGTTTATGATTATTTTCGAATAATTGGTTAGTTGCGGTTGTGAGTTTGATTCCCAGATAGGGAATGTTGTGTTGTGCCCACGCATAGGGGAAATGTTTGGTCAGCATATTTTGGATCTTGGTGTAAAGGTTCAAAATGGAGGATTTAGGTTCGTTAAGCTTATAGTAGGAGACTTCAGAATAGTTGTTGAGGTGCATACGTATTGTTTGGAGCGATCTATAAGGATTAGTAACCATTAGGATAATATCGTCTGCGAAGAGGCTAATTTTATAGTCCGTTTTAAGATGAGAAATACCTGTGAATGTTGGATCATCCCTGAGTTGAGTCCCCGTTGAGGCGGCATGGTTAAATAATACCGACAAATGTGGTGTGAGGTTGGGTGCCATCATTTTAAAGAATTCATTAGTAAAACCATCGTTTCCTGGAGATTTGTTTAGGGGTAGTGTTGTTATAGTACGTTCTATTTCTGCGGAGGAGATTGGTATCGATAGCGATGCAAGTTGAGTCGCTGAGAGTCGGGGTAATTTGGTAGTGTCTAGGAAGTTTTGAATGGTAGTGGTGGTGGGTTGGATTGTGTTTAGATCATCCTTAATGTTATACAGTGTTTGGTAATATGTCGCAAAGGCGTTTGATATGTCTCGTGGGTTTGTAAGTAGTGCGTGTGTCGTTGGGTGTTTAATCGTGGCGATTTTAGATTTAAGCCTTTTTTGTTTAATTATTTTCGATAGGAGTACATTCGCTTTGTTACCAAGCGCATAGAATTTAGATTTGGTTCTCTGTAGGTTAAGGTCGTAATCGTGTAACAAAATTATTCGTAATTTATTTCTATCGGAGGTCAGGGTTGCGGCTGTGGAGGCGTTTGGGTATTTTTTGTTAAGTTCCTCGTTCCGTTTAATGGAGGCTAGGATTTGGTCAATTTTATGGGACCTTTGTTTTTTGATGCGGGAGTTTAATTGTATGAGGATACCTCTCATGTATGCCTTATACGTAGGCCAAATTGTGGTTATAGGCATGTTAAGGGTTGAGTTGGTTTCAAAGAATAGGTTATGTGCTTCTAAGATATGTTTCTGGTGTTCTGGGCTCTTCAGGATTGTAGATTTTAATCTCCAGATAGGCGGGATTGCTGAGCGTTGATTGTCGTCCAATGAGATGTGGATTGGAGCATGGTCTGACCATGTAATTGTACCAATTTTAGATGATAAGATATGTTGTAGTGTCCATTTGTCCGTGAGGAAAAAATCAATTCTGGAGTATGAAAGGTGCACAGGGGAGTAATAGGTAGTCTTTGTCGTTGCTGTGTTGGCATCTCCAAATGTTGTAGAGGTCGTGGTTGTGTAGGAACTGGTTGAGGGTTTGTGTAGGCGATCTTTTGTTAAAGGACGAGTCCAGTTGTGGGTTTCCGATGATGTTGAAGTCACCTCCGATGATAATTCTGCCTTGTTTTAATGACAAGATGGTTTTGTATAGCTTGTTAAAGAACTTCATCTGGCTTTTGTTGGGTCCATAGACATTTACCAAAGTGTAGAAGGTATTGTTTAGTTGGCATATTAGAATGTGGTAGCGACCTTGAGGGTCGATGGTTTCTGAGATGCGTCGGAACTGGATAGAATCTCTTATAGCTGTGATGACTCCGTTTTTCTTCTTGAGGTTAGTAGCCATAAAGGTGTTTGGGAAACGTTGGAGGTGGAGTTTGCGGATCTTGTTTGTAGCAAAGTGGGATTCTTGAATAAAAAGGATGTCAGCTTGGAACATTCTAGTTTCTTTTTGTAGCATCGATCTTTTAAATGGAGAATTTAAGCTTCGGACGTTGAGGGAAGTGATGTTAATCATGGTGCAGGTCTTTGAGTGTGGAGTGAGATGTTTGAGGTGGTATTTGAGAAGATATGAAGTTGTGCAATTAAATCCACGATAGGAAAGAGGTGATCCGAGGTATTAAAGCAGTTTAGGTTCGGTTGCTGAGACGGGGTGGAGTTTCCATGAGAATTTGTCGCGGAAATATTAGTGTGTGGGCGAGATTGAGCGACTGGTGGTGCCAGGGAAGGAGGTAGAGAGGAAGGTGGATGGGGGTAAAAAAAAAACTTGCGTAAAATGCAAGTGGTCTGAGTAGCCTGACTCGCTACTTCAGATATGGGAGGTACGAACAGGCTCTGACCGAAAAAAAGGTCAAGCCAAAGAATTTCTAGTAACATAAGATCTTCATAACTTGGCAGATCGCCAGAGATTAGTGGAGAGTGATGTCAACTTTGAGGTGTTGTAGCGGAGGTGAGCCTTAATGGGCTTAATCAGCCTCCATATTCTGGGAGTGAGTAGGTGTGTTGTGTTGTATGTCCTCAGGGATTATTTTCCAAGATCTGAGCAAGTCCAGGCCCGCTTCGAGGTTTCTGATGGTGAAGACTTTACCGTGTTGTTTTACAGTTAGTTTTGTGGGGAAGCCCCATTGATATGCTATGCCGTGATTACGCAGGGCTTTAGTGATGGTAATCATTTTTTTTGGTGGGAGTGCAGATGAATTCCTGGCCGCCAGCATAATTTTTTCTTAAAATTCATTTAAATTATTATTATTATTATACAGTATTTATATAGCGCTTAAAGGTTTGCTCAGCGCTGTACATTATAGTGGGGGACAGAACATGTGACAATACAGTAACAAAACAAAACACGAGGGGTTCAAGGAAAATGACAAAAACATTTTTTTTTCCACAAAGTTGTCATTTAAATGATGTATTTCTCGCACAAGCCATGGGTATATTTGGAATTACATCCCAAAATACACTCTGCTACTTCTACCGAGTATGGGGATACCACGTGTGTGAGACTTTTTGCGAGCCTAGGGTCATACAGGAGCTGAAATTCAATGACCACTTTGAAAGTCTGAAGGTGCGTAACTTCCTCATTACAGTTCCTCACTACCTATCACAGTTTTGAATGCCCTGACGTGCCAAGATAGCACCAACCCCCCCCCCCCCCCAAATGACCCCTTTCTGGAAAGTAGACACCCCAAGGAATTTAAAAATAGGCATGATGAGTATTGTGCAGATCTCATTTTTTCTCACAAGGTTTTGAAATATAAAAAAAGAATAGAAAAAATATGTTTTTGTTTTTTTTCTTCATTTTCCAAAAACCTGTGGCAACAAATGAGATCTGCAAAATACTTACCGTGCTTTTTATCAAATTCCTTGGGGTGTCTACTTTCCAAAAAGGGGTCATTTGGGGGGGGGGGGGGGGTTAGGTGCTATCCTGGCATTTCAGGGCCTCCGAAACTGTGATAGGTAGTCTGGAAGTGTAATGAGGAAATAAAGCCCTTTAAAAGCCTGAAGGTGCTTATTGGATTTTGGGGTCCTGTACTTGGCTAGACTGCCAAAACGTCTTTCACATGTGGTACCCCCATACTCGGGAGAAGTAGCAAAATGTATTTTGGAGAGTAATTCCACATATACCCATGTCATGTGTGAGCAGTAAATCATTTAAATTACAATTTTGTGTAAAAAAAAAATAAATTTTTTTTTTGTCATTTTCCAAAAACTTGTGGTAAAAAAATAAATTCTTCTATTGATTCAACATGCCTCTCAGCAAATAGTTTGGGGTGTCTAATTTCCAAAAAAGGGTCGTTTTGGGGGGTGGGGGCATTCTATGCCCAGCATTAGAAGTTTATGCCACACATCACTCACTCTTCTAACCACCTGAAGACCAAGCCTTTTCTGACACTTTTTGTTCACATGAAAAAAATCTGTATTTTTTTTTAAAGAAATTAATTTAAACCCCCAAACATTATATATTTTTTTAAAGCAGACACCCTAGTGAATAAAATGGTGGGTACTACAATTTTTTATGGCACATAGTACTCGTGCAGCGATTTTTCAAAAGCAAATTTAAAAAAAAAATACACTTTTTTTACTTTTAATGCACAAAAACACAATATATTGGCCAATTAGTTGGTAAAGTATAAAATATAATGGTATGCCGAGTAAATAGATACCAAACATGACATGCTTTAAAACTGCGCATGACCCGTGCAATGGCGACAAACTGCAAACATTTTTAATATCCATAGGCAACAATTTAAAAGCCTTTAAAAGTTACCATTTTAGATTTACAGAGGAGGTCTAGTGTTAGAATTACTGCCCTTGATCTGACGTACACGGCAATACCTCACCTGCATGGTGCAACCGCTGTTTACATGCCGGCACAGGGTCAAGGCTTGTGCACACAGGTGTGCGCACATGGGAGGGGCGATTTTTCTTTTTTTAATTATTTTTACATTGTACCTTTCATTTTTTTTTTATCACTTTTAATGCTATAACAGGAAATGCAAATATCACCTATAACTTCAATGGGCATTGTCATATATTCTTTTTTGAGAAATCTGCGGTCTATCAGACTCTGGATATCTCCTCTGTCCTTACATTATCTAATCAAACCAAAATCGGTGTGATCAGATGCTTTCCCAATTTACAAATGGCGCTGTTTATATCCTGCGAAACTGAAGTGATGAAATGCTTGTAGCTTCCAATTTCTTAGACTATAGAGATGATTGGCACCACTCTGGTCTCCAATCAGCTCTATGGTCAGCTGGCAGAAACACCGGCTGCATTCTCAGGTTCCCCCAATGGCACAAGTCTGCCCGAGAAGGCCGTGGAAGGCAGCGGGGGAGGGGGGGCATCATCTCCCGCTGCTGGTAAAAGCACTCCTGCAGCTAATTAGCCATTAGGATTGCTTTTACATGAAAGCCAATTGCCGGCTGAAACAAATGCAGCTGTAGGCATCATCCTGGTATAACCATTCAAAGTCCAGTGATGTACCAGTACGTCACTGGTCCTTGTTGGGTATATATGCTATGTTCTTTTTTTTTTTGTATGCAGCCTGTGGACTGAATGAAAAAATGAGAAGAAATCTCTGCCAGAAAAAGTGTGTGGTATGCCCACCATTAGAATATACCGCCCTGCATCCACCCACTTCTAATGGTGGGCACAGATTAGGTCACACTTTGCCACAAGTGCCAGTTCCAAGATTGAACAAATGTCTAAATAGTGGCACGCTTGAATAAAAATTGTCCACGTATAAGTGGTACCCCATATGGAAAAAGGGTGACACCAAGTCCCAAACTATCTTGCCACTGCTCCCCATGTAGTCTGGGCATCCGGGCGGGCTCCACGTGACTATCTTTTCCCTCGTAAATCCGAAACTTATAAGTATAGCCTGTTGTCTTCTCACAGGTCTTCTACATCTTGACCCCATATCTGGCACGCTTGCAGGAGAGAAATTGTTTGAATGCAAGGCGGCCAGAAAAATTAACAAGGGACTCATCAACACAGATGTTTTGCTGGGGAGTATAGACATCTGCAAATTTTTGGTTAAGGTGATTTGCGAGGGGCTGAATTTTGTGGAGTCAGTCAAACTCAGGGTTACCCCGAGGATGAGAGTGTATTGTCGTTGAAATGCATAAAACACATTATACTCTCATATCTATGCCTGGCAGCAGAGAACATGGCATATGATGAATCGGGTCTGCGGACCAATACAACCACAATTTATTTCTTTTAGTAATGCCCATGTTGAGGGTTAGGCCCCAAAAAAATGTAAATTCGAAAACAGTAATGGGTTTCCATGCGAATGGTCTGGCAAGGTTTGAATTTGGGTTGGCGGCGATAAATTGTTGTGCATATAAATTGCTTTGATCCACAATCAATGCATACAGATATTCCGTGAAAAACAGCTCCAAAAATCAAGGAGGTATGTGAAAGACCAAGATGTACTAGACCGCTGGTACTCGCCAGTTCACCAAAAGGTAGAGCGGCATTAGTACTGGCACTCTGCTGCATATGAGAGTCATCAAAATTTACCGGCAAGTGCTAAGAGAGATCAGGCCTGATTCTGTCAACACTGCGGTTTTGTGTGCAATGTATCAAGTGACAGTGACCTACTGACACTGCACCTGCTGGGGGAGAAGGGGGGGTAAGCGTAGGGGCTAAATGCAGGTGCTGGCAGGTGCCGGGGCTGATCCCGCTAACGCTGCATTTTTGGGGGCGCTATACTAATGTGAACGCTGGTATAATGCTGATCTGATCAAAGATATTGACCCGTTTAGACACTATACTAGCAATGGAGGTTTATTGTGCATGAGCGTGCTCCTGGCAATCAAGGGGTTAAATGTGATGACTGGTGTACTGACAGGCAATCTGACTCTATCTGGGAGGGGCGTGAAAACCACGGGAGCACAAATCACGTATATATATATATATATATATATATATATATATATACAGTTGCAAGAAAAAGTATGTGAACCCCTTGGGATTACGTGGAGTTTTGCATGAATTGGGCATAAAATTGCTCTGAACGTCATCGAAGTCACAACAATAGAAGAACACAGTCTGCTGAACATAATACTACACAAACATTAGATGTTGCCATGGTTTAATTGCACATAACATGTAAACATTCACAGTGCAGGGAGGAAAAAGTATGTGAGGCCCTAGCTTAATGACTTCTCCCAGAGCTAATTGGAGCCAGGAGTGAGCCAACCTTGACTCCAATCAGTGTGATGATATTGGATGTGTTGCTGACAGCTGTCCTGCCCTTAAAAAACATACACCTGTTTGGAGTTTACTGGTTTCAAGAAGCACTGTCTGATGTGAACCATGCCTCGCAGAAAAGAGCTCTCAGAAGATCTACGATCAAGAATTGTTGACTTGCATGAAGCTGGAAAGGGTTACAAAAGTATCTCCAAAAGCCTTGATGTTCATGTGTCCACGGTAAGACAGACTGTCTACAAATGGAGAAAGTTTAGCACTGTTGCTACTCTCCCTAGGCGTGGTCGTCCTGTAAAAATGACTGCAAGAGCACAGCGCAGAATGCTGTATGAGGTAAAGAAGAATCCTAGAGTGTCAGCTAAAGACCTACAGAAATCTCTGGCACATGCTAACATTTTTGTTGACACATCTACAATAAGGAAAACATTAAACAAGAATGGAGTACATGGGAGGACACCACGGAGGAAGCCATTGCTGTCCAAAAAGAATATTACAGCACGTTTGAAGTTTGCAAAAGAGCACCTGGATGTTCCACAGCACTACTGGCAAAATATACTGTGGACAGATGAAACCAAGACTGAGTTGTTTGGGAAGAACACACAACACTATGTGTGGAGAAAAAAAGGCACAGCACACCAACATCACAACCTAGTCCCCACTGTAAAACATGGCGGAGGGAGCATCATGGTTTGGGGCTGCTTTGCTGCCTCAGGGCTTGGACGGATTGTTGTCATTGATGGGAAAATGAATTCCAGAGTTTATCAAGACATTTTGCAGGAAAACGTATGACCATCTGTCCGCCAACTGAAGCTCCGCAGAGGATGGGTGATGCAACAGGACAATGACTCAAAGCATACAAGTAATTCAACAAAACAATGGCTGCAACAGCACAGAATACACCTTCTGGAGTGGCCCAGTCAGAGTCCTGACCTCAACCCAATTGAAATGCTGTGGCATGACCTTAAGAGAGCAATTCACACCAGACATCCCAAGAATATTGCTACACTGAAACAGTTTTGTGAAGAGGAGTGGTCCAAATTTACTCAAGATCGTTGTGCAGGTCTGATCTGCAACTACAGGAAACGTTTGGTTGAGGTTATTGCTGCCAAAGGAGGGTCAACCAGTTATTAAGTCCAAAGGTTCACATACTTTTTCCTCCCTGCACTGTGAATGTTTACATGTTATGTGCAATTAAACCATGGCAACATCTAATGTTTGTGTAGTATTATGTTCAGCAGACTGTGTTCTTCTATTGTTGTGACTTAGATGACGTTCAGAGCACATTTTATGCCCAATTCATGCAAAACTCCACGTAATCCCAAGGGGTTCACATACTTTTTCTTGCAACTGTATATGTGATTTTGCGCACCCATGCCACCCTATAGTAGTATTTCTGCTATAGGGCGGTCAGGAAGCAGTTACAAAAGCGGTTTGTGTTGCATCGCTGTGTTACTTTAACTGAAAATTGCGCGTTCATGCAACACTGCACCCAAATTAAATTTACATCCTTTTTTTCCCACAAATTGTGCTTTCTTTTGGTGGTATTTGATCACCTGTGCGTTTTTTATTTTTTGCGCTATAAAAAAAAAAAGGCTTTTTGAGAAAAAAAACAATATTTTGGACTTTTTGCTATAAAACATGTCCAGTAAAAAAATGTAAACATCAAACTTAGTCATACATTTCTGCCAAAATGTATTCTGCGACATGTCTTTGCTAAAAGAAATCCCAATACATGTAAATTAATTGGTTTACTTGAAAGTTATAGTGTCTACAAATGGCGGGAAAGATATTGGGATTTTTTTTTATTATACTAATAATGGTAGCGATCAGCGACTTATGGTGGTGATCAGCGATTTATGACAGTGATCAGCGACTTATGGCAGGACTGTGGTGGACATTTTGACACTGGGGGGGAACTGACTTGGGGTCACTGACATCCCCAGTGACACCAATACAGTGATCAGTGCAAAAAAAAAACCCCGGACACTGCACTAATGGCACTGAGGAGGAAGGGGTTAATATTTTTTATATTATGAAAGGGTTAACTGTGTGAGGGGGGTGTTTTACTAGGGGGCGGGGGTGTGTACTTCACAGGAACACGCTGATCCGGAGAGATAAACTCTTCTCTCAGGTTCAGCGTGCTCTGAACTGACAGATAGCAGAGGTGCACTGTAAACACTGCAGCCGTGCTCTCTGTCAGTGATTGCCGGTAATCACCGGGACTCGGCGGGTAATGACCCACTGGGACCCGGTGATGGACACCCGCTGCCGCGATCGGCGGGACGGGTAGGGCGGGCACACGCCTCGCTCGCGCCCCCTACCTGTTTTGCAGAGCGACGTTAAAAGACAGCGCTGTGCGCATAAGTGCCACCCTGCCGCAGTAAAAACACTGCGGCAGGTTGGCAACTAGTTAAAATCTTTTTTAGGTCATTTTCTTCTAGCTCCATGAGCTTTCACATCCAGGGTGAGCCATTGAGTCCCATATATATATATGTATATATATTTGATTAAATACCTTGTTTTGGATATATTAAAGTTGTTTGGTAATTGAACAATTTTCCTTTGATATACCTTTAGACTGCCTTGGCGGTAGAAATTTCTTTAAAAAATCTGAATAAGCCTGTGAGGGCGAAACATGTAGGGAGTAACTACATTTACCTAACCAAGTTTGAATCTCAGTTGGTATTCTTAGAACTGAAATTGTTTTTATGTTTCTGTATGTTTTCCTTTCTTGTGTTTTTTACAAAAATACGAAATAAAAATTATATAAATTTTAATGTGTGGTTTTCATGTCCATGCACCCTGAAAGTCCCATCTTCTCTATTGAATTTTTGCTATTTTTATAGACGTTAATGTGACTTTCACAAAACATTCTCTGGTGGAGAATAAATCACTGTGATTTAAAACACATAGACTTGGAAGGGAGAGACCAGGCAGGTTTGTAACTTGAAATAAAAACTAGAGTGTAATAAGCAGTTTTAGTAGGTCACAATTTAAAAGGGAGAGACAATGTTTTATTATGCAATAAAAATTAGAGTGTATTATTTCACAATAGCCTGAAATAGTGTGCAGTTAACACACAGTATGTAAGCAGATTTGATAGGCTGAATGTAGGTGGGAGGAATGAGGCAATTTTTAATTAAGTAATAAATATTGGCTTTTCTTTTAAACATAAACACAAAAATAGCACAGTTGATGGACAGTTGACAGTATGAGATATGACATAAGGGGGCAGCAACAAATGAAGATGATAATAATGATGATGATGTTTGGGATTCTGATTGGGTATAGAACTGATTGAGAAAGGGTAGAGTGTTGTGGCTTCTTGCTTATTGTACGAGAGCTAAAGCTCCGATCTTTGTTCAAGACTTAGAATGAGCTTTTAAACATGACTAGAGATGAGCGAATTGAAGTATCCGAAGTGGAATTCGAGTCGAATATCGGAAAAATTTCGATTCGTGCCGAATCCGAAAAATAGCCTAATTCGGACGCGCGAATCGAAATTTTTCAGAAAATGGCGGCTGACATGTGCGGCGACGGAGCGGGGATGTCTGGGAAGGCGCGCAGACAAGGCGCGCTGACCCATAATGCATTCCTCAACTACATGTGATCGCATCAGCCAATCAGCAGCCAGCCAGCCAGCACTGTGTAATGGTCGAGCTATAAATAGCGGCCATTTTGGAATTCTTCATTTGCCTGCAGTTATTGAACAGAGGCAGACCGCTCTGTACTAGGGACAGGGACAGAGTTAGGGCCACAGAAACGATAATTGGGGACAGAGAAAAGTTACTTAGGGACAGAGAACCATTACTCAGGGACACAGACTTGTTAATGAGGGCCACAGAACTGTTACTTAGGGACAAAGAAACGCTAGTTAGGGCCACAGAATTCATACTCAGGGACAGACAGAATTGTTACGGAGTGCCAGAGAATTGTTACTTAGGGCCACAGAAACTTTACTTAGGGCCACAGAATTGTTACTCGCACAGACACAGAATTGTTACTCGCACAGACACAGAACTGTTACTGAGGGCCACAGAAACTTTACTTAGGGCCACAGAATTGTTACTCGCACAGACACAGAATTGTTACTCGCACAGACACAGAACTGTTACTGAGGGCCACAGAACTGTTACTTAGGGCCACAGAATTGTTACTCGCACAGACACAGAATTGTTACTCAGGGCCACAGAACTGTTACTTAGGGACAAAGAAACGCTAGTTAGGGCCACAGAATTCATACTCAGGGACAGACAGAATTGTTACGGAGTGCCAGAGAATTGTTACTCAGGGCCACAGAAACTTTACTTAGGGCCACAGAATTTTTACTCAGGGACAGACAGAATTGTTACTGAGTGCCAGAGAATTGTTACTCAGGGACAGACAGAATTGTTACGGAGTGCCAGAGAATTGTTACTCAGGGACAGACAGAATTGTTACTGAGTGCCAGAGAATTGTTGCTTAGGGCCACAGAAACTTTAATTAGGGCCACAGAATTTTTACTCAGGGACAGACAGAATTGTTACTGAGTGCCAGAGAATTGTTACTCAGGGACAGACAGAATTGTTACGGAGTGCCAGAGAATTGTTACTCAGGGCCACAGAAACTTTACTTAGGGCCACAGAATTTTTACTCAGGGACAGACAGAATTGTTACTGAGTGCCAGAGAATTGTTACTCAGGGACAGACAGAATTGTTACGGAGTGCCAGAGAATTGTTACTCACGGCCACAGAAACTTTACTTAGGGCCACAGAATTTTTACTCAGGGACAGACAGAATTGTTACTGAGTGCCAGAGAATTGTTACTCAGGGACAGACAGAATTGTTACGGAGTGCCAGAGAATTGTTACTCACGGCCACAGAAACTTTAGTTAGGGCCACAGAATTTTTACTCAGGGACAGACAGAATTGTTACTGAGTGCCAGAGAATTGTTACTCAGGGACAGACAGAATTGTTACTGAGTGCCAGATAATTGTTACTTAGGGCCACAGAAACGTTATTAGGGCCACAGAATTGTTACTCAGGGACAGACAGAATTGTTACTGAGTGCCAGAGAATTGTTACTTAGGGCCACGGAAACTTTAGTTAGGGCCACAGAATTGTTACTCAGGGACAGACACAGAATTGTTACTGAGGGCCACAGAACTGTTACTTAGGGCCACAGAATTGTTACTCGCACAGACACAGAATTGTTACTGAGGACCACAGAACTGTTACTTAGGGCCACAGAATTGTTACTCGCACAGACACAGAATTGTTACACAGGGACACAGAACTGTTACTGAGGACCACAGAACCGTTACTTAGGGCCACAGAATTGTTACTCGCACAGACACAGAATTGTTACTCAGGGACACAGAATTGTTACTCAGGGACACATAATCGTTTAATTAAAGAGTATGTCAGACAACATGCAGAGGAGTGGCAGAGGAGGCAATGTTTTAGGAGCGAGCAGACGTGGCAGCAGAGGAAGGGGTCGAGGCAGCACTATTCGCAGCCAGAGGCCAGTGCTCCCGGTGTCATCCAGCGGTCGTGTCTCCACCGACAACCCTGCCGTCATCGATTGGTTGGCTCGGTCGTCTTCCTCTTCCCAGGTCACCTCTGTCACCTACAGCCAACGGTCGGTGGGTACGTCAGACACAACCGTTAGTTGGCATGGCCCGGGACCAAGCCCACTGAAATCACGTGTCCTCTACCTGCCCCTGTCCTTTGGTGTTCCCTCACCAAGCGAAGTATCGCATGCTGTGGGCTCAGCCCCACTGTACAGTGAGGAAGAGCTAACAGAGGGCGGTCAGGAACGGGGGGAGACATCCGCCTTTTCAGCAGCTAGGCGAAGAAGTAGTGGCGAGGAGAGTGGCCCGGTAGCCGGTCTAGAGACAGGTCTGTCTCCTGACCCAGACGCAGCCGACGGGGCTAGTAGTGAGGCGGAGACCCTACTTGATGATGAGGAGGTTGATCGCACTTGGCAGCCTCGTCGTCATCAGGCAATTTCTTCCGCATCATCAGGAGAAGAGGGTGGCAGCTTGGAAGTGAGCGAAACAGTCGGTGGGTTGCCCAGGAGACAGCAGCAGGGTCGCAGCAGTGTCAGTGGAAGCAGTGTCAGTGGAGCCAAACGGCCACGGAGTAGAGCACCAGCTCCACTGCAGCCTACCACCACGGCCAGTAGTGGTGCCGGTGTGCACGGAGGAAGCAGCAGTCAGCCAGTGAGGAGTATCGGGGGCAAAGTTTCCTACTCGGCGGTGTGGCAATTTTTCGCAAAGCCGCCCGAGGAAGTAAACGTAGCCGTATGTCGACTATGTGGCCAGAAAGTCAAGCGTGGCCAGGGGGCCCATGTTGGGACTATTTGGGCCATGTTGGGACAATGGGAGACCTCCCATTGCTGCTGTCTCCATCGCCACACTCTGCCATGTGCCACTTTCAGGTCTCCTCACACTGCTGGTGTGTTGAATTTTTTGACATAGGGTGCTGGCAGATTATGGGCCTCCTATAGCTGCTGCCAGGCCCCTAATCTGCCATAGGCCCCTATATACCGCCTCCTCATGCTGCTGCCAGGTCCAGAGTCTGTCATGGGTCCCTGTACGGCCTCCCATTGCTGCTGTCTCCATCGCCACACTCTGCCATGTGCCACTTTCAGGTCTCCTCACACTGCTGGTGTGTTGAATTTTTTGACATAGGGTGCTGGCAGATTACGGGCCTCCCATAGCTGCTGCCAGGCCCCTAATCTGCCATAGGCCCCTATATACCGCCTCCTCATGCTGCTGCCAGGTCCAGAGTCTCTCATGGGTCCCTGTACGGCCTCCCATTGCTGCTGTCTCCATCGCCACACTCTGCCATGTGCCACTTTCAGGTCTCCTCACACACTGCTGGTGTGTTGAATTTTTTGACATAGGGTGCTGGCAGATTACGGGCCTCCCATAGCTGCTGCCAGGCCCCTAATCTGCCATAGGCCCCTATATACCGCCTCCTCATGCTGCTGCCAGGTCCAGAGTCTCTCATGGGTCCCTGTACGGCCTCCCATTGCTGCTGTCTCCATCGCCACACTCTGCCATGTGCCACTTTCAGGTCTCCTCACACTGCTGGTGTGTAGAATTTTTTGACATAGGGTGCTGGCAGATTACGGGCCTCCCATAGCTGCTGCCAGGCCCCTAATCTGCCATAGGCCCCTATATACCGCCTCCTCATGCTGCTGCCAGGTCCAGAGTCTCTCATGGGTCCCTGTACGGCCTCCCATTGCTGCTGTCTCCATCGCCACACTCTGCCATGTGCCACTTTCAGGTCTCCTCACACACTGCTGGTGTGTAGAATTTTTTGACATAGGGTGCTGGCAGATTACGGGCCTCCCATAGCTGCTGCCAGGCCCCTAATCTGCCATGGGCCCCTATATACCGCCTCCTCATGCTGCTGCCAGGTCCACAGTGTCTCATGCCATGTGCCACTTTCAGGTCTCCTCACACTGCTGGTGTGTTGAATTTTTTGACATAGGGTGCTGGCAGATTATGGGCCTCCTATAGCTGCTGCCAGGCCCCTAATCTGCCATAGGCCCCTATATACCGCCTCCTCATGCTGCTGCCAGGTCCAGAGTCTCTCATGGGTCCCTGTACGGCCTCCCATTGCTGCTGTCTCCATCGCCACACTCTGCCATGTGCCACTTTCAGGTCTCCTCACACACTGCTGGTGTGTAGAATTTTTTGACATAGGGTGCTGGCAGATTATGGGCCTCCTATAGCTGCTGCCAGGCCCCTAATCTGCCATAGGCCCCTATATACCGCCTCCTCATGCTGCTGCCAGGTCCAGAGTCTGTCATGGGTCCCTGTACGCCCTCCCATTGCTGCTGTCTCCATCGCCACACTCTGCCATGTGCCACTTTCAGGTCTCCTCACACTGCTGGTGTGTTGAATTTTTTGACATAGGGTGCTGGCAGATTACGGGCCTCCCATAGCTGCTGCCAGGCCCCTAATCTGCCATAGGCCCCTATATACCGCCTCCTCATGCTGCTGCCAGGTCCAGAGTCTCTCATGGGTCCCTGTACGGCCTCCCATTGCTGCTGTCTCCATCGCCACACTCTGCCATGTGCCACTTTCAGGTCTCCTCACACACTGCTGGTGTGTAGAATTTTTTGACATAGGGTGCTGGCAGATTACGGGCCTCCCATAGCTGCTGCCAGGCCCCTAATCTGCCATGGGCCCCTATATACCGCCTCCTCATGCTGCTGCCAGGTCCACAGTGTCTCATGCCATGTGCCACTTTCAGGTCTCCTCACACTGCTGGTGTGTTGAATTTTTTGACATAGGGTGCTGGCAGATTATGGGCCTCCTATAGCTGCTGCCAGGCCCCTAATCTGCCATAGGCCCCTATATACCGCCTCCTCATGCTGCTGCCAGGTCCAGAGTCTCTCATGGGTCCCTGTACGGCCTCCCATTGCTGCTGTCTCCATCGCCACACTCTGCCATGTGCCACTTTCAGGTCTCCTCACACACTGCTGGTGTGTTGAATTTTTTGACATAGGGTGCTGGCAGATTACGGGCCTCCCATAGCTGCTGCCAGGCCCCTAATCTGCCATAGGCCCCTATATACCGCCTCCTCATGCTGCTGCCAGGTCCAGAGTCTCTCATGGGTCCCTGTACGGCCTCCCATTGCTGCTGTCTCCATCGCCACACTCTGCCATGTGCCACTTTCAGGTCTCCTCACACACTGCTGGTGTGTAGAATTTTTTGACATAGGGTGCTGGCAGATTACGGGCCTCCTATAGCTGCTGCCAGGCCCCTAATCTGCCATAGGCCCCTATATACCGCCTCCTCATGCTGCTGCCAGGTCCAGAGTCTGTCATGGGTCCCTGTACGCCTTCCCATTGCTGCTGTCTCCATCGCCACACTCTGCCATGTGCCACTTTCAGGTCTCCTCACACTGCTGGTGTGTAGAATTTTTTGACATAGGGTGCTGGCAGATTACGGGCCTCCCATAGCTGCTGCCAGGCCCCTAATCTGCCATAGGCCCCTATATACCGCCTCCTCATGCTGCTGCCAGGTCCAGAGTCTCTCATGGGTCCCTGTACGGCCTCCCATTGCTGCTGTCTCCATCGCCACACTCTGCCATGTGCCACTTTCAGGTCTCCTCACACACTGCTGGTGTGTAGAATTTTTTGACATAGGGTGCTGGCAGATTACGGGCCTCCCATAGCTGCTGCCAGGCCCCTAATCTGCCATGGGCCCCTATATACCGCCTCCTCATGCTGCTGCCAGGTCCACAGTGTCTCATGCCATGTGCGACTTTCAGGTCTCCTCACACTGCTGGTGTGTTGAATTTTTTGACATAGGGTGCTGGCAGATTATGGGCCTCCTATAGCTGCTGCCAGGCCCCTAATCTGCCATAGGCCCCTATATACCGCCTCCTCATGCTGCTGCCAGGTCCAGAGTCTCTCATGGGTCCCTGTACGGCCTCCCATTGCTGCTGTCTCCATCGCCACACTCTGCCATGTGCCACTTTCAGGTCTCCTCACACTGCTGGTGTGTTGAATTTTTTGACATAGGGTGCTGGCAGATTACGGGCCTCCCATAGCTGCTGCCAGGCCCCTAATCTGCCATAGGCCCCTATATACCGCCTCCTCATGCTGCTGCCAGGTCCAGAGTCTCTCATGGGTCCCTGTACGGCCTCCCATTGCTGCTGTCTCCATCGCCACACTCTGCCATGTGCCACTTTCAGGTCTCCTCACACACTGCTGGTGTGTAGAATTTTTTGACATAGGGTGCTGGCAGATTACGGGCCTCCCATAGCTGCTGCCAGGCCCCTAATCTGCCATGGGCCCCTATATACCGCCTCCTCATGCTGCTGCCAGGTCCACAGTGTCTCATGCCATGTGCCACTTTCAGGTCTCCTCACACTGCTGGTGTGTTGAATTTTTTGACATAGGGTGCTGGCAGATTATGGGCCTCCTATAGCTGCTGCCAGGCCCCTAATCTGCCATAGGCCCCTATATACCGCCTCCTCATGCTGCTGCCAGGTCCAGAGTCTCTCATGGGTCCCTGTACGGCCTCCCATTGCTGCTGTCTCCATCGCCACACTCTGCCATGTGCCACTTTCAGGTCTCCTCACACACTGCTGGTGTGTAGAATTTTTTGACATAGGGTGCTGGCAGATTACGGGCCTCCCATAGCTGCTGCCAGGCCCCTAATCTGCCATAGGCCCCTATATACCGCCTCCTCATGCTGCTGCCAGGTCCAGAGTCTCTCATGGGTCCCTGTACGGCCTCCCATTGCTGCTGTCTCCATCGCCACACTCTGCCATGTGCCACTTTCAGGTCTCCTCACACACTGCTGGTGTGTAGAATTTTTTGACATAGGGTGCTGGCAGATTACGGGCCTCCCATAGCTGCTGCCAGGCCCCTAATCTGCCATAGGCCCCTATATACCGCCTCCTCATGCTGCTGCCAGGTCCAGAGTCTCTCATGGGTCCCTGTACGGCCTCCCATTGCTGCTGTCTCCATCGCCACACTCTGCCATGTGCCACTTTCAGGTCTCCTCACACACTGCTAGTGTGTAGAATTTTTTGACATAGGGTGCTGGCAGATTACGGGCCTCCCATAGCTGCTGCCAGGCCCCTAATCTGCCATGGGCCCCTATATACCGCCTCCTCATGCTGCTGCCAGGTCCTCAGTGTCTCATGCCATGTGCTACTTTCAGGTCTCCTCACACTGCTGGTGTGTTGAATTTTTTGACATAGGGTGCTGGCAGATTATGGGCCTCCTATAGCTGCTGCCAGGCCCCTAATCTGCCATAGGCCCCTATATACCGCCTCCTCATGCTGCTGCCAGGTCCAGAGTCTCTCATGGGTCCCTGTACGGCCTCCCATTGCTGCTGTCTCCATCGCCACACTCTGCCATGTGCCACTTTCAGGTCTCCTCACACACTGCTGGTGTGTAGAATTTTTTGACATAGGGTGCTGGCAGATTACGGGCCTCCTATAGCTGCTGCCAGGCCCCTAATCTGCCATAGGCCCCTATATACTGCCTCCTCATGCTGCTGCCAGGTCCAGAGTCTGTCATGGGTCCCTGTACGCCCTCCCATTGCTGCTGTCTCCATCGCTACACTCTGCCATGTGCCACTTTCAGGTCTCCTCACACTGCTGGTGTGTTGAATTTTTTGACATAGGGTGCTGGCAGATTACGGGCCTCCCATAGCTGCTGCCAGGCCCCTAATCTGCCATAGGCCCCTATATACCGCCTCCTCATGCTGCTGCCAGGTCCAGAGTCTCTCATGGGTCCCTGTACGGCCTCCCATTGCTGCTGTCTCCATCGCCACACTCTGCCATGTGCCACTTTCAGGTCTCCTCACACACTGCTGGTGTGTAGAATTTTTTGACATAGGGTGCTGGCAGATTACGGGCCTCCCATAGCTGCTGCCAGGCCCCTAATCTGCCATGGGCCCCTATATACCGCCTCCTCATGCTGCTGCCAGGTCCACAGTGTCTCATGCCATGTGCCACTTTCAGGTCTCCTCACACTGCTGGTGTGTTGAATTTTTTGACATAGGGTGCTGGCAGATTATGGGCCTCCTATAGCTGCTGCCAGGCCCCTAATCTGCCATAGGCCCCTATATACCGCCTCCTCATGCTGCTGCCAGGTCCAGAGTCTCTCATGGGTCCCTGTACGGCCTCCCATTGCTGCTGTCTCCATCGCCACACTCTGCCATGTGCCACTTTCAGGTCTCCTCACACACTGCTGGTGTGTTGAATTTTTTGACATAGGGTGCTGGCAGATTACGGGCCTCCCATAGCTGCTGCCAGGCCCCTAATCTGCCATAGGCCCCTATATACCGCCTCCTCATGCTGCTGCCAGGTCCAGAGTCTCTCATGGGTCCCTGTACGGCCTCCCATTGCTGCTGTCTCCATCGCCACACTCTGCCATGTGCCACTTTCAGGTCTCCTCACACACTGCTGGTGTGTTGAATTTTTTGACATAGGGTGCTGGCAGATTATGGGCCTCCTATAGCTGCTGCCAGGCCCCTTATCTGCCATAGGCCCCTATATACCGCCTCCTCATGCTGCTGCCAGGTCCAGAGTCTCTCATGGGTCCCTGTACGGCCTCCCATTGCTGCTGTCTCCATCGCCACACTCTGCCATGTGCCACTTTCAGGTCTCCTCACACACTGCTGGTGTGTAGAATTTTTTGACATAGGGTGCTGGCAGATTACGGGCCTCCCATAGCTGCTGCCAGGCCCCTAATCTGCCATGGGCCCCTATATACCGCCTCCTCATGCTGCTGCCAGGTCCACAGTGTCTCATGCCATGTGCCACTTTCAGGTCTCCTCACACTGCTGGTGTGTTGAATTTTTTGACATAGGGTGCTGGCAGATTATGGGCCTCCTATAGCTGCTGCCAGGCCCCTAATCTGCCATAGGCCCCTATATACCGCCTCCTCATGCTGCTGCCAGGTCCAGAGTCTCTCATGGGTCCCTGTACGGCCTCCCATTGCTGCTGTCTCCATCGCCACACTCTGCCATGTGCCACTTTCAGGTCTCCTCACACACTGCTGGTGTGTAGAATTTTTTGACATAGGGTGCTGGCAGATTACGGGCCTCCTATAGCTGCTGCCAGGCCCCTAATCTGCCATAGGCCCCTATATACCGCCTCCTCATGCTGCTGCCAGGTCCAGAGTCTGTCATGGGTCCCTGTACGGCCTCCCATTGCTGCTGTCTCCATCGCCACACTCTGCCATGTGCCACTTTCAGGTCTCCTCACACTGCTGGTGTGTAAATTTTTTTGACATAGGGTGCTGGCAGATTACGGGCCTCCCATAGCTGCTGCCAGGCCCCTAATCTGCCATAGGCCCCTATATACCGCCTCCTCATGCTGCTGCCAGGTCCAGAGTCTCTCATGGGTCCCTGTACGGCCTCCCATTGCTGCTGTCTCCATCGCCACACTCTGCCATGTGCCACTTTCAGGTCTCCTCACAGTGCTGGTGTGTAGAATTTTTTGACATAGGGTGCTGGCAGATTACGGGCCTCCCATAGCTGCTGCCAGGCCCCTAATCTGCCATAGGCCCCTATATACCGCCTCCTCATGCTGCTGCCAGGTCCAGAGTCTGTCATGGGTCCCTGTACGGCCTCCCATTGCTGCTGTCTCCATCGCCACACTCTGCCATGTGCCACTTTCAGGTCTCCTCACACTGCTGGTGTGTAGAATTTTTTGACATAGGGTGCTGGCAGATTACGGGCCTCCTATAGCTGCTGCCAGGCCCCTAATCTGCCATAGGCCCCTATATACCGCCTCCTCATGCTGATGCCAGGTCCAGAGTCTCTCATTTGTCCCTTTACGGCCTCCCATTGCTGCTGTCTCCATCGCCACACTCTGCCATGTGCCACTTTCAGGTCTCCTCACACTGCTGGTGTGTAGAATTTTTTGACATAGGGTGCTGGCAGATTACGGGCCTCCCATTGCTGCTGCCAGGCCCCTAATCTGCCATGGGCCCCTATACCGCCTCCTCATGCTGCTGCCAAGTCCAGAGTGTGTCATGGGTCCCTGTACGGCCTCCCATTGCTGCTGTCTCCATAGCCACACTCTGCCATGTGCCACTTTCAGGTCTCCTCACACTGCTGGTGTGTTGAATTTTTTGACATAGGGTGCTGGCAGATTACGGGCCTCCCATTGCTGCTGCCAGGCACGTAATCTGCCATGGGCCCCCGTACCGACTCCTCATGCTGTGACGTTGCAACAAGGTGGAATTCAACCCTACATATGTTAGACCGCCTTTACGAACAGCGAAAGGCCATCACCGATTTCCTGATGTTAAAAGCGGATAAAGGTACTCCCTGTGTAACTTAGATGTCAGCCATTGGCAGCTCATGCGTGACACCTGCGCTTGCTCAGGCCCTTTGAGGAGGCCACGCTATTCGTGAGTCGCCAGGACTATGGGATGAACGACGTCATTCCTCTGTTGCACGTCCTGGAACAAATGCTGTTAACAATGGCTGGTCAGGGTGCGGTAGACGTGGCGCACAGATCTCAACGCCACATGACCCCTGTGGGGGCAGGACAGGAAGAAGAGGAGGAGGTAGAGGAGGACATTGGTGCTCAGGAATTATTGAGTGAAATGGGTGGTTTTTCCACTCAGCGGACAGGAGTGGAGGAGCAGGAGCATCTGGTAGAGGAGGAGGAGGAGGAGGAGACAGAGGACCCAGACGCACCGTGGCAGTATGCTGTGGAGATGGAGGCAGGGAGTCCCTCGCATTCCTTGGCACAAATGGCCCATAGCATGCTCGGTTGCTTGCGTAGCGACAGCCGAATAATAACCATCAGACAGAGGGATGACTTTTGGCTGTCCACCTTGTTGGACCCTCGCTACCGTTCAAAAATGGTGGCCTTTTTCACACCTGCTGAGAGGGAGGCCAAAATAACGTACTATAAAAACCACCTATGTAGTCAGCTGGTCTCTGCCTGTCTGCGCCAACGTCCATCCTCAGACACTGTGGGCCCTGTGCGCTCGCGTTCCGCTGCCATGGCAGCAGGGGAGGGGTGGGGTGGTAGGAGCAGTGGCAGCTCCACCAGCAGCGGCTGCCTCAGTCTGCAGTCGATGATGAGTAGCTTTCTTCACCAGCGCAGTGAGGAAACTACTAACCAGCCGCAGCAGCAGCAGCAGCAGCAGCATCAGGTGGACCTGGAGCAGGACCTCAAACAACAGGCTTGGGCCTACTTGGACAGCACCCTGCCAACCGAGGTAGACAATCCCCTTGACTACTGGGCAACGAAACTTGACCTTTGGCCCCAACTAGCTGAATTTGCCCTTGAAAGGCTGTCATGCCCGGCCAGTAGCGTGGCATCGGAGCGCGTGTTTAGTGCGGCAGGAGGTATTGCAACTCCGCGGAGGACACGACTGTCCACCCAAAGTGTGGAGAGACTGACGTTTGTGAAAATGAATCAGGCGTGGATTAGTCTGGATTTCAAACCACCAGTTCCTGACACAACTGACTAAATCCGCCATGAATCATGCCCCAAACATGTGCCACTTTCAGGTCTCCTCACACTGCTGGTGTGTTCCATTTTTTGTCATAGGGTGCTGGCAGATTACGGGCCTCCCATAGCTGCTGCCAGGCCCCTAATCTGCCATGGGCCCCTATACCGCCTCCTCATGCTGCTGCCAAGTCCAGAGTCTCTCATGGGTCCCTGTACGGCCTCCCATTGCTGCTGTCTCCATCGCCACACTCTGCCATGTGCCACTTTCAGGTCTCCTCACACTGCTGGTGTATTCCATTTTTTGTCATAGGGTGCTGGCAGATTACGGGCCTCCCATAGCTGCTGCCAGGCCCCTTATCTGCCATGGGCCCCTATACCGCCTCCTCATGCTGCTGCCAGGTCCAGAGTCTGTCATGGGTCCCTGTACGGCCTCCCATTGCTGCTGTCTCCATCGCCACACTCTGCCATGTGCCACTTTCAGGTCTCCTCACACTGCTGGTGGGTTCCATTTTTTGTCATAGGGTGCTGGCAGATTACGGGCCTCCCATAGCTGCTGCCAGGCCCCTAATCTGCCATGGGCCCCCGTACCGACTCCTCATGCTGCTGCCAGGCCCGTAATCTGTCATGGGCCCCTGTTGTCGCTTGTTGGCATATTCCGCTCGTTCAGATGCTCCTTCTCCTGCTACTCCTCTTCACGGATTCCGTCAGCAGTCTTTCTTGGAATCCGTTTCCAAGAGACAACAGTTTGCGAGCACGCACCAGACGGTGCAGAAACTGAATGTCCTCCTGTCCAAGTTGCTGCTGCCAGGCTCGTAATCTGTCATGCGCCCCTGTACCGCCTCCTCATGCTGCTGCCAGGTCCAGAGTGTGTCATGGGCCCCCGTACCGACTCCAAATGCTTCTGCCAGGCCCGTAATCTGTCATGGGCCCCTGTACCGCCTCCCCATGCTGCTGCCAGGTCCAGATTGTGTCATGGGTCCCTGTACGGCCTCCCATTGCTGCTGCCAGGCCTGTAATCTGCCATGGGCCCCCGTACCGACTCCTCATGCTGCTGCCAGGCCCGTAATCTGCCATGGGCCCCTGTACCGCCTCCTCATGCTGCTGCCAGGTCCAGAGTGTGTCATGGGTCCCTGTACGGCCTCCCATTGCTGCTGTCTCTATCGCCACACTCTGCCATGTGCCACTTTCAGGTCTCCTCACACTGCTGGTGGTTTCCATTTTTGTCATAGGGTGCTGTATGGCCTCCCATTGCTGCTGCCTCCACCGCCACACTGTGGCTCCACACTCTGGTTTTGGCCCCGTGACTGGCCAAATGAGTGAAGTGTGCGGTGATTCTAAGATCGACGGCACTCATCTGCATGTCATACTGCCTGACAGTATTGATTCTCTTCCCCAGCAGACTCCAAGGGCATTTAAATTAAAGGTACAGTGTTCAGCACTAATATTAAGTCTCTCTGAAGCCTAGAAACACCCTTTTTTAAGTTAAATTCACAGCGAATATATTCGACTCGAATCGAAATTTTTCCACGAATTCGCCGAATCAGTCGAATCGAATTTTTGAATACTTCGCTCATCTCTAAACATGACATACTTCAACTGATATGCAATTTATAATTTTCAGACTGATGATTCCAAAACAATGCTACCACTTCTTCCAAGATGTTGTATTCACAAACAAATTCTATTTAGGTGAGAAGCAGAATTTTAAAACTGCTAATTAGGCTACAGGACATTTGCTTAAAGTACAGCAAACATACCAGCGATGATTGATAGATATTTATTTTTTCTTTGTAATTGTAGCTCTAACTTTTGCACAAACAAAGTTGAGATTCATAAGTTATTTATTTTATGTACATATGTTAAAATATCCTAAACACATATCCTAAATACAGATTGTGAAAACCTTATATTGTATAAAGTATACAGCTGCAATTGTTAGAAATAAAAACTCAGTAATCTTTTTAAATTGCAAGTCAAATCAAGGTCAGACAATAAATCTTGTAAAACGTTTTGTGCTGCATTCATTTTGTATCTATTAACTAACTATGATCACATTGACCTACATGTTTAAACGTGATCGAAAGATTTTGTTACAGAAAGCATAAAGCATAGACCAGCAAGCCATACACAGTTGACAATGAACACCAGTGCACTGATTTCAACATGTTCCATAGCTAAAGAAAAAGCTCATTTTGTATTGACACCAGCTTAATTTTATAATTTATAGATGTATGAGAATAATTCAAAAAGTCAAACTGGCAATAGAAACTTTAAACTGGGCAGAGTCATCTGGCTTCCACTTCAGCAGTCCATCTGGAGTTCTGAACCATCTGGCTGACTTTTTAAAACAAATAACACCTCCGAGTTAGGGTGTGAGCTGTATTTGGTAGTTCTGTGGTCCTCGGCAGAAAATTGGTACTGCTGCTTGTAAATCTTTTACCCACTAAGAAGAACAGAAATGTTAGGAATTTCTTTTCCTTAACAGATGGGATACGGACCTAGGGTTGAATACTTTAGTCCACATTTTGAACTTTTTTCTGGTTTAACTTATTTTATTCGTTAGGTCATTAGGAAATTGTTAGTAGAAAAGATGTTCATGCTGTATGTACTAATATGTTTGATACCCATATGTATTAGCTAATTCAGATTGTGAAGGTTCATTTATGTAGAGGGATTTATGGATTAAATACTGCTTTTTGACCCTGGATTTTATTGTTTTACTATGAGGAAAAAAAAAGACTTATAAGGAGGATGTGGTTTAGTATATAGTAGTAGTTTATAGAGATTTATTTATAAAAATAAGTCTGTGGAAATCTCGCAGGTCTTTTGTTATTTTATTTACATATTGTATGAGCACTGGCATCTAATTTGTGTCCAAATTGTATATGCCATGGTATTGATTACTGCAGGCCAATACTCCTGTAGCTCCCCTCAAGTTTAGGCAGGGGGAGCTAGACAGGTTTTTAGTCAGAGGCTGAGTAGCAACCTGGGATGAGTCAGCCTGGGAGTGAGGTTACCTCAGAACACGCTAGGGAGGTTCTGAGGGTTAGAGCTTCTAGAGCCCTCCCACCTCTCCAGAAACCTGAGAGCTTTCTGGAGAAGGGATAGAGGAAGAAAGAAAGCTCAGATCTACATACTTAAGGAACCTTGGCCAATCCCCTGGCAGGAGGCTGGGCATGGTGACCAAGGCAAAACTTTAAGTATGGCAGAGCCTGGGAAGATTAGGTCAGCATCAGGTTGAAGATGGATTGAGAAGGCTGGAATATGGAGCCTGGGAGGGGGCCCAGAAGAGGGACCTACCTGCAGGCAGAATCTGGAGAGGAGGATCTCTCAGCCTCACTGTCCCCTGAGAGAGGACAGCCTGAGAAGCTGGGAAGGAGCCAGGGAAGACCTGAAGGCAGCCACCAACCCATCAAGCTCACAGTAGAGGACTGAGTGAGTAATCCTGGGGGGGGGGGCATGGCTTGGCCATCCATGTGAGTGGACACACTACTCTTCAGCTCCAACAGAATCCTGCCTGTGATCCTGCACTGAGACCCAGATATCAACAGTACCGCTAAGAGACACTGCTGCAGCTGTGTGGTAACTCACCCTGCCTCCTCCGGAGCTCTGAAGCCATGACCAAGAAGAGGGAGGTTGGTGCTTCTATCTGTGCAGCCTACCCAACATGGTGGAACTCCACTCCCACAGCGTGCTGCAAAAGACCGTGAAGTGGATGCAGCGGCTAACCTGGGAAAATATGCACACACACCGAATAAGGTACACTCACCACTGGAGCCCTCATCCCCTCCTCCGCCGAGTCCTTCCGGTGCCGACCAGATAGCTCTGATAACTCTAATGCCTTCCTCCTCCCGGGAAGCAATGAGTACAATTCGGCCTTCCTCACCTTCACTAATTGAGAATATTGAGGCAGACCATCCGGAACCCACACTGAAAGAAATCCTTACAGCTGTTCATACCTATGGCTCCTCACTCACGCAAATAACATTAGAAATTAAGGCCATGAAGGAGGATATACTTCACATTAAACATGATATGCAGAAGATTAGAGAAAGAGCTACTGCTCTGGAGGGTAGGGTGAGCAACATAGAGGAGGAGTTACTCCCTTTAGAACACGATGATCGCACCATTTCTGCTAAAACATCTGAACATGTAGCCAGAGTTGAGGATATGGAAAACAGACTCAGACATAGTAATCTACGGATCATGAGAATGCCTGAAAAAGCTGAGGGTAGGAGCCCTGTCGATTTTATTGAATCTTGGCTTTCTAGCACCTTTGGAAAAGATAATCTAACACCATTTTTCTCTGTGGAAAGAGCACACAGGGTTCCTCCCTAAGCGCCGCCACCAGGGGGCCCTGATAGACCCTTCCTATTGAAGCTCCTTTACTACAAAAACAGGGATATTATCCTATGCCTGGCTAGGCAGAAAATCAATATGGAAATTCAGGGCTCCAAAGTGTCCATATTTCCTGATTTCTCAGCTGAGGTCCAAAGGAAACCGACTAAGTTCACAGAAGTTAAAAGACAGCTGCACTCCATCTCAGTGACATACTCCATGTTATACCCTGCAAAACTGCGTGGGGTGGTGAATGGATCAGTTCAATTTTTCAATTCGCCTACTACAGCATCCAACTGGTTGGATCGCAATAAGCGGAGTCTCCATCCAGAACCCACCTGATTACTCCATCGTTTGATACCAATAATTCTGCTTGAACATAATTTCTAATTTTGCCTACAGTGGAGCTCGGAAAGAAAGAATTGACAGCTTCTACTCATCATTATGGATGCTTACATGGCTAACTGCCTGGCACTGTTGGCGAAAGCCCTTGTTTTTACCCCCCTCTCAACCCTGCGGGGAGATATTGAGCCCAACCAGCTGAGTCCTGGAATGGGCCTTGACTTTTTTGTGTTGTTACAGTTTTTGTTTTTTTTAGTATTTTTTTGCTGCCTTCAGATGTCCATCTTGTTCTACCCCCTGTACATTTCCTCACTACAAGTCTTGTCTGTTCTGCTATATGGAACCCTTTACCTGCTGTTTATGATTTTGGGGATCCCCTCCAATATATTTTTCCTATCTGCCTGAATGTGGTACTTGATCCGAAGATTATTTTTATCCCCGGTTTGTACAAATGAACAATCATTCAGACACTGTTCTCTCCTGGAACATGAGAGGGTTACATGATGCAAAGAAAAGGATGGCCATTTTCACTATGGTTGGTCAACAAAAGTCTGCTATCCTATGCCTGCAAGAAACTCATTTGACTGAGGACCCTGTTCACTTATTGCAGTGTTCTACATTTCCTCTTCAATTTCACTCTACACATACTCACTACTCCCGAAATGCTTCTCTCAAGGTGAACTCCTCGAAGACTGACCCTAAGGGCAGATTCATTTCTCTTCTGTGTAAATGGGACTCATATATCTGTATCATAGCTAATATTTACATTCCTACTCCCTTTCATCCTGAGGTTTTGCAGTGCCTGTTTCAATTTATAGCATGTCATCTCCAAATACCGGTCATAGTGGTGGATGATTTTAATAATGTACTGGATGTATCACTTGATTTATATAAACAATATTGCCCGCAAGGCCCTAGGGCATTGACCCCCTTTGCCTGCCACATAGCAGAGGTGGGTGTCGTAGATTTCTGGCGGCTTAGGCATCCATTAGTGGCCCAATTTTCCTGCCATTCCTTGACTCACTCCTCTCTCTCATGTTTAGACCTTATCCCGGGAACAGAATCTACTCTAACCCTTAATACTAGTGTTGAGTATTTGGCAGGGGTCTATCTGACCACTCACCAGTTTTTTTGTCTTTGTCATTATTGTCATACTTTCTGATTCCCTAAATTATGGAAGCTTAATCCGTTTTGGCTAACCCTTTTTCCCAATATTGACTGCATACAATCACACTTGAGAGATTTCTTGATTGACAACAGGCACTCAACCTCACCCATGGTGTTGAGGGATGTTCTGAAAGCTTACTTTAGAGGTTTATGTATTCAGGAGATCTCCATGATTAAAAGCAATACTAGACAGTGGGCAAGAGATGCTAGTGCAGCTGTTGATAAAGCAGAACAGGAATATATGTCTAGCCCCAATCCCATAACTGAAAAAACATGGATAAACGCTCAGCAATTTTATTATGCTACACAATTACAACATGCTGAAAATAAAGATTTTTCTCCTCTCAGACCTTTTTTGAGGAGGGGGAGAAAACAGGCCACCTATTAGCGGTTATAGCCAATTCCCAACAGCCATCAACCTATGTCTCTACATTAAAACTGTCTCTGACTCAGGTGGCCAATGACACTCCCACCATTTTACAGGGCTTTAGTTCCTTCTATACTTCCTTATACTCTTCTAAAGTTTCATATCCCATGGAATGGGAACTGATTTCCTTGCTGACATCAATCTTCCGAAGCTATCAGCGGCAGATAGTGATGGATTGCCAATTGAAATTTATAACGTTTTTGGAGAGTTACTTCTTCCTGACCAGGGGCGGCCTGACCATTTGGAAACTCGGGCAATGCCCGAGGGCCCGGGGTCAGTAGGGGGCCCTATGAGATGCCCCTGGTACCTTTTTCATAGGCTTTTTTGAGTTTGGGCAAGGACACAGGGGCCCCATGATCCCCTATTGCCCGGGGGCCCCATGAGTTGTCAGTCCGCCCCTGTTCCTGACTTACTGAATACAATACAGGTTGCTATGACTCAAAAGTCTCTTCCAGCATCTATGAACGAGGTGATTATAGTAGTTGTGAAAATGGTATAGCGAGCGCTACAGACAGGAATGTATAAGCAGCTAGAACACCAAAAAAGGCAACCAACCAACCTTACAATAATCAATAAGAAGAGAAAATAGGTGCAGCGCTATAATCAGAATACAGAAAAAATTCTCTATAAAGTATATATGCATCTAAATGCCAATGATCAAAAAGATGCAAAATGTGATACAATGGTAAACAGTGCGCTAATCAGTAGGAAATGAAAAGTCCTCATCCCAGATCAGTGGTTGTGAGAGAGATGAAAAATCCTAGGAACAGATAGAGTGCGCACTCACCAGAGGTGCGTTTAAATAACGCATGTAGAGAAGTATAATCTGCAAAATCTCTCCACCTTCAGGGCTCTGGTCAGATCGCACTCCGTACTATCCTCTGTTTCACCACGAAGAACAGTAGCCAGGATTCATCAAACCGTGTGGGCGTCAAAGATACTCCTTAGTCCAGATAGGCACTGTGGGAGGTGGTACTCTCAAAGAGAGCCCAATAAAGGACGCCACATAGTGTGATGCTGTATGACTTGGGTTTATTAGTCAAAAAGGGGTGAAACAACAAAAAGTACTGACCATAAATGTTGGCCACATATAGTGGCTAGATGTCCATAAGCTGTAGCCCCCCTCTGACGCGTTTCGTGCGATGCATGTCCTCAGAGGGTCAGGGCTTATAGTAGTTCTTTTGAAGCCAGGTAAGGACCCTATTCAGGCAGAATCATACCGCCCAATTTCCCTGTTGCCCACATATTTAAAGATTTTAACAAAGGTACTTGCAACACGGCTTTCCAAAGTAATTGCCAAACTCATACGCCCAGATCAGTCGGGGTTTACCCCCAACAGATCGACTGCCATCAACCTCCGTAGGAAGAGGAAGGAAGAGGAGAATTTGCAATCAGGGGAAGAATCCCTAAGAGATCATCACTTTCACGAACTGTGCTTTTCTTCAGCTTTGTCAGGTCATATTACTGCTGTATTGGGAGGCCCCTGGACAACAGAGAAAGTTATTTGCGGAGTACCAGGGAAGGATTGCTGGGGGTCGTTTAAAAGGATTTGTGTCCATATGAATTTGCAATAAATTTTTTAAATGTGAGTATAATGGTGAACAATAAAAAAAAAAATGTTATGCAGTATTACACGATTTGTTTTTTTCTTTTTTCTTTCATCCACTTATGGAGGTATTGATTAAGAAAATACTGAAGTAATCGGGAGATTCGTTCAGAAGATCTCATCTCAACTCCAAAATGTGTGTTTGATTCCTGAAGTTATTTTCCACTTAGCAATCACCTGATTGAGGGAGTGTGAGTGAAAACTTGCACCATTTAGATGATTTTGAACATGTTGGGAATTAGATTGTTTATATTATTTTATTGACGTTTTCTTTTGAAACACGAGACTTTCTTTATTTGGAACTTATTTTGTTTTTTGTTTTTTTTGTCTTTTTAATTGGTTTGCGCTGTTTTTTTTTCTGTGTGTATTTTAACCTCTGTAGGCTGTATCTTAATTTACAACTACCGCCGGAAAATTTGGGCAATAGAGCAATTCTCTCTCTTGATGCCGCAAAGGCATTCGATAGTGCTGAATGACTGTATTTATGGCAGGTCCTCAACAAATTTAACTTGGGGACTAGGTTTATCTCTTGGCTTCAATTGTTTTATAAGGCACCCACAGCTCGAATACAGGTAAATAATGCCCTATCCCCATTCTTTGCATTAAAGAGAGGCACAAGGCAAGGATGGCCACTGTTGCCTCGACCCCTCATATAAAATTAGAAACTCTGCAGAAACCTAAGGAGGCTGGTGAACTGGCAGTCCCTAATCCATATTATTACCACATGGCTGCACAACTTCAACATCTTACTGCCTGGCAAGATGAAGTCTGTACTGACACCATTAAGCCACTTCCAGTGAGTGTCCTCTCCAATGATACCTTTATAGAATGTCTGGAAGCAGGTGAGTTTGGAGCCTTGTTTTGATACCCTACCCTAGTTTTGATAGATAAATAATGATCTAAGGCAAAACGTCACTTTAATTATTCTGGGTACACCTCCTTCACTCGTATTTTTTATAATACTAACTATTCTAAACTAGGAAAGTTACAGGGCTTTGCTGGCTGGATGGCAATGGGTATTAAATATGTACCACAATTGTATCATGGTCAGTTGTTGAAGGACTTTCGAACTTTGCAACTTAAATATGGCTTACCTAATCACTTTATTTTTCAATACCTGCAACTTAGACATGCCATCTCTGCACAATCTGAAATCTCTACATGGTTATTCATTGAGCCAGAAGTTCTTACTCAAATTATATCCTCAACCTCTAAAAAGAGCCAAATATCCTTGTTGTATCAATCCTGTGTACAACGGTTTCTAAGGCACTGTCTCTCAATTGCAGGGCACAATGGTCGGCAGACTTAGGCACTATCTCAGATGAGGAACGGTCCACAATACTAGAAAATGTGATTAAGATCTCTAGGTCTCTAACTCAAAAGCTTACCCTACTCTTTATCATTCACTGTACTTACCGCACACCCGCAAAACTTGTATGCCTGGAATAGGAGGGATTCTCCCCTTTGTCCCAGGTGCAAAATTAATAATGGCAAGCTTCTCCATATGTTATGGAAATGTCCTAAATTACCAAGATACTGGACATACATTATAAAAATGATAAATTGAATTTGGATTCTTAATCTTCCCCTGGAGTCTAAGATTTGCCTGCTGGGAGCCATAGATGCAGAGCTATATACCCCGCATACTTACATTGCAATTCTCCGAGTGCGGTTTATCGCTTGGAAACTTATAGCACTGGATTAAACCTGTTAATGATAGCTTAGTCAGAGAGAAATCAATCTATCAACATAGGAGATGTGCAAGGAAATTCACAACTATTTGTGATGCTTTGTTAAGTACACGGGGATTAGCACCACTCCAACTAGGTAGGGACAGAATACTAAGTGAAGGAGTCTCTTCAGGTTTGATATGACACTGCCCCTGTCTTACACTTTATGGTGTTTTGTCAGTAGAATAGATTTACATGAAAATTAAACTAAAAGTACTACCATACTTATCTCTAATCTCCATCTTATATCTTACCAGCCTTTAGACAGGTATTAGAGGTACATATGTGCCGAATGTTCTCTTTGCGGACATTAGACATTTACAGTTGCAAGAAAAAGTATGTGAACCCCTTGGGATTACGTGGAGTTTTGCATGAATTGGGCATAAAATGTGCTCGGAACGTTATCTAAGTCACAACAATAGAAGAACACAGTCTGCTGAACATATTTATTATTATTTTTATTATACAGTATTTGTAAAGCGCCAATAGTTTGCTTAGCGCTGTACATTACAAAGGGGGACAGAACATGTGACAGAACAATAACAATACAATGCAAAACATGAGGGGATTGAGGGCCCTGCTCTTTCAAGCTTACAATCTATGAGGGAGGGGATGGTTGCACAGGAGGAGATAGCTGTGGGGGATGGAGTGGTAGGAAAAGTGGAGGAGGTCGGCAAGTTATCAGGGGGTGGGGTAGGCTTCCCTGAAGAGATGGGTTTTCAGGGTGCGCCTAAAGGAGAGGAGAGTAGGTGATAATCTGATGGGTTGGGGCAGGGAGTTCCAGAGGATGGGTGACACCCTGGAGAAGTCCTGGAGGTGGGCATGGGAGGAGGAGACCAGGTCTTGTGAGGAGCGGAGTGTGCGTGCTGGGTGGTACTTGGATATTAGGTCAGTGATGTAGTACGGGGCAGTATGGTGGACGGCTTTGTACGTCAGTGTTAGGATTTTGAATTTGATCCGTTGCGCAATCGGAAGCCAGTGGAGGGATTGGCAGAGGGGGTGGCGGAGATGGAGTGGTTGGAAAGGTGAATGAGTCTGGCAGCCGTATTCAGGATCAACTGAAGCGGGGATAGCCAGTGGCGAGGCAGGCCAGTGAGGAGGGAGTTGCAGTAGTAGGGTTGTGATATGATGAGGGAGTGGATGAGCTGTTTAGTGGTTTCTGGGGTTAGGAACGTGCGTATTTTGGCGATGTTGCGGAGGTGGAGTCTGCACGAGCTTGTTAAAGATTGGACTTGGAGCTGGAAGGATAGGTTGGAGTCCAGAATGACACCAAGTACTCTGGCCTGTGGGGCGGGCTTGATGGTGGCATTGTTGGATGTGATGAAGAAGTCAATGGGGGGGGTGTCCGGGCTGGGAGGAAGACCAGAAACTCGGTTTTGGAGAGGTTCAGTTTAAGGAAGTGGAGCGACATCCAGTCTGATATGTCGCTCAGTAGGTGTGTGATTCGGGCGGAGAATGAGGTGGTGAGGTGGGGGTTTGAGAGATAGATTTGTGTGTCGTCGGCATAAAGGTGGTAGTTGAAGCCGTGAGAGTGTATGAGTTGGCCAAGGGAAGAGGTGTAGATGGAGAAGAGAAGGGGCCCGAAGATGAAGCCTTGAGGGACCCCAACAGAGAGGGGGAGTGAGGGGGAGGTGGTAGCATTATAGGTAACGCTGAAAAAGCATTGTGACAGGTAGAATGAGAGCCAGGAGAGGTGCTGTAGTCACTCCTCAGACTCTCACTCCAGAATGTTATAGATGGGGTTCCAATCCTTAGGAAAACCTCTTATGACTCCATCATCCTCATAGAAATAGAGAAAGAGGCCCATGTAGTATAGTATAATAAGTATAAAACATTTAATATTAGTGCTTTCATTGGGGATCTCATAAATCAGCAATATATTCCCATGATTTAGCCTGAGCAGTTTCCTGGAACGTTAGTATTGCTTTTTCCAATAGTCAAGATGGCCACTCCGCCACTTCTGGTTTGCGTATTCCATCAGACATCACGTCTGCTGACGCATTTTGTCACTTCCGGACTTCTTCTGAATCCCTTCAATCCTGTACTTAGTTGTAATCTGGCACTGGCTGTAATCAGGTGCTTGCTGTAATCTGGTGCTGGCTATAATCTGGCATTGGCTGTAATCTGGCACTGGTTGTAATATGACACTGGAAGTAATCAAGCTTTGGCTGTAATCCAGTACTGGCTATAATCTGGCACTGGTTGTGATAAGGTATGGGCACTGTGATCAGCCAGGGGCAGGGGCGGACTGACCATTTGGAAACTCGGGCACTGCCCAAGGGCCCGGGGTCAGTAGGGGGCCCCATGAGATACCCCGGTACCTTTTTCATAGGCTTTTTTGAGTTTGGGCAAGGGCACAGGGGCCCCATGATCCCCTATTGCCCGGGGGCCCCATGAGTTGTCAGTCCGCCCCTGGACAGGAGCACTGTGATTTGTACACTGCAACACAGGATTTTATCAGCACCTAGCTCTTCTTTTCCTCCCACAATGCTTCTGTGTGTATGACAGGAAGGGGAGACCTGGCTGCTCATCACAGCCTGTGTTTACATTTGTGATTGGTCACAGTGATCAAAAGGTACAGAGGATCTCACTGGCTCTGTAATTTCTGAATGAGATCAAAACTCTGTACTGAAATGTGTTATCACAGGCATTGTTTACAGTTGTGATCACTGTGATTGGTCACAGCAATCATGTAGTACAGTGGTGGGCAACCTTTTTTTTCAACTGAGCCAAATCTCGCCAAAACCACGATTGAAATTTATTTTGAGAGCCACATTTTTAAAACTGAAAATACATAGGATGGTACACTGTTTTTAGTTTCAATACGTTTTTATAGTAATTCATCCCCCATATAGTAATTCATCCCCCTTATAGTAATTCATCCCCCTTATAGTAATGCATCCCCCATATAGTAATTCATCCCCCATAGTAATTCATCCCCTATAGTAATTCATCCCCCCTATAGTAATTCATCCCCCCTATAGTAATTCATCCCCCATATTAATTCATCCCTCATATAGTAGTAGTAAGTAAGTAGCAAGTAGTAAGCCAAGTCCCCCCTGTGTCAATTCACTTACCTTTGCTCCGCGTGTTCTTCTCGCCGTGTTCCCGCGCCGTTCCGGTCTTCAGGGCGGACTGTGAGAGGAGCCTAGCTCCTCTCACGTTCGTCACACTGCCCCGCCTACACACATCCTGACAGCCAATCACTGACTATCAGGATGTGAGTGGCAGCGAGACTGGCCAATCATTGCATTTGAGCGCGCTGCCCTGGCTGTTTTTTTTTTGGATCACGCTCCGCGGGCCGGATTAAAAGGTCCGCCGGGCCGTAGTTTGCCCATTGCTGGGCTAGCTGCAGAGTCCTGACTTTTGGGGCGGCCGCCCGAGAGGAGGGAGGGGAGCGGGCGCCCGGCACACAGAAGAGCCGCATTAAAGTGTGTAAAGAGCCGCATGTGGCTCGCGAGCCGCGGCTTGCCGACCACTGATGTAGTACAAAGCTATTTTCCTTGGCTCTGTACCATTTGTTTGTTATCTGCACTGTCCAAAACCAGTGCAACCACAGTTACTGTGTATGTATCAGCACAGTGAAAATATTACTTTTAAAAACAGTCTGTTAAAAGAAGAAGCACTCCTACCAGCCATTTCACTATCATGGCCAGTAGTGAGATGGTCAATAAACTGAAATTTTAACCAGTACCCAACCTTGCTATAGCCTAAGGACGGCTACAGCGTGGTTGTCTGGTTCTGGGACAACGTTCATGGACCTCATTCCAGAACACGCCCCCTGTGCGCCCCCAGCATCGCGCAACCAGCGGTACCGGTGATTGCTGTGTCCTACGGTTGATCACGGGATACGGTAAATGGCCAATCATGGCCTTTTACCAATCACGGCCAATCACGGCCTTTTACCACGTGATCAGCTGTGTCCAATGGTCCGGGTAAATACAGTTGCTGGTTAGCGGCTGCTCTTTCCTCACGCTGCCTATCAGTGCAGCATCATCAGTGCCAGCTCATCAATGCCACCTATCAGTGCCTCCTATCCGTGCCACCTCATTAGTGCTGTCTATCAGTGCTCATCAGTGCTGCCTATCAGTGCAGCCTCATCATCGCACATCAGTGAAGGAGAAAAATTACCTGTTCACAAAATTTTATAATAGAAACAAGGAAAAACATTTTTTCTTCAAATTTTTTGCTTTTTTTTTTGTTTATTGCGCAAAAAATAAAACACCCAGTGGTGATTAAATACCACCAAAAGAAAGCTCTATTTGTGTGAAAAAAAATGATAAAAATATCATATGGTTACAGTGTTGAGTGAGACAGTGCTGAAAGCTGAAAATTGGCCTGAGCAGGAAGGGGGTATAAGTGTCAGGTAGGCAAGTGGTTAAAATTTATTTATGTAAACAATGTCCCCAACAAATTCAAACTTAATTATGTTATCCAGTAATAAAGATCCAAAATCAGTCACGATGATCTTCCCCAGACCATGCTTCCCTGCTATGCTAAAACTGTTACCTGGCTGCTGGAATTTAAACAAACAATAGGGAATCCTGGGGGATGTAATTGACCATATATGGTCAAGACTAAATATGGTTGATAGCATCACCTAGGATCCCTGCCACTGTATTTACATTCCCGTTGTGCCAGGGATTTGTCATTTCGGTATGGAATTGCGGCAGGAAAGCATCATTGGCGGGTCATCGTGATTAATGATTAACCGCCTTCCACCCACCATATAAGGAAATGACGGGCACAAGGAGGTTCTCTTGTTCTGGGAGGATGTCGTATGATGTCATCCCACTCTAACCACGCTTGCATGGCTCCGGGGCATGCAGCGCGGCGATCGGTGGTGTGCTGTGTCCCTCGGAAACAGCGGACCACCGATCAATGGAAAGAGCCGAAGACGTTGACTCTGGCATGTGATCAGCGGTGTCCAATCACAGCTGATTGCATGTAAATAAGGAAATGCCGGTAATCGGCATTCCTCAGAGGGGACATATACATTGATCATCAGGGCACTGTGTGCCCTGATGATCAGTGTAGCCCCATCAGTGGCACCTGTCAGTGTCCATTAATGCCATCTGTCAGTGCTCATCAATGCCACCTGCCAGTGCCCATCAGTGCCACATCAATGCCACATATCAGTGCCCATCTGAGCTGCATTTCAGTGCCACCTATCAGTGCCAGTCAGTGCCACTTATCAACGCCAGTCAGTGCCACCTATCAGTGCTGCCAATCAGTGCCACCAATCAGTGCCAGTCAGTGCCGCCTATCAGTGCCCATCAGTGCTGCCTATCAGTGCCACCTAACAGTGCCAGTCAGTGCCACCTAACAGTGCCAGCCAGTGCCACCTAACAGTGCCAGCCAGTGCCACCTAAAAGTGCCATATATGAGTGCTGCCTTTCAGTGCCCATCGGTGATGCCTGTCAATGCTCATCAGTGCCACCTTGCCACCGACCAATGCTTTCTCATCAGTGCCGCCTATCAGTGCCCATCACTGCAGTCTCATTAGCGGACATCAGTGAAGGAGAATAATCACTTATTTACAAAATTTTACAGAAACTAAGGAAAAAAGTTTTTTTTTTAAATTTCAGTAGTATTTGGTTTGTTTAGCAAAAAATAAAAAACCCATAGGGGATTAAATACCACCAAAGAAAGCTCTGTCTAAAAAAAATGGTAAAAATTTCATATGGGCGCATGGCCACGCAATTGTCATTCAAAATGTGACAGCGCTGAAAGCTGAAAATTGGCCTGGGCAGGAGGGGGTGTAAGTGCCCTGTAGGCAAGTGGTTAATCTACATCACTGGAAGACTTGATTGACATTGGATATACAGGGGATATTGATTTCTTTTTAAATAAAGGACTTTTCATGGTAAGGGAAGTCTTTGTAGAAACGGGTAAAGGGTACTAATGTACCCCTGTGTTTATTCCCCTGGTGGGGATGAATATCTGGGGCCCCTTTATTAAACACAGAAAACCTCACATCCTCTTTGGGCATGGGATGTGGAGAAGAATATTTTGTCCCTCAATGCCGGAACAAGGTGCCTTGCAAAGAGGGGGAGACTTAGCCACTTGCAAGTTATTCCTAATGTTGAAAGGCAAATTAACTGATATGGCACGGGAAGGGGGAAGGAGTACACACTTGCTGCCCTTCTTTTCCTGGCCACCTAGACTGCATGACTGAATAATGGTCTGGTTGGATTTTTAAAAAGAATCCTTTAAGGGACAGTACACAACTCCCCTCATGCAAGGTGCCTTGTCCCAACATCTCCCCATCCAATGCCCCAGAAGGATGTGGGAGATTGTGTGTGGGATACATATAGAAATCTAAGAGCCCCCTTTGTTTTCATTCTAGCACCTGAGGATTTGTGCTGGTGAAACTGCCAAATATGTTTACTTTATTTTGTGGTTTTCCATATCAGAAGGCTGGGTTCAGGTTTAAGTCAACACAAACCCAAGTCATATCCCTAGGTAATACAGACAATTATCATTTATAAAAATACACTTACTTGCTAATATCTTGCTAAAGGCATGAAACTAGCTTGCCTAAGAGTAAATGCAGCCTTACTTGCACCCAAACAATAACACAATGCTCATTCACCTTGTTTCAGGACACAGTTAAGTAAACTAACAAGGTCATGATTATAAACAAGCATTACAAATTTAATTTAACCTACCGGGACTTCAAATCTAAAGTCATTTTAGCCGCTATATCAAAGGTAGATCAATTATAATAAGGGACTGCTTACAAACTGGTCACTGGAAAAGCATTTAACCAATTTTCCAGCTTGAAGTTACTTAAAGTCTAATTTAATATGTCACTGTGTAAATGTGCATGCTTGCCAAAGTAACTGTTTTCTCTCCGTATTAGTCTAAATTAAACATTTGAGAGAAGCTGTCTGGCTTCTGTGATGTTTGTGCACCAACTGGCTGAACTCTACTTTTGGCTAGACATGAACATATGTGTACATTATCTTCCTGCCTCATAGTACAGTGAATCCACAGAACATCTATTCACCAGAATTGGTCATTTTATTTGCATGCTTCAACTAAATAGAAGAGCTGTTGTGGTGTATAAAAATAACACAAAATAATTATGTTAAGTATAACTGAGCTTTACTAATCTTGCTAATACAGGGTGTCCCTTAAAATCTGGACACCTAGGAAATATCTCTATATTTGTATATACATGTGTATAATATATCAGTATATAAGTCCACCAGACCTTAACCCCCTGACTTCTCTTTTTGGTGTATGCTAATGGAGAAGGTGTACTCAATGAAAAACACAGATATGAATCACCTGAAGGAATGCAGCATGAACCAATGAGCTCAAATTGATGAAAATGTGTTTTCTGAGTTACTGCATCGGATTCATGTGAATCCTGCAAAGTGCATGGAACATTGCATGACAAATGGTGGAAATCACATTGAAGATGTTATGTATTAATATTCCAATGAAATAAAATGTTGAAAAATGTGTTGAAATTTATTGAAAGTATGCATTTTGTCTATGTAACCAGACTTTAGGTATACCCTATATACTGTATACTTATAGATATTGTATGTCTTTTTTTTAAGTCCCATGGCATATGCAGAATTAAATATCATATAGATTAGGTGGGTAATGGTCCTGTTTCACCCTTGTCCATGATTTACTGCCCATTTCATGTGACAGCTTCACATCAGTGTGCTAAAGCTAAGTGTTTTCATTTACACTTGTTAAAACTGACCATACACTAAAAAGCAAGGTCTACCTAGAATAGCAGCACCCCTGTCCCCACACAAAAGTACTACATTAAAATGTAAAGCAAAGTATTTGTGGGGGGAAAAATCCTCAATATACCTAGTTTGGTCACATTAGCCTTCAGTGAAATGGTGTCTCAAGTCTCTTTCCCATGGGTGTGAAACTGGGTCACTTAAGGGAGAAACAGATTGGTAAAAGGTAGAATATATCTTGGAAAACAGGTGTTATACGGTATTAGAGTGGAACATATAAAGTGTAAAGGCTTTCAAAAGTTATGCAGCATCTAGCGTAAGATTGCCTACTTGACTGAAAGTAGGTTCATTGTGGGATTTCACTTTCTGTTGGGAAGGCTTTGAGGTTTTGAAGATCGAGAAATGTGACTCATTTGAAAAAAGCAACTTTCTCTGCAACAATATCACCCTGAAAGTCAGCTACCTGTAGCTGACTACAGGGTCCTAACCAGGGGAGGACTGACTATTTGGAAACGAGGGCACTGCCCGAGGGCCCGGGGTCAGTAGTGGGCCCCATGAGATGCCCCTGGTACCTTTTTCATAGGCTTTTTTTAGTTTGGGCAAGGACATAGGGGCCCCATGATCCCCTATTGCCCGGGGGCCCCATGAGTTGTCAGTCCGCCCCTGGTCCTAACCCTTACACATCCAAAACATTCAAACATTACTACTCAGCTTGTCAACTAACTAGAATAGTGGATTGGAATGTCCACTTTTTGAACAAATATTGTGTCACACCAGAACACATATTTTCACATCTCCCTCTAAAATCTATTCTCTGGATAAGAAGGAAACATATCCGAACCAAACTAAGCATTCATCCCAATACACATGCTACCATATAGACTTGCCACTCCATCTGCAAAAAATAGACATATCTTAAACCTTGAGTCCCTTCACCCAGTCAGAATTAACCCATACGTTTTGCCTGGCATTCCCTCTACTTTTTATATTTCAATCTTTTCAGTCAAGAATTATTGAGAACAAGAGGTTCTCCGAAGAGAGAAAGCATACAATCTCACAGGCACCTTAGGTATACAGATATCAGAGTAAATATAGTCATATAACATGATGAATGATAAAAACATGCTTAACCTAAAGTCATAGTTAGTCTAGCTGAAAAAAGACAAAAGTCCATCCAGTTCAACCATAAAAAAAAAAGTTATAATCCTACACTCAGAGTTGATCAAGAGATGGCAAAAAACCCAGCAAAGCACGATCCAATTTGCTCCTCCAGGGGAAAAAATTCCTTCCTGATCCCCCAAGAGGCAATCGGATATTCCCTGGTTCAACTTTACCTATAAATAGTAACCAACTCTTGATGGAGTCTTTTCCACGTTTTCACAGCCCTTTCCGTGTTTGGAGATTACAGTTTTTTTCCTCCAGTTATAAAGAGTGCCCTCTTGTCCTCTGTGATGACCTCAGGGTGAATAACTCTGCACCAAGTTCACTATGTGAACCACTGATGTATTTATACATGTTGATCATATTCCCCCTTAATCTCCTCTTCTCAAGAGAAAATACATTCAGTTCCTCTAATCTTTCCTCATAGCTGAGCTCCTCCATGCCTTTTATCAGTTTGGTTGCCCTTCTCTGTACTTTCTCCAGTTCCCCAATTTCCCCCCCAGTTCCCCAGGTTTTTGTGAATTGGTGCCCAAAATTGAACTGCATATTCCAGATGAGGTGTTACTAATGATTTGTACAGGGGTAATATATCTCTTTCTCTGGAATCTATACCTCTTTTAATACAAGAGAGAATTTTGCTCGCTTTAGAAACCGCAGCTTGACATTGCATGCCATTATTAAGCTTGTGATCAACCAGGATCCCAGATCCTTCACCACCACTGATTCCCCTAGTTGTACTACATCTAGTATGTATGATGCATGCATATTCTTAGCCCCCAAATGCATAACCTTACATTTATCAACATTAAACCTCATTTGCCACATAGTTGCCCAATTAAACAGTGCATTGAGGTCGGCTTGTAAGTTGGAGACATCCTGTAAGGACATTATTCCACTGTACAGCTTAGTGTCATCTGCAAAGACTGAAATGGCATTTATAATCCCAGACCCTATATCGTTTATAAATATATTAAAAAGAAAGGGTCCCAACACTGAACCTTGGGGTACACCACTGACAACCCTAGACCATTCAGAATATGAATCATTAACCACTACTCTCTGAATACAATCTTTTATCCAGTTTTCTATCCATTTACATACAGATTTTTCCAAGCCTGTAGACTTTACCTTACACATCAGCCATGTCAAACACTTTTTCAAAATCCAATTATACTATGTCCACCGCCACAGCCACCCCTCTGTCCAAGGTTTTGCTCACCCCCTCATAAAAAGAAATCAGATTTGTTTGACAACTTTTGTCTTTCATGAATCCATGCTGCCTGTTGCTTAAAATATTTTTTTTCCAGCAAGAACTCATCTATGTGGCCTTTTATTAAACTCTCCAGTATCTTCCCAACTATAGAAGTTAAACTAACAGGTCTATAATTACTTGGTAAAGTTTTTGACCCCTTTTTAAATATTGGCACCTCACTGTCCTTATGCCAATCCAGTGGTACTATGCCAGTCATTAAAGAGTCCCTAAAAATTAGAAACAATGGCTTTGAAATGACAGAGCTCAATCCTTTAAGGACCCGTGGGTGTATGCCATCCAGTCCAGGTGCTTTATTTACCTGTATTCTGTCTAAATATTTTTGGATCGTATCAATTGTGAGCCAATGTGGATCATCTGGAGCTGTGTCAATACCATGTCCATTATGGACAAGAGCTCCTCCATGCTCCTTTGTATACACAGAGCTGAAGAAGGTATTTCATAAATTTGCCTTCTCTTTGTCCCCAGTCACCTATTCTAGATTATTTTGCAAAGGGCCTAGATGCTCGGACTGGACCTTTTTACTATTAATATATTTGAAGAGTTTTTGGGGGTTGGTCCTGCCATCTGTTGAAATCTGTTGTTCGTTTTAAATTTTTGCAGCCTTTATTTCCTTTTTGCATATTCTGGCATAAAGTCAATAGAATTGCAAAAAAAAAAAAAATGTGCCAGGTTGCATAAAGTACAAGCTTATCAAGTCATTATAACACTATGTATACTGAAGTCAAGTGCAATGCACCATGCCGATGACGGCTTAACCTGTGCAAAGGGAATAAAGCCTATGATCCATACATGACTTTACTGCACAAAATGTGCAAAGAGGAAAAGGAGTAAAAGGAGGTAAAAGACAACTAAAAGAAAATTAAATAATGTATAGACAGGAAAAGAGAATTACCAAAGTCCATAAAATTGGTGTTCCCGGGGCCTCGCTAGTCCACAGACACGTATTAAATTCAAGAGTGCCATGTCTTGTCAAACTTGGTTTGATTATTTTGAAGGGTACATGTGCGTTTATCATTCTTTATTCAATTCAGTTTTTGTTTAACAGAGTTGAATGCCACTAGCAACTGGTTTTAACACCTTGCAATAGCAATTCTTTCTGCCAATAACATGAAAAAAAAAGTCTTTTAACTAGGGATTTCATTATCCAGTTTCTGGAAGAGAGCGATTTCAGGTGATCTGGGAACATTTGCTCCTGTTACCGATGTTAAGTTGAATAATCTGATCCAGAAACTAGTTAGCTTGGGGCACCACCACCATATATGGAATATAGTGCGTATGTGTGTCTGAAATAATTCAAAGATGCTTGCGGGTAGTAAATTGATTGTATTGAAACAGATCGGTTGGAGGCAATTGTAAATTGTTTTGGTAGTGTTACAAAAAATCCCTAATTAGCAATAAGCTTTTTTTTTTCCCACCACAAAAAACAACATGGGAGTGAGCCTGGAATGAACTCTTGGTTATGGGAGCTAAAGGTGTGTGAGGAGGATGGAGTTTCCTCATAGCGCTCTGTTCCTCCTATTTTTTTTTAACTTTGAGGTGGACTACATCTCTCCTAATAGCACAAGTCTTTTTCTTGATCTTGGGAACTTAAAAGACCTCCCAAAAGAAAGTAAAATTCCACAATGGGCCTGCTTTTAGTGGAGCAGACAACAAAAGTTGTGAAGCTACATGCTTCACAGCTTTTGAAGGCATTTTCACTTCAGAAGTTTTACTTTAACACCTGATTTCCCAAATGTATTCTCACTTTTTCCAAAGTGTTTCTCCTGGGGATGACCCAATTTCAAACCCATGGGAGTGAAAGACTTAGGACACCACTTTATTGAAGTCAAAACTAATACCATTGTTCTTAAAGGCTCTAACAACACACATACATGAAACAAATTATACATTTTTCTTCGGCTGGAGTCACACACCAGAATCCTTGCTCAAAATATTTCCAAAAGTCCCTGAAACATGCTGAAGCTGAAATAAAATTCATTAACTTGCATTAATTCTTTAAAGTTTGTATTTAAAAATTGCTGCACAAATATTGTGCAAAAACAAAATTGAAACAACCAGCATTTTTTGCTAGAAAATTACCTAGAACCAGCTAGCTAGCTATGCTAGCATTGTGTCTACAGTAGCACTTGCGTAGGCAAGGCAGAGTAGGACTGGCCATAGAGGGATTACTTTGACGCAGTTGGCCAGCTTAAGCATGTATTGCAATATGTGTGAACTAAATATTCCTATTTATTGCATAGTCTGCTTGAAAAGGTATATAGGAGTGTGCAGAGGGTCCTTCAGAATTTCTAGTGTTAATATGTGGTTACACCCCTTTAGCACCTGATGGATAAATGCATGCACTAGCTGTTGGGATTTGAGCACAGGGATCTCTGTTTGTTACTCCTTGAGAAACACACACTGTTTAGATTACCAATTTATGACTTTTCTAGCTGCGCAAGCAGTCACATACAGTATATGTACAATGATTAAATGACATCCCTTTGTATGCATGCAAATTGGAAATGTTGGTATAGCTTATATTACTATTTTAATACAATGAAAATATGAAAAACTAAGTTAAGATAAAAGCTGATAAATTAATGCAAAATATCATGCATTTAAAAAATATCCTTTGTCCTTAGTGATTTAGTTTCTACTATGCAAGATTGTTTTTCCACTCCTGCAATAATTCACTAATTGGACTCTTTAATTGAAGTGTTTTTTCATATAGTTTGCTTTTGTAGAAAATCTGTTGGTGCCCAAGCTCATTTGTTTTTGATCACATCATGAGAATCAAACTATACAGAGATCAGCCTAAATTCATTTTTCGGTAACTGTTCCACTCCTACTCTTCATTAGCACATAGCTTGCTTGAATGGGAAGATTTTTTAACATAGTATAAAGAGCTCAGTCTGGTGTTATCTAAAAGTAAGGAACCTGTGAGTATCTTCAGTGAAAAAATGACTTTCTCATACCTCTGGTTATCATGCTGAGTTACTGCAGCTAGTTCAGTGGTTGTTTAAACTGCTATGTTTCCTTCTACAAGCTATTTTTAAAGCTGTCTGTTTGCCCCTGCGGGTGGTTACAGTGTGATGTCAAGTTGAAGTTCAGAAACAGAGTAGCAAGCATGGGCAGGCCTAGCCACTTCCTTCACCCACACATAACTTAAAACAGTTACGCTGAGATCACACTGGGAAAACCCACAGACCTTCCATGCTGTTAGAGCAGGTGCATGGGGTGAAGGAGATGGCACATTACTGCAAGAAATATCATTTTTTTAGGTAATATTTTTTATACAGCATTGGGAACCTGCAGCACACATCTTTCCTCTGAATGGACAGATTCTATTTTAGCAAAGAGCATTTCAGCTGATTACAGCTAAGACTAAATACTAAACAGAAAACAACTTTCATATCCTATTTACAAGGCTGTCTTTAGATAATATGTTGACCTTAGCAAGCATAAATCATTCTACTTTGAACTAGATCCACCCATTTTGTCATTAATTGTATACAAAAATGAATCTCATAAAAACTAAGATTAGAAAACCTCTATTGAAGGCAGACCATTTTCATATGTATAATTATGTTATAAATTACATTCCTTTTACTAAGCTATTACTTTATTTAGGTGATCCTTTTAAGTAGAGATGAGCGAAGTATTCAAAAATTCGATTCGACTGATTCGGCAAATTCGTGGAAAAATTTTGATTCGAGTCGAATATATTCGCTGCGAATTTAACTTATAAAAGGGTGTTTCTAGGCTTCAGAGAGCCTTTATATTAGTGCAGAACACTGTACCTTTAATTTAAATGCCCTTGGAGTCTGCTGGGGAAGAGAAATAATACTGACAGTCAGTATGACATGCAGATGAGTGCCGTCGATCTTAGAATCACCGCACACTTCACTCATTTGGGCAGTCACGGGGCCAAAACCAGAGTGTGGAGCCACAGTGTGGCGGTGGAGGCAGCAGCAATGGGAGGCCATACAGCACCCTATGACAAAAATGGAAACCACCAGCAGTGTGAGGAGACCTGAAAGTGGCACATGGCAGAGTGTGGCGATGGAGACAGCAGCAATGGGAGGCCGTACAGGGACCCATGACACACTCTGGACCTGGCAGCAGCATGAGGAGGCGGTACAGGGGCCCATGACAGATTACGGGCCTGGCAGCAGCATGAGGAGTTGGTACGGGAGCCCATGGCAGATTACGGGCCTGGCAGCAGCAATGGGAGGCCGTACAGGGACCCATGACACACTCTGGACCTGGCAGCAGCATGAGGAGGCGGTACAGGGGCGCATGACAGATTACGAGCCTGGCAGCAGCAACTTGGACAGGAGGACGTTCAGCTTCTGCACCGTCTGGTGCGTGCTCGCAAACTGTTGTCTCTTGGAAGCGGATTGCAAGAAAGACTGCTGACGGAATCCGTGAAGAGGAGTAGCAGGAGAAGGAGCATCTGAACGAGCGGAATATGCCAACAAGCGACAACAGGGGCCCATGACAGATTACGGGCCTGGCAGCAGCATGAGGAGTCGGTACGGGGGCCCATGGCAGATTACGGGCCTGGCAGCAGCAATGGGAGGCCCGTAATCTGCCAGCACCCTATGACAAAAAATGGAACACACCAGCAGTGTGTGAGGAGACCTGAAAGTGGCAAATGGCAGAGTGTGGCGATGGAGACAGCAGCAATGGGAGGCCGTACAGGGACCCATGAGACACTCTGGACCTGGCAGCAGCATGAGGAGGCGGTACAGGGGCCCATGGCAGATAAGGGGCCTGGCAGCAGCTATGGGAGGCCCGTAATTTGCCAGCACCCTATGACAAAAAATGGAACACACCAGCAGTGTGAGGAGACCTGAAAGTGGCACATGGCAGAGTGTGGCGATGGAGACAGCAGCAATGGGAGGCCGTACAGGGACCCATGAGAGACTGTGGACCTGGCAGCAGCATGAGGAGGCGGTACAGGGGCCCATGGCAGATTACGGGCCTGGCAGCAGCAATGGGAGGCCCGTAATCTGCCAGCACCCTATGACAAAAAATGGAACACACCAGCAGTGTGTGAGGAGACCTGAAAGTGGCACATGGCAGAGTGTGGCGATGGAGACAGCAGCAATGGGAGGCGGTTCAGGGACCCATGAGACACTGTGGACCTGGCAGCAGCATGAGGAGGCGGTACAGGGGCCCATGGCAGATTAAGGCCTGGCAGCAGCAATGGGAGGCCCGTAATCTGCCAGCACCCTATGACAAAATGGAACCCTGGACTGGGGCAGGCAGAACCGCCGTATCTTTATCACGGTTTTCCCAGGCCACCGAATGGCGACGCTGCATATGTTGACGCAACTCTGTAGTCCCAACATGGGCCCCCTGGCCACGCTTGACTTTCTGGCCACATAGTCGACATACGGCTACGTTTACTTCCTCGGGCGGCTTGACGAAAAATTGCCACACCGCCGAGTAGGAAACTTTGCCCCCGCTACTCCTCACTGGCTGACTGCTACTTCCTCCGTGCACACCGGCACCACTACTGGCCGTGGTGGTAGGCTGCAGTGGAACTGGTGCTCTACTCCGTGGCCGTTTGCCTCCACTGACACTGCTGCGACCCTGCTGCCTCCTGGCAGCAGCAATGGGAGGCCGTACAGGGACCCATGAGACACTGTGGACCTGGCAGCAGCATGAGGAGGCGGTACAGGGGCCCATGGCAGATTAGGGGCCTGGCAGCAGCAATGGGAGGCCCGTAATCTGCCAGCACCCTATGACAAAAAATGTAACACACCAGCAGTGTGTGAGGAGACCTGAAAGTGGCACATGGCAGAGTGTGGCGATGGAGACGGCAGCAATGGGAGGCCGTACAGGGACCCATGAGAGACTCTGGACCTGGCAGCAGCATGAGGAGGCGGTATAGGGGCCCATGGCAGATTAGGGGCCTGGCAGCAGCTATGGGAGGCACGTAATCTGCCAGCACCCTATGATAAAAAATGGAACACACCAGCAGTGTCAGGAGACCTGAAAGTGGCACATGGCATGAGACACTGTGGACCTGGCAGCAGCATGAGGAGGCGGTACAGGAGCCCATGGCAGATTAGGGGCCTGGCAGCAGCTATGGGAGGCCCGTAATCTGCCAGCACCCTATGACAAAAAATGGAACACACCAGCAGTGTGAGGAGACCTGAAAGTGGCACATGGCAGAGTGTGGCGATGGAGACAGCAGCAATGGGAGGCCGTACAGGGACCCATGAGACACTGTGGACCTGGCAGCAGCATGAGGAGGCGGTACAGGGGCCCATGGCAGATTAGGGGCCTGGCAGCAGCTATGGGAGGCCCGTAATCTGCCAGCACCCTATGACAAAAAATTGAACACACCAGCAGTGTGAGGAGACCTGAAAGTGTCACATGGCATGAGACACTGTGGACCTGGCAGCAGCATGAGGAGGCGGTACAGGGGCCCATGGCAGATTAGGGGCCTGGCAGCAGCTATGGGAGGCCCGTAATCTGCCAGCACCCTATGACAAAAAATGGAACACACCAGCAGTGTGTGAGGAGACCTGAAAGTGGCACATGGTAGAGTGTAGCGATGGAGACAGCAGCAATGGGAGGCCGTACAGGGACCCATGAGAGACTCTGGACCTGGCAGCAGCATGAGGAGGCGGTATAGGGGCCCATGGCAGATTAGGGGCCTGGCAGCAGCTCTGGGAGGCCCGTAATCTGCCAGCACCCTATGTCAAAAAATTGAACACACCAGCAGTGTGTGAGGAGACCTGAAAGTGGCACATGGCAGAGTGTGGCGATGGAGACAGCAGCAATGGGAGGCCGTACAGGGACCCATGAGAGACTCTGGACTTCGCAGCAGCATGAGGAGGCGGTATAGGGGCCCATGGCAGATTAGGGGCCTGGCAGCAGCTATGGGAGGCCCGTAATCTGCCAGCACCCTATGACAAAAAATTGAACACACCAGCAGTGTGAGGAGACCTGAAAGTGGCACATGGCATGAGACACTGTGGACCTGGCAGCAGCATGAGGAGGCGGTACAGGGGCCCATGGCAGATTAGGGGCCTGGCAGCAGCTATGGGAGGCCCGTAATCTGCCAGCACCCTATGACAAAAAATGGAACACACCAGCAGTGTGTGAGGAGACCTGAAAGTGGCACATGGCAGAGTGTGGCGATGGAGACAGCAGCAATGGGAGGCCGTACAGGGACCCATGAGAGACTCTGGAACTGGCAGCAGCATGAGGAGGCGGTACAGAGGCCCATGGCAGATTAGGGGCCTGGCAGCAGCTATGGGAGGCCCGTAATCTGCCAGCACCCTATGACAAAAAATGGAACACACCAGCAGTGTGAGGAGACCTGAAAGTGGCACATGGCATGAGACACTGTGGACCTGGCAGCAGCATGAGGAGGCGGTACAGGGGCCCATGGCAGATTAGGGGCCTGGCAGCAGCTATGGGAGGCCCGTAATCTGCCAGCACCCTATGACAAAAAATGGAACACACCAGCAGTGTGTGAGGAGACCTGAAAGTGGCACATGGCAGAGTGTGGCGATAGAGACAGCAGCAATGGGAGGCCGTACAGGGACCCATGAGAGACTCTGGACCTGGCAGCAGCATGAGGAGGTGGCATAGGGGCCCATGGCAGATTAGGGGCCTGGCAGCAGCTATGGGAGGCCCGTAATCTGCCAGCACCCTATGTCAAAAAATTGAACACACCAGCAGTGTGTGAGGAGACCTGAAAGTGGCACATGGCAGAGTGTGGCAATGGAGACAGCAGCAATGGGAGGCCGTACAGGGACCTATGAGAGACTCTGGACTTCGCAGCAGCATGAGGAGGCGGTATAGGGGCCCATGGCAGATTAGGGGCCTGGCAGCAGCTATGGGAGGCCCGTAATCTGCCAGCACCCTATGACAAAAAATTGAACACACCAGCAGTGTGAGGAGACCTGAAAGTGGCACATGGCATGAGACACTGTGGACCTGGCAGCAGCATGAGGAGGCGGTACAGGGGCCCATGGCAGATTAGGGGCCTGGCAGCAGCTATGGGAGGCCCGTAATCTGCCAGCACCCTATGACAAAAAATGGAACACACCAGCAGTGTGTGAGGAGACCTGAAAGTGGCACATGGCAGAGTGTGGCGATGGAGACAGCAGCAATGGGAGGCCGTACAGGGACCCATGAGAGACTCTGGACTTCGCAGCAGCATGAGGAGGCGGTATAGGGGCCCATGGCAGATTAGGGGCCTGGCAGCAGCTATGGGAGGCCCGTAATCTGCCAGCACCCTATGACAAAAAATTGAACACACCAGCAGTGTGAGGAGACCTGAAAGTGGCACATGGCATGAGACACTGTGGACCTGGCAGCAGCATGAGGAGGCGGTACAGGGGCCCATGGCAGATTAGGGGCCTGGCAGCAGCTATGGGAGGCCCGTAATCTGCCAGCACCCTATGACAAAAAATGGAACACACCAGCAGTGTGTGAGGAGACCTGAAAGTGGCACATGGCAGAGTGTGGCGATGGAGACAGCAGCAATGGGAGGCCGTACAGGGACCCATGAGAGACTCTGGAACTGGCAGCAGCATGAGGAGGCGGTACAGAGGCCCATGGCAGATTAGGGGCCTGGCAGCAGCTATGGGAGGCCCGTAATCTGCCAGCACCCTATGACAAAAAATGGAACACACCAGCAGTGTGAGGAGACCTGAAAGTGGCACATGGCATGAGACACTGTGGACCTGGCAGCAGCATGAGGAGGCGGTACAGGGGCCCATGGCAGATTAGGGGCCTGGCAGCAGCTATGGGAGGCCCGTAATCTGCCAGCACCCTATGACAAAAAATGGAACACACCAGCAGTGTGTGAGGAGACCTGAAAGTGGCACATGGCAGAGTGTGGCGATAGAGACAGCAGCAATGGGAGGCCGTACAGGGACCCATGAGAGACTCTGGACCTGGCAGCAGCATGAGGAGGTGGCATAGGGGCCCATGGCAGATTAGGGGCCTGGCAGCAGCTATGGGAGGCCCGTAATCTGCCAGCACCCTATGTCAAAAAATTGAACACACCAGCAGTGTGTGAGGAGACCTGAAAGTGGCACATGGCAGAGTGTGGCAATGGAGACAGCAGCAATGGGAGGCCGTACAGGGACCTATGAGAGACTCTGGACTTCGCAGCAGCATGAGGAGGCGGTATAGGGGCCCATGGCAGATTAGGGGCCTGGCAGCAGCTATGGGAGGCCCGTAATCTGCCAGCACCCTATGACAAAAAATTGAACACACCAGCAGTGTGAGGAGACCTGAAAGTGGCACATGGCATGAGACACTGTGGACCTGGCAGCAGCATGAGGAGGCGGTACAGGGGCCCATGGCAGATTAGGGGCCTGGCAGCAGCTATGGGAGGCCCGTAATCTGCCAGCACCCTATGACAAAAAATGGAACACACCAGCAGTGTGTGAGGAGACCTGAAAGTGGCACATGGCAGAGTGTGGCGATGGAGACAACCCACCGACTGTTTTGCTCGCTGCCAAGCTGCCACCCTCTTCTCCTGATGATGCGGAAGCAATAGCCTGATGACGACGAGGCTGCCAAGTGCGATCAGCCTCATCATCATCAATTAGGGTCTCCGCCTCACTACTAGCCCCCTCGGATGCGTGTGGGTCAGGAGACAGACCTGTCTCTAGACCGGCTACCGAGCCACTCTCCTCGCCACTACTTCTTCGCCTGGCTGCTGAAAAGGCGGATGTCTCCCCCAGTTCCTGACCGCCCTCTGTTAGCTCTTCCTCACTGTACTGGATGACACCGGGAGCACTGGCCTCTGGCTGCGAATAGTGCTGCCTCGACCCCTTCCTCTGCTGCCACGTCTGCTCGCTCCTAAAATATTGCCTCCTCTGCCACTCCTCTGCATGTTGTCTGACATACTCTTTAATTCAACGATTCTGTGTCCCTGAGTAACAATTCTGTGTCTGTCCCTGAGTAACAATTCTGTGGCCCTAAGTAACAGTTCTGTGGCCCTAAGTAACAGTTCTGTGGCCCTAAGTAACAGTTCTGTGTCCCTCAGTAACAATTCTGTGTCCCTCAGTAACAATTCTGTGTCCCTCAGTAACAATTCTGTGTCCCTGAGTAACAATTCTGTGTCTGTCCCTGAGTAAGAATTCTGTGTCTGTCCCTGAGTAACAATTCTGTGTCCCTAAGTAACGTTTCTGTGGCCCTAAGTAACGTTTCTGTGGCCCTAAGTAACGTTTCAGTGGCCCTAAGTAACGATTCTGTGGCCCTCAGTAACAATTCTGTGTCCCTCAGTAACAATTCTGTGTCCCTGAGTAACAATTCTGTGTCTGTCCCTGAGTAACAATTCTGTGTCTGTCCCTGATTAACAATTCTGTGTCCCTGAGTAACGTTTCTGTGGCCCTAAGTAACAGTTCTGTTGCCCTCAGTAACAATTCTGTGTCTGTCCCTGAGTAACAATTCTGTGTCTGTCCCTGAGTAACAATTCTGTGTCTGTCCCTGAGTAACAATTCTGTGTCCCTGAGTAACGTTTCTGTGGCCCTAAGTAACAGTTCTGTGGCCCTCAGTAACAATTCTGTGTCCCTCAGTAACAATTCTGTGTCTGTCCCTCAGTAACTATTCTGTGTCTGTCCCTGAGTAACAATTCTGTGTCCCTCAGTAACAATTCTGTGTCCCTCAGTAACAATTCTGTGTCCCTCAGTAACAATTCTGTGTCCCTGAGTATCAATTCTGTGTCCCTGAGTAACAATTCTGTGTCCCTGAGTAACAATTCTGTGTCCCTGAGTAACAATTCTGTGTCTGTCCCTGAGTAACAATTCTGTGTCTGTCCCTGAGTAACAATTCTGTGTCCCTAAGTAACGTTTCTGTGGCCCTAAGTAACGTTTCTGTGGCCCTAAGTAACGATTCTGTTGCCCTAAGTAACATTTCTGTGGCCCTAAGTAACGTTTCTGTGGCCCTAAGTAACGTTTCTGTGGCCCTAAGTAACAATTCTGTATCCCTCAGTAACAATTCTGTATCCCTCAGTAACAATTCTGTGTCTGTCCCTAAGTAAAGTTTCTGTGGCCCTAAGTAACGTTTCTGTGGCCCTAAGTAACGATTCTGTGGCCCTAAGTAACGATTCTGTGGCCCTAAGTAACGATTCTGTAGCCCTAAGTAACGTTTCTGTAGCCCTAATTAACGTTTCTGTGGCCCTAAGTAACGTTTCTGTGGCCCTAAGTAACGTTTCTGTGGCCCTAAGTAACAATTCTGTGTCTGTCCCTAAGTAACAATTCTGTGGCCCTAAGTAACGTTTCTGTGGCCCTAAGTAACGGTTCTGTGGCCCTAAGTAATGGTTCTGTGGCCCTCAGTAACAATTCTGTGTCCCTCAATAACAATTCTGTGTCTGTCCCTAAGTAACAATTCTGTGGCCCTAAGTAATGTTTCTGTGGCCCTAAGTAACGATTCTGTGGCCCTAAGTAACGTTTCTGTGGCCCTAAGTAATGTTTCTGTGGCCCTCAGTAACGGTTCTGTGGCCCTCAGTAACAATTCTGTGTCTGTCCCTAAGTAACAATTCTGTGGCCCTAAGTAACGTTTCTGTGGCCCTAAGTAACGATTCTGTGGCCCTAAGTAACGTTTCTGTGGCCCTAAGTAACGTTTCTGTGGCCCTAAGTAACGTTTCTGTGGCCCTAAGTAACGTTTCTGTGGCCCTCAGTAACAAATCTGTGTCCCTCAGTAACAATTCTGTGTCTGTCCCTAAGTAACAATTCTGTGGCCCTAAGTAACGTTTCTGTGGCCCTAAGTAACGGTTCTGTGGCCCTCACTAACAATTCTGTGTCCCTCAATAACAATTCTGTGTCTGTCCCTAAGTAACAATTCTGTGGCCCTAAGTAACGTTTCTGTGGCCCTAAGTAACGATTCTGTGGCCCTAAGTAACGTTTCTGTGGCCCTCAGTAACAAATCTGTGTCCCTCAGTAACAATTCTGTGTCTGTCCCTAAGTAACAATTCTGTGGCCCTAAGTAACGTTTCTGTGGCCCTAAGTAAGCATTCTGTGGCCCTAAGTAACGTTTCTGTGGCCCTAAGTAACGTTTCTGTTGCCCTCAGTAACAAATCTGTGTCCCTCAGTAACAATTCTGTGTCTGTCCCTAAGTAACAATGCTGTGGCCCTAAGTAACGTTTCTGTGGCCCTAAGTAACGGTTCTGTGGCCCTCAGTAACAATTCTGTATCCCTCAGTAACAATTCTGTGTCTGTCCCTGAGTAACAATTCTGTGTCCCTAAGTAACGTTTCTGTGGCCCTAACTAACAATTCTGTGGCCCTAACTAACGTTTCTGTGGCCCTAAGTAACGTTTCTGTGGCCCTCAGTAACAAATCTGTGTCCCTCAGTAACAATTCTGTGTCTGTCCCTAAGTAACAATTCTGTGGCCCTAAGTAACGTTTCTGTGGCCCCAAGTAACGGTTCTGTGGCCCTCACTAACAATTCTGTGTCCCTCAATAACAATTCTGTGTCTGTCCCTAAGTAACAATTCTGTGGCCCTAAGTAACGTTTCTGTGGCCCTAAGTAACGTTTCTGTGGCCCTAAGTAACGTTTCTGTGGCCCTCAGTAACAAATCTGTGTCCCTCAGTAACAATTCTGTGTCTGTCCCTAAGTAACAATTCTGTGGCCCTAAGTAACGTTTCTGTGGCCCTAAGTAACGATTCTGTGGCCCTCAGTAACAATTCTGTATCCCTCAGTAACAATTCTGTATGTCCCTGAGTAACAATTCTGTGGCCCTAAGTAACGTTTCTGTGGCCCTCAGTAACAAATCTGTGTCCCTCAGTAACAATTCTGTGTCTGTCCCTAAGTAACAATTCTGTGGCCCTAAGTAACGGTTCTGTGGCCCTAAGTAACGGTTCTGTGGCCCTCAGTAACAATTCTGTATCCCTCAGTAACAATTCTGTGTCTGTCCCTGAGTAACAATTCTGTGTCCCTAAGTAACGTTTCTGTGGCCCTAACTAACAATTCTATGGCCCTAAGTAACGTTTCTGTGGCCCTAAGTAACGTTTCTGTGGCCCTAAGTAACGTTTCTGTGGCCCTCAGTAACAAATCTGTGTCCCTCAGTAACAATTCTGTGTCTGTCCCTAAGTAACAATTCTGTGGCCCTAAGTAACGTTTCTGTGGCCCTAAGTAACGGTTCTGTGGCCCTCACTAACAATTCTGTGTCCCTCAATAACAATTCTGTGTCTGTCCCTAAGTAACAATTCTGTGGCCCTAAGTAACGTTTCTGTGGCCCTAAGTAATGGTTCTGTGGCCCTCACTAACAATTCTGTGTCCCTCAATAACAATTCTGTGTCTGTCCCTAAGTAACAATTCTGTGGCCCTAAGTAATGTTTCTGTGGCCCTAAGTAACGTTTCTGTGGCCCTAAGTAACGATTCTGTGGCCCTAAGTAACGATTCTGTGTCCCTCAGTAACAATTCTGTGTCTGTCCCTAAGTAACAATTCTGTGGCCCTAAGTAATGTTTCTGTGGCCCTAAGTAACGTTTCTGTGGCCCTAAGTAACGATTCTGTGGCCCTCAGTAACAAATCTGTGTCCCTCAGTAACAATTCTGTGTCTGTCCCTAAGTAACAATTCTGTGGCCCTAAGTAACGTTTCTGTGGCCCTAAGTAACGATTCTGTGGCCCTCAGTAACAATTCTGTATCCCTCAGTAACAATTCTGTCTGTCCCTGAGTAACAATTCTGTGTCCCTAAGTAACGTTTCTGTGGCCCTAACGAACGATTCTGTGGCCCTAAGTAACGTTTCTGTGGCCCTAAGTAACGATTCTGTGGCCCTAAGTAACGATTCTGTGGCCCTAAGTAACGTTTCTCTGTCCCTAACTCTCTCCCTGTATACATCCAGGTCTGCCTCTGTTGAATGACTGGAGGCAAATGGAGAATTCTAAAATGGCCGCAATTTATAGCTCGACCATTACACTGTGCTGGCTGGCTGGCTGCTGATTGGCTAATGCGATCACATGTCATGAATGAATGCATTATGGGTCAGCGCGCCTTGTCTGCGCGCCTTCCCAGACATCCCCGCTCCGTCGCCGCACATGTCGCCGCCATTTTAGGAAAAATTTCCTAATATTCAAAACGAATTCCACTTCGCCTACTTCGATTCGCTCATCTCTACTTTTAAGTGATCTTTTTCCTTTGTTTTGTGTTTCAGCACTCATTATATTCACCACCTACGACCACCAAACTTTGCTTTTCACCAGTGTTCACTCTTTTCCAATGGGTGACAACACGAGCAAGAAGTCTCAATACTCACTTAGCCTAGGTTCACATATATGCGAGTGCAGAAATGCATGTAAATCACCAGCATTCTCACACCTGCAGGCAGAATACACTGCTTTTTAGCAGACACGTGGGGTGCCATTAATTCCTAATGGCACCCCTATTCCTCCTTCAGGTGCAGGAAATTGCACGGTGCAAAGGTACCATGCAATTTCAACGTAGCTGCGATTTTGAAAAGGTGCACTGAATTTCTTTTTACTTTTCCTGCCAGTACAGCAGTCTATTCAATTGAATGGACTGCTGTGCCTGCTCAAATGTGAGCCACACCATGTTTAACACCTTCCCGTCTGGCCTATAACAGATTGATGGCCAGGTGGGACACTCGCCGTTTTAGCTGGGCGTCATATGACATCCTGTCAAAATGAGGCACTCAAAAAGGAAAGGGTTTTTTTTCTGTGATTTTTTTTGTACTTTATCCCAAGTAGACATGCGTTTTTTGTATGCGTTTTTTTGTATATATTGTTATTTAAATTTTGATTATTTATAAATGTGGCTTCTTAGCCCATATCTTCTTGGGATATTTACTCACTTTTATCTGTGTTTGTGTATGTTTTTTATTTTTTTTCATTTTACTTTTCATTTATAATTTTTTTATAATTTTTATCCATTATTCTTTTTCTCTTTCTTTGTTTCCTTGTTTATTCCACTTCTCTTTCCTTTTTTCTTTTCTTCCTTTCTTGTTGTTCTCTGAGATCACTGTTTTTGATACAATGGTTTTTTATGTTTTGTTACAATGTATTAGTAGGCGTATCCTCAGGATTCAGGAGTGCTGATTAGGGCAGGTGTTCTTTATTAACTAATACCTATATAAGACAGCACTCTTGTTGTTTTCTTTGTTATGATTAAGCACGAGATCATGTGCAATGCGTTAACAGGTCCTGTATTCATGTCCTGGTGTTTTGTATGTCCTAAGGATCAATAAATACACACTTTTTCATCAATCCTCTGGTGTGCGGCTGACCAGGGGCAGACTGACAACTCATGGGGCCCCCGGGCAATAGGGGATCATGGGGCCCCTGTGTCCTTGCACAAACTCAAAAAAACCTCTGAAAAAGGTACCAGGGGCATCTCATGGGGCCCCCTACTGACCCCGGGCCCTCGGGCAGTGCCCGAGTTTCCAAATGGTCAGTCCGCCCCTGCGGCTGACCCTTCCTGTTGCATCGTGTGTGGTGGTGAGCCAGAGCCTGCACCTGTTGTGGATTGATCTGGATTTATTGCCTGAGCGGTATACCCTTGTTCTTTGGATTCACCCTTACCTATATGCAGTGAGCTCAATACTGACATAAGACAAGAATAATAATACTGTATGGAAGCATAAGTAATACGTATTTATTTATAGTATATACATATAGACTGTACTCTAGGTAACAGTGAATGGCCTTTAGTGCAGAGTTTGCTGCTACAGGCATGATGGCCTGAAAATCTTAACTTCTAAACACTGTCTCTCTGCTCATTTCCAAGATGCCAACCAGACAGTGTTTTACCAAATCCAAGATGACCACCATGTCAGATCTATTCATTTCATATGCTCAGAATGATGAACCATTCCTGAAATGTAGTCATGTTTGCTTTACCTTCTGCATTGGCTTCTGGAATGCAGTGCAACCACGACCAATAGAGGAGATGTAACACACAACTTCTGAGGACATTACCAGACAAACTCTAAACAATGAAAAAACATACTGGTCCTGGAAATGCTATGCATGGATCCGCTCACTTCTTAGGGGCAAGCTGGGAAAACTGCAGACAAAGAAAGCGCTTCCAAGGAAGATAGCCCTGGCCTGCACTGCTGTACATGGGACTGAAGCCAATGGTTTTTACCCAAAAAAATCTACAGAAGAGGTTCTCTGCCTAATTGGAGCATGGTGCGTTAACTGGCAATTGCTCGGTAATGCAACACTGTACCCAAACGAAACGGATATAATTTTTTTCACAAATAGAGATTTCTTTTGGTGATATTTAATCACCACTGGGTTTTTTCTTTGTTGCTATATAAATGAAAAAATACCAAAAACTGAAAAAACCCACGTTTTTCTTAGTATATGTTATATAATTTGGCAAACAAATAATCTTTCTTCAGAAATTTAGGACAAAATGTAGTCTGGTATATTTCTTTAGTAAAAATAACCCAAATCAGTGTATATTATTAGGCTGTGTGATAGAGTCTAAAAGCTATGGGATAAACGGTATATTTGAAACTGATCAGTCATGATGTACTGGCGACAGTACAAATACCCCCCAAATGACCCCTTTTTGGAAAGCAGACAATCCAAGGAATTTAGTAAGAGGCATAGTGAGTTTTTTAAAGTAATTTTTTGTTGTAACAATTTTTTGGTAAAAAAGAAATTTAAAAAACAAGTTATTTTCACAATTTTGTTTTACATACTGTCACCAGTGCAGTACAGCATCATCATATGAGTGGTGTTGTGGTGATCAGGGATTCTGACTGGTGGCAGTATTTAAAAAAAAATTTAATAATTTTTTTATTCAATTTGTAAACATTTTTTTTCTTTTTAAACTTTTTTTTAACAATTTTTATTACATAATGTCATCAGAGTAGTTCAGTGTCACCATAGTGACACTATGCTACTCAGTGGGGAGGGGAGTGATCAGGGATTTTTTTTTTACAACTATATTTGCTTATAACGGTAATGACACTGTTATAAGCAATAGTTTTAACTTCCATGAATGGCTTTCATTCTTGACAGCTTGGTTACTATTCTGATGCTGTGATTGGCTACAACTCATCACATGGTACATGGTTCAAGGTATCGTGATAGCTGTGAGCCAATTGTAATTGTACTATAATCATGTGATTGCTATGATTGGTCATAGCGATCACATGATACCATGGCAACGGCAGCTCACACTGGCTGGGTACCATGGTCCGTGATTGTGGCACTGTGCCGCTGCATGTCCCTGGAAGAGTGCCAGTGCGCATGTGCTAGGGGAAATATGGGTATGTCACCTAGCCTGTAGCTGCCTCTCATTCACAGTAAATGTGTTGTGGGTGGGTGATAAAGTGGTTAAAAATAAGGGGCCCCCAGATTATGCCCTCACCCTACGTCAGGGTTTAAAATTTCAAGTCCTGAGCTACTATCCAGGCCTTAAGAGTTACTCGCCACCAACAAACACACACAAACAGAGACACCTGTAACACACACAGACATGTACATGCACACACAGAAACATGTACACACACACACAGAGACACATGTACACACACACACAGAGACACATGTACACACACACACACACATACAGACACATTTATATACACACAGGCACGTACAGACACGCATACACACAGATACATGTACATACACAGAAATACACATGCACAGACACATGTACATACAAACAGACACATGTGCATACATACACAGACACATGTACATACATACATGTACACACACACAGACACATGTACACAGACACATGTACACACACACATACATGTACATACACGCAGACACATGTTCAGATACACACATGTACATACACACAGACACATACAAACACACACACACCTATAAAATGTTGCAGTACTTCGTTGTTCACTCATAGAGCTGGGTACTGCACTCTAGGGGGAGGCAGAGAGCACAGCACACACTCCTTCCTTTGCTTTCACTGCACTCCGCTATTGAGCAGTCTGACGGCTCCCAGTGCCAATGACAAATTCGGCCTGAGCTCCAAGTCTGCTCAGCAAGACGGCCCTGGGGGGACACACTCACCCCCACCATAATTTCCACTCGCCATTGGCGAGCAGGCGAGTGGAAATTTCAAGCCCTACGAGAATGAGTGAGGGTTACATAGTACTACAAAAAACATGTAGCCTAGAAAAAAGGTACCCAAATGTTTGATAAGAACTTTAGTAAACAAAATAAAAATCCCCCAAAATGCCCCTCAATGGATTTACATCATTGGTCACAATGTCAGCTGAGTTGCAGAAAATTAAAAACCCAATGGACTTGGTGCATGCAACTGATCATACCTGCTGTGCTCTGAGCAGTTTTCAAATAGTAGATGTACAACTACAACTATGGGCAGCTATACTGCCTACTTCATGAAGGCCACGATAAAATACACTTATTGTGCGCTTGGTGTAAAATTACATTTTTCAGTTTTTCAAGAAAAGAACAGAAACGTTTCCTAATGCTTAAATATTTATTTTTATGCTAAACACTGGACTTTTCTCTTTCCCCTAGATTTAAAGAGCAGGAAATAAAATATTTCTAAAGGAATATTGAAGAAAATAGACAGTTTCCTTTCTACAGTATGTTCTGGTAAACAGGGACATTAAACGTATGAGTAATCATTAAAGCAACTTGGTATATGGTATTCTTTTATGACAGCATTATAAAGTTACTAAAGGGGGAGCTTGTAAACAATCTGACATAGCTGGCACCAGAAAATCAAACAGTGAATTACTGTGATGTCAGTGCTTTCAACATGTAAGAGGAATGCCAGCAGACAGTAAATAAATCGCTGACATTGGGGACTGTGATGCATGCTTAGGCAGTTATATAGTGCAATATAAAACAACTCAAAAATCATATTGTAGTATACAGCAGTACATTACTAATAAATTATTTTCCTTTGAAATGTCAAGGACTGCATGAAATGAGTTAAGGTTCGAAATGGTCTGCCATTGGTGATCAATAGACCAGTTTTTAACACTAATGTGATAGTTACAGTTTGCAGTGCAATATTATTATAAATGCCATTCATAATGAACAAATACAGTTGACAATGATCAACATGCAGCATATGTATTACTGACAACATATTATGAAACCTTTTATAGAGTACAAAGCACCATTCAAATTAATCTTTGACCCTGAAAAGTATAAGTAAAAAAAAAAAGAGAAAAAAAAAATTTCCAGAATGCAGAATGCATTTCCCGTATGGATATATATATATATATATATATATATATACTGTATATTGATAAGACCTGTGTTTAGTGCCAAGAACCATAATATATATCAGTAGCACTCACTGGTACCCAAATACTGGTACCCAGAACATGTGAACAGAAATTGTGGCACGGTTTAAAAAAAATTAAAAATAAAGCCCTATACAAAATGTGCTCCAATATACCACTGCTCCGAGAAGCCAGTGGGCGTTATAGCTCTGCCCTATGCATTTCATCTGCACAGACGTCTTTGAGGAGCATGGGGATAGCGATGATACAGGACACAGACAATTTAAAATACTCCCTAACACCACTAGAGGGAGTAGCTTACCATTCAGCGTTACAAGAGTGGGCCTCACCATGTATTAGAATCAAAAGTGCTGAATTAAAAGAGGCCTCCAAAATAATAAAATAAAAACAAACCAAAAAAAGGCAATGCCAAAAAATCAAAAGCTCGGCTGTTTGAGATATAAACACTGAATATGTTTATTCATATCCATAACAACCAGTAGAAGTTGCCATCTAGTGGTTAAAACACATAAAGCAATTAAACTCAGCCTCATTATGTGACAATTACTATACAGTGCTTGTGTATGTTCAGATATTATTACAATTCACAAACATGCAACATTCATTAAAAATGTACTTAAAAACAAAGACAATAAAAATTCAAAGAGTAAATAAACTGATAAGAATAATAACAAAAATAACAATAATGGAGCTAGTGATTATTTATAAAAAAATAATATCCCAATCTACTTTAAAGGGAAATTTCATGTTTGCAGTTATTTCCCCTCCATCCAGGTATATTGCTATCTATTTTGATTAATTTCAAACTGGTTGGATACCAGTCGAGCATAGTATCGGTACAAGGTGTGGCCGTGGATCCTGTCACTGGTCCCTCAGACCATCTCACCTACCTTCTCTTTGCTTTCTTGGCTTTCCTGGCTCACTCAGCCTGTAATCAAAACTCCTTCCTGTATGGGCCCCACTGTTGGTCTCCTTATGGGGTTCTCCTGACACCCCTGGCTCACTCACTCCTCTAAGGCTTAGAGATTCTGTCAGTCACCTAATTGTCCCAGCTCTCTCAGTCTCCCAGACTCTCTCTCAGTCTCCCACACTCACTTAGCCACCTCAACTCTCTTAGTCCTATGGACATTAAATCTCTCCTCCACCATGGAGTGCTATCTCTTGAGTAGAGCATCTCTGATTGCTAACAGGAACATACACTTGTCTCCAAATGGGAGCACTAAACTATGCCCAAGCCTATCATTATAATGGCTGTGCACTCCTGCACACTCGGCCTGCTGGTTTTCTGCAAGACATGGACACTGGGACATTTCCTCCCAAAGCACTTTGAAATCTCCAAACTATGGATTACAAAAATCCAGAGAAAGTTGTAAAAAGGTTTTTTTCTGCTTGTAATCCATATCTCCCGCATACAAGCAACTCCTGTGTCCTTCCTACAAGCATTTTTGCAGTGGCAAAGCCTCAAACTGTCTATATATATATATATATATATATATATACACACTGTATACAATTTTTTTTCAGTATATATTATGATCTGGAGGATCATTGTGTTCATATACAGTAGTAAAAGATATGTTTTTCAATTACTTGTACCAGCCCAAGCTGTATTTTAGGGCGTGGCAGCCCACTTTTATTACACAGAATGGAAAGGTTCACACAGAAAGTAGTTGCCCATGCAGGGGTTTCTATCATCAATATGAACAGTCAGCTGAAAAATGTCAACAGCTCAGCTGCGCTTCCTACCAGTCCCTCCCACCATATTACCCAGCTCTCTTGGTTCGCTTGGCTCACTCAGCCTTTAGTCATACCACTCTGCTGTATGGGCCCACTTCTGGTCTCTGGATAGGAGTTCCCCTGACACCCCAGCTCCCTTGCAGCTCCCTGCTGCTTTGTAAACAACTGCACCTGTACTTTGCATACATACATGTTCTGGCTCCCCTGAGCCATCTCTCTGACTTCTGGGGAAGGCTGGAGTCCTGTTGACTCCTATACAGAGACCTCCTGCCTCTTAAGTGGAGCCCTTAACTATGCTTAAGCGCTCATTATAAGGGCTGTGCACACCTGGACATACACCCTACTGGTCTTTAACAAGACCTGGACACTGGGTTGGAGACTTCTTCCCACCCAAGGTACTTCAAAGGCTCAGAACTCCAGACCCTAATCTGGAAATTACAAACCCAGAAATATGAAAAACCATCTTTCCCCACTTGGGACTGAAATTCTGCGTAGTTGTGAACACTGTGTTACTTTGACATTTCGATTGTTGCAGGGCCACGGGGCATGTGTCAGACCCAACCGGGACAGGGGCTTTTGGAGGGGACTGTGGGTTAGCCATGATTATGGCCTATAGAGCATGGAAATGAGCTGGGTCCTGAAACCCTTTGACTGGCGGGGAGTATCTACTGGGAACAGTGTGTCGGACAGATCGTGCAGACACACCTTCACCAGCTGGGGATATGGAATTCTTCTTGGGTATATTTCTTATCCTGCTTGGCCGGTCCTCAACAACTGCATAATGCAGCTTTTGCCCATTTTGCCCTGGCAATATACCAGACTGCACTTAAAGATATCACATTTGAACATTTTAAGTTTAAAAGTGCCTGTTTACACCTGAGCATAATGTTTGTTGAAGCTTTCACCTCAGATAAGTACATGGTCTTCTTCTGAACTACTAATGCATTCTATGAACTTTGGATTATTGATTTAATTTACATTTTTGCACAATAATAGTATTGTGGAAGAACACATGGGAGATCGGAGGTCATATATTATATTGATATGAACTTCATTTATTTTTTTATTTTCATGTAAATTTAAGTTTTCACTTCATGATTGTGTGGTTTATTGATTATGGATTTTGATGTTTTGGAGCACTAATTATTTATGACACAGCAATGCAATCAATTTGAATCTATTTTACGAATGTGTTATAGTGTTTTGTATTTGCAGCTGTGGAACTGTTGTCGGACTGTCTGGGGTGGGCATTCCCTGACTAATCAAAGCTTGTTTAGGTGCCTAGCTGTTAATTAGCTAACTGTTCAATTAGATTACTGTTAGCTGTTAATTGGATTGCTGATGGAAGATTACATTATTCATGTGGTGACTGCTCCTACTTGTGAATGTTAAAATATGTATCTCTGTTCAATAAAGTTATTCCTTTGGGTTTTACCTCAACATCTTGTCTTTGTATGATGCTTGGGGTAAAAGGCTAGTATTAGCTATTGATCTGCTGGAAGGGTTTGGAGGGGAGGGCAGGAGGCACTGTTTGGTGAAGGCACCACGAAGGCACCCAGGCGAGGGGCCAGGCAGTTTGTCACACTATGTGCATATATATATATATATATATTCCATGTTGTAACTCAAGGGATTCAACCACTTTGAAAAATGTGCTAGATTACTATGGGTTAAGTTCAACATGGTGCATGCCACCTCATGGACTTATCTCTTTAATTTACAGTTTACTTTTATGGAGCGCTTGTAACACAGTTATCATTCTACTTCTGCTGCTCCAACACTGGACCTTATGGTCTCAGCTCCAGCAGCTGCAGAGTCACATGCAGCTGCTGGGCCCAAAACCTCCTCTCCTCCTGACCAATCCCAGATCACTTTCTATTATATGAACCTATTCATAACATACAAAGCCTTCAATAAATGAACAGCAGAAGGGTGGGCAGAGATGCAGAGAAGACAGTTTCTCTCTTCTCAGATCACAGGGGAGGTAGTGATACTTGTACTCCTGGTGCTCAGTAAAGCTATATGTTCTAAATAAAAGAGATAAGTCGACGAGGTGGCATGTACCTCATTGGATGTAACGCATAGTAACCCAGTGTATTTTACAAAGTGGCTGAAATCCTGGAGTTCGGCTTTAAGTTCAGCGTGCATGGTAACTAAGGTTTAAGAGTCCTAACTGCAATTTATTATCTCTTGAATAGTTGATCCAGACCAGAGATGAGACAATCATTTAAATCCTGTGCATTCAACTTTATGTTTTTGTGTGTGCACAATGCAGCCCAATGCTGCTATTTCTTACTGTGTGCCCAACCAGTGTGAAAATCCTGCACAGACTCACACAGATTATACCCCCTCTTGCTTCTTATCCTGTAACCTAGCAGAACACTACCCTGCTCAGAAGGATGTCTTGCTCAGCTAGTATCTTGAGAGATCATAATTGCTTATATTCTTCAATATCCTTCCAATCATGCCTGTCCAGTACAGCTTCATCAAACCCTGATGAAGGTGGGTCCCTTTGAGCCTGAAATATGTTGGATTTCCATCATACAATATTCCCAATTTAAATACATCTGGGCTTTACTGACTGGCACTTTTCTCTTTGCACATCTAAGCCATACTGATGTAAGAAAATTTGAACTGGGTAAATTAGACTTAGCGACCTAGAAATATAGGGCACTTTCACACTGATTAAGTGTGGGGTTTTTTCACACCACAATTGCAGGGCAGTGTACCCATGGGTTTTGTGCTGATTACTTATGCGTTGTCCTAGACTTCTATTACATCTCGCAGTTTTGATGTGTTTTCGAAGGCTTTCAGAAAATGCACCATAACTGCCCGATGCAATTGAAGTCTATGGCAAAGCGAATGTAACCCGCCCAAAACTCACAGGTACACTGTGCTACACACAGGGAAAACCACACTGCATCAGTGTGAAAAGGGCCATAGAGAATTTTCAGTTCCCAATTTTAACCACAAGACATTCCTTCTATTTCAGATACATGATAAACTACTTTAAATAAGTACACAAATTATATTTTATAATTGTACATTTTTATTTTATTTTCAAAACAGTGTGAGTGTTGCCATTTAATGCACAGCCATTCTAGCTGCGGAGCTAAATTGTTATTTTACAGCTGATATAAACTAGATTCCTGTACCAAACATATAGCAAGAAAAGGCTGCAGATAACAAGAGAGAGAAAGAGAGAGAGAGAGGAATGTTAAATGCTTTAAAAGAAAAAAAAGAGTTTGACTTGAAAAGTTAAGAATGAATTCATAGATCTGACCCTGTTTTTTTGTAATATGGTTTGAAACTAAATCTGGAGAATGTAGGTTTTAATTCCCAGCAGGTTTCATTAGGGTGTTTTGATTCTCTTCATTTGGTGGAAGAAGGAATTAGGTTTATGGTATCTGAACATCTGTGAACATCAGGTGCTAAGGGCATTCAGGTTCACATTGCAATTCTTGTGATTCCACAGGTTCAAAGGGCAAAAACAGCATGAGAAATGCTTTTACTGTTGCTCACAATGCATGCAATTACTATTGATCTTGTGTATCTAAAAGAGTTGGGCTTGGCATAAATGCCACTTGCTGGGCCACTAATCCCATTACTGTTCCTGGATGTGGGAAAACATACACTGAAATTCAACTGTTCTAATTTTGCATATGAAAGTATTAGAAGAATGATGGCTTTAGGCTTTGTGAATGTGGAACTATTTTTGCTAAACTTTATCATACTATAATAAAAATGACAGACAAGTGAAATGAAATTTTAATAGCACCAAAAAATGACTTCATTGTTGCATACATAAAAATGAGATTATCTCCAACTATCAAAGCCTAAAGACAAAACATGGTAGCTATGAAAAGCATGCATACCTAGAAATGAAACTTTTGACTGAAAACTTAACTTTGAGAGTTTACTTAAAATGTGCCTTTTTAAAAGAATACTAGCAAATATGTCCATTCATGGACAAAGTAATATTTTTGAGCAGACCATTGATTATGGAAATTTTGGGAAAGTGGAATGTTTCCTGTAAGATATTTAATTTCTATTTTGTGTGTATATGATTTATGGAAAAGAGTGATCAGAGGAGATAACAGGTACCGTAAATCACAAAATATGTACCTAAACCTAAATGTATACCTAAAATGTGAACCTAAACCACCTCACATTGCATCAATTACATTTACTGCACTCCCACTCCCCAAGGGTTAATCACAAGTTAGACATACACTTGCTGGGCCTATTATCCTTGAATAAATCTGTACTGATGCTAGTCAATTATACACTGCTGTAACCTCTAAGGTATCTTCATTTTGTTTTTATTTAGAAGCTCTTTGTCATTACTAATAAGGTAAATGAAAATTGTCAGTATGACTTAAAGAAGTATCGCCAAAAATATTTTGGCTATACCTCTCCTATAGGTCATAGGGGTGGAGTAAATTCTGCACTCCTATGACCCGTTTGCAGCCAACATTCGGGATCCACCCAGATATGTGAACTTGCAGCTTGCTCAGCCTGCCAGCTGGCCGCTGAGAGCCTGAGCCAGGAGTTCCCCTTTCTTTGCCCCCTCCGCAGCCCAGCTCTCCAGTGAGCGCTGGAGGAGCAGAGCTAAGAGCTGCTGACTAACACTTACTGGCTCTCTGCTCACTGAAGGCTGGGAACTGAGCGATCAGCGGTCTTTGATTGCTCAGTAATCAAGTCTTAGGAGTAGCAAGGAATAGATGCAGCATCAGATCAAAGCTGCATCCACACAGTTGAGTATACTTTTTTTTCTTAAATCCATACTTTTCTTTTAACAGAACAAGATGAAAAAAGAAATAACTATTTGTAAAGTGTTCACAGAACAGTAAGTTATTCAGTAGCTGTCAAAACGCAGTTCAGGCCTTGTACAGTGAGCTGTATAAGAAGATACAATATTTTTTTGTTCTTTTCTTTACCCCAAAATAATATTCTGCCACAACGATTTGATTGTTTAAACAAAGTCAGCTGGGGCATATTCATCAAACTATTCATCTTGGTCAGATAATGGAGTAGTATCTGCTTTGGCAATCAGACAATATTCTATATGATCTTTGATATGCTTGACCACTCCATCTTTATAATCATCTTTAGACTAGGGGTTCATTTGGTGTGAGTGGAATATCTTTGTTACTGATGCATAGCCATAGTAAGATAATTCCATCAGAATACATGATGATGGCAGCAGAAAAGGGCTGTCCTGTCTTTATATATATATGGGGATATGATCAAATAAAAGTGGTTTGTATACAGACTTATCATCCTAGTCCACTGTGTTAGACTAAAAAGGGCAGGGATGGTTTTACAAAGAAAAGAAAATAACATATAACAATATAATAAATGTAAAAGATTAAGAATGCTAATCTGTATATAGTGTTAAAACATAAAAAGCAACAATGGGGGGAGGAGGAATGACAGGGAAAGGGTCTAGAAATCTGTGTAGTCTAATCCCATCTCGGAAGTAAAACATCAAGGGTTTGTTTAGACTCCAATAAATAAATAAGGTAAAAAAACAAAATAATTATCATAAAAACAATTAACCTGTCCCCACTGGCCATACAAATATATGCAGTGGCCTGGTAGGTGGACTTTAACACCCAGCCACCACACATATCTTTCCATGGGGAATGGCTTTTCTGCATTGAGAGCGTGCTCACTGCACAGTCTGAGCACAGTAACTAACCTCTTGGCACCGGCGCCTCCCGGCCCTTTAAGAGTTTCAGAAGCCAGGAGGCGGGGTTTTAGGGTCATGTGACCACCGTGATTCACTGTCACGGCGGTCACATGATTGGAAAAGGTCCTGAATGAAAACGGAGATCGGGACCTTTCCGGGAGTAGCGGACATGTGTGCTGGGAGCGTGCAGGACTCTCACCGCATATGTATTTTTTAATTGAGCGCAAATATGCGGCCACTCGACGTCAAGGCCCAGATGCCGAGAGGCTGCATATTTGTGTGCGATCGGTGTAAAGGGGTTAAGCTGTCACAAGCACCTGATCATGTGACCGCTCTGACAGTCAATCACATTGGTCACATGAACAGAAAGCCAGCCTCTACCCTCATGCATTTTGATTGTTTTAACCACTTTCCCCCCTTCCTGACCAGGCCATTTTTTGTTACTTTGACAATTGCGTGGTTGGGCAACGCTGTACCCAAATTAAATTTATGTCCTCTTTTTCCCACAAATTGAGCTTTCTTTTGGTGGCATTTGATCGCCTGTGCGCTTTTTATTGTTTACGCTATAAGCAAAAAAAGACCAACAATTTTAAGAAAAAAAACAATATTTTGGACTTTTTGCTATTAAACATGTCCAGTAAAAAAATTTTAAGAATCAAATTTCATCATAAATTTAGGACAAAATGTATTCTGCGACATGTCTTTGCTGAAAAAAATCCCAATAAGTGTAAATTAATGGGGTTATGTGAAAGTTATAGCGTTTACAAATGGCGGTATAGATACTGGGATATTTTTTTTTTCTACTAGTAATGGCGGCGATCTGCGGGCCTGCAGATGACATTCTGACACTGGGGGAACTGACATCCCCAGGGACACCAATACAGTGATCAGTGCTAAAAAACAGCACTGACACTGTACTAATGGCACTGGGCAGGAACGAGTTAATGTGAGGGGGGAATCAAAGGGTTAACTATGTGTAGGAAGTGTTTTACTGGGGGAGGTGCTTCACTGTAAGCACACTGATCGGGATAGCTGTGCTGTGCACAGCCATCCTGAGCAGTATGCCTGAGGTGACAGGGAGGAAGACTGTTTGTAAACATATCAGTCTTCCTCCCCGTCGGTGATTGTCAGTAATCACTGGGCACCAGCGTGTAATCACCGTCCGAGACCCGGTGATTGACATCCGTGGCCGCTACCCAGAAATACAAAATCACTTATATATACATGATTTTGCGCACCTGTGCCTCCATGTAGCGGTTTATCTGCTATGCTGGGAAGCTGTTAAAGGGCTGGGGGCAGCAGCAAGGGATTAAGGACTAAAGCTGTACTCCTCTATCTGCATAAGTGAGGTGGATGGAGAAATCCCTCACCACAAGGGAGGTGCTCTCCACTCTCAGAATACACTGATCAGTAACTGCAGCTGATGATAAACAAAAGCATTACAATCGTTCTGTTCAACAGAAGTCATTCTAATAATCAACTTCTGCTGAACAAAGATGGCGACACATGGATCAAAATTTGTCCAGTCCCTGCTGAACTGGCTGAATTTCGATCCATCTATTGTCTGTTTTTTTCACACGGTGCTCTAGAGCATGCAGCATGAATGAGTGTTTTTTTTATGCAGCTGGAGCAGTCAGAAGCAGCTTGCAGGCATCCTGTGTTACTCTATGGCAAACAGCAGCTATTATTTGATAGGCATGCAGATACCAATGTGCCACCTCAAATGCACACGGTCTGTATTCAGGGTAGCACACCAACATACCTGTCAAATTAGATATGTGGCTGTGTTCGTACAGTCGCTGCATGTCCATAAGTAACCTAGGCTGCCCACATGCAACTCTAGGAGGCTCCAGACGCATAAAAAAACTGCTGATTCATGCTGTGAGGACCTTGCTGTAAGCACTCATGTGAGTAAGCCCCAAGATCTGATTCACACACAAAGGGCTAAACAGCATGTTTGCTCAAGGGTCACAGGTGCTTGTGTATAGCCATGGGCAGTAGTCTATACAAATCAATGACAGGTTGACAGACACCGCAGCTGAATACATGTAATGTCCTATCCTGAATCCAAATAAGGCCATTCATAAACCTGTATATGCATGTATCAAATATTTGTTATTTATTAACTCAATAAAGGTTTAGATTTCAGATTTAATGAAAAATGATAACCTCCAGATTTTTAAGTAATTCACTTATTTACAGTTTTGGATATTTTTGATTTTTACCATATTGCACAAAGGCGCAATTCAAAATGTACAAATATTTGTTATTTATTAACTCAATATAGCTTTAGCTTTTAGATTTCATAGAAATTTTGAAGGAATTTTATAAGTTTTGTTGTTGTGTCAGCTACCAATTATTTTAGGATATTTTTAGCAAAAATACAATTGTGATCAACATTTGTACAACTATTGCTGGACCTAAAAAATCCATAGCACTTGCTCCTGTTTCTACCAGGCCTTTGCTTTCAGAAAATATATGGCTTTGGGGGTCTTTTACAAACTCTGAAAGCTCTAAGTGAAAAATGATAACCTCCAGATTTTTAGAATAATTTGCTTATTTACAGTTTTGTGTATCTTTGATTTTCACTGTTTCGCACAATTAAAAGTATACAAAATACAAATATTTGCTATTTTATACAGCTATTTGCAATACTGTTTTAGATATTTTATTTAGTGGAAATATTGTAGGGATATTGGTTGTGTTTGTATCCGCCAATATTGATTTTAGTGTATTTTTAGAAAAATTTAATTTTGATGGACATTTGCACAACTATTGAAAGGCCTACAAAATTAGTAGCACCCTCAATTTATTCTACTGGTCCTTTGGTATCAGAAAATGTGTAGTTTGGTGGGTATTTTACAAACTCTGAAAGCTACAAGCGAGAAAAATAAAACAAGGGAAAAATTGCAAAAATTATCTATTTGACTTTAAAAGTGGAGTGCAGGGGCTGGCAGCGAAAGGGTTAAAGAAAAGTATTTTTTACATGTACCTGAACACTGGTGGAACAATAAAAAGACCCATGCAGCTCTTTCTATTTGCCACCTAGTCAAGTGCTCACATAAATCTGCCCAATTTCTATCAAGCACATATCTGAAGTTTATAGTTTGAATATTTGAGAATAGTTTGGAATACAGGGTGGAAAGATGTTCAGGAAGTGTGGGGTTGTGGTTTTGAAGTGTTTTTGTGCACTCTGCTTTATTATTTTCTACCATTGTATGCCTTCGATTGTATCTTATGACTGTGTTATGTGTTTAATTCACCCCAGCTGCGTCTGTGGGATGATACTGCTTGCCTTCTTCTTTTGCTGTTTTCATGAACTCTCTTGTTTTGCCCAAAATAAAGAAAATAAAAATAAAACATTTTAAGACAATGCAGTATGGTACCATAACAAAATTTACAATCTATATTAATAAACTGCTGAGCCGCTGACCGTTCCATACAAAGTTGAGGGCCTTCGCTTTATTTTTTGTAAGATCTGTTGTGATTGCTATTTACACCAGTCAATTTGGATCTATTACCACTAGATAAAAATTAGTTGTTGCATTCAAAACTACCTTCGTAATGTAAAAGTTGTAATGAATTTGATTGTGGTACTTCTGCTGCTGCAGCTGCTATCTATGATATATGCAAAATTATAATACCAGAATACTGTGTTGCCATTTGTGAGAAAGATATTGTTCCATTATGACATGTACAGCTGAGGAATCTCTCAATCAGGTAACGTAAAGGACTGGTGTTTTTCCAAATGTTGCAATTAAAGTTGTGTAAAAAAAGGAAGGCCCTCTCCCTGCTGTACAGTATTTTGAACAGTTTTTTCCATTGTACCCTATGCCAGTGCCCAGCTCCCCATGCCCATTATTAAACCATCTCTTATCTCTATTAGCCTTGAAAATGGTTAGAACTGCTCTTCAAAATAACCAACCCCCCCAACCATACATTTCAGTGGGGTTCAGATTTAGGTATGCAAATTTTGGACCTTACAATTCCAGTTGGGAACTGAACTCCAGAATATTTGCTCATCCTTTTGTAAGATCCGTCATCCTGCACAAAGAGAAAGCAGTATTGACAGGTCCAAATGATAGGAAGATCTGAAACATAGGCAAGTTCTGCACTGGACTGCTGCACAAATCTAGAATAAATACATGAATTCTACCAAAATTTAAGTAAAAATATGCCTCTTGCATTTAGACAATAATTGCTTATTCTGGAGTTGAGCTTTAATAAAATACTCTATAACTACTCCTAGACTACAGGACATAACAACCAACAGTGGAAGTATTCAGAGACAGCAGTGAGCTATGAGAAGAGCAGTGGCTTCACAAAAGTTCTAGCCAAGCAGAGATGGGTTATAGATACAACTGGACACACACACACATTTTAACAATCCTGCACTGTGCAGACAATCCTGCATTACAAAACTCAAACTCTGGCAGATCACACAATACTGCACCACAGACTCTCACATGCAAATCATCCTTCCCTACCCTTTTAACAAAGTACTTACTGAAATTTCTGAAAAGCAATGAAGCACAGCAGAGCCTTCTTAGAACTAAAAGAATTTATATGTCTCACTTCATCACAAATGCCAAAGTGAGAGAATTATCTTTTATGCTTCTTTGGCCAACTGTACATCCAGAACTTCTGTTTTTCAGTATAGCCATGGCTTAATGTTATAGAGCCGTTTATTCCAACCTGCATACAGCTGTTTAGGCTTATTATCCATCTGCAGTGAAGTGCATGAAATCAATAGGGCTTACAGACCAACAAAAAAGAGTATCAATTGGAGGAGTAAAGACAAAGAAATGTTGTGAAACCAGCCAAATTTGTGATAATAGTTATCATGATCATATTACCCACAAAAGGGAAAGATACAACAATACACACCTATTAAAAGGCTTGCAAAAGAGTGGAAATAAGTATTTTAGAACTCACAATATTATATGTAAGAGAAAAAACTTAATTCCCCTTTAATAGTCCTATTTAGAGGTTATAAAAAAATCTTAAAGAGATGGCAGACATGCCACAATTCTGAAGAGCATAGCAATGTAAAGTCAATGAATAAGTTCTTGTATAACTTTAGATGAAACACAATGACTTCTACTTCTACTGGTAAATTCAAGTCTATTACCAGAGGATAAAAAAAAACAGGTGTCATATTCAAAACTACCTTAAAAACTTTTTTCAAGTTTTAACCATTTTCCCGCCGCCCTATAGCAGAAATAATGCTACAGGGCGGCAGGGCTGTGCAAAATCATGTGTATATATATACGTGATTCTACATTTCTGGGTAGGGGGGTGCGGTCTGGTGATTCCCAGCCATAACCTGGCAAACACCATGTATCACTGACGGGGGAGAGACCTGTTTATGAACAAAACAGATCTTTGTATAGCAGAGCAACACAAAGCAATGCGCTGAGCTGACAGCAATGTGCTGGTGCGTCGCTGGTGATTCCCCGCCGCCCTATAGCAGAAATAATGCTACAGGGCGGCAGGGCTGTGCAAAATCATGTGTATATATATACGTGATTCTACATTTCTGGGTAGGGGGGTGCGGTCTGGTGATTCCCAGCCATAACCTGGCAAACACCATGTATCACTGACGGGGGAGAGACCTGTTTATGAACAAAACAGATCTTTGTATAGCAGAGCAACACAAAGCAATGCGCTGAGCTGACAGCAATGTGCTGGTGCGTCGCTGGTGATTCCCCGCCGGAACCCGGCGAATGCCAAGTATCACTGGAAAGGGAGGGACCTGTCTGTGAACAATACAGCTTTCTCCCCTGTCAGCTCCTGCACATTGCTCTGTATTGCTCTGCATAGCATAGAATAGCAAAAGAAAGCAATGTGCTGACACAGTGAAAGACACACACAGCACATAGTAAAATAGCACACAGTTAACCCTTTGATGGCCCCAGATGTTAACCCCTTCCTGCCCAGTGCAAATAATACTTTTTATTAGCACTGGTCACTGTATTAGCGTCACAGGGGATGTCAGTGACAGTTAGTCAGTTCCCCCCAATGCCCACGGCAGTCCTGCAGTCCCACTATAAGTTGCTGATCTGCATTACTAGTATAACTGAAAAAAAAAAAAATTCCAGTATATATACCGCTATTTGTAGACGCTATAACTTTCATGTAAACCAGTTAATTTACACGTATTGCGATTTTTTTTTTTTAGCAAAGACATGTAGCAAAATACATTTGGCCTAAATATATGATGAAATTTGATTTTTTTAATTTTTTTTACAGAACATGTTTAATAGCAAAAAATAAAAAATGTTTTTTTTCTCAAAATTGTCGGTCTTTTTTTGTTTATAGCACAAAAAATAAAAGTTGCACATCAAAAAACTTGATCAAATACCACCAAAAGAAAGCTCCATTTGTGGGAAAAAAAGGATATAATTTCATTTGGGTGCAGTGTTGCATGACTGCGCAATTGTCAGATAAAGTAATGCAGCACCGTATTGCGAAAAATGGCCTGGTCAGTCTGCCAAGGTTGTAATGGTCGGGGCCTGATACTTCGTGTGGTTAGAGGAGCAAGTGAGTCTAATGTGGATGAAAGTGAACTGTTGTAGACAGCAGTGGCCAGGTCGGGGCAGGACAGGGGAGAGATTCTGTCATAGAGGCGGTCAGTTGCAGAGTGGAAAAGAGAAGTTGTGAAGGTTTCTGCAGATAATTGTTTGCTGCTTGGAGGGATTGGTGTTCGAAGATGAGGACACTGTGAAGGTGATGAGATTGTGATCAGAGAGAGGAAAGGGGGTGTTTGTGAAGTTGTAGGGAGTGCAACGATGGGAGAAAACAAGGTTTAATGTATTCCCATCAGAATGAGTGGAGGACTGTGTCCATTGTGTTAAGGCAAAAGATGAGGTTACGTTGAACAGTTCGGATGTAGCCGGGTCGTTCACATTAATGGGGATGTTAAAATCTCTAAGAATGATAGTGGGTAGTTCAGAGGAGAGAAAGTAGGGTAGCCAGGCAGAGAAATCATCAAGAAAATGAGACACTGGTCCAGAAGGCCGATAGATCACTGCAATCCTCAGAGAAATGAGAGAAAGCAGCCTAATGCTGTGAGTCTCGAAAGAAGAGAAGGATAGAGAGGGAGGGTTATGGAGGACTTGAAAGGTGCTCAGTGGGAATAGAAGCAAACCAACTCCACCACCTTTCCGACCACTGGGTCTGGGTGAGTGGCTCCAGAGAAGGCCTCCATAGGAAAGTGCTGTGGGAGAAGAAGAATCTGCTGCTTCAAGCCAGGTTTCTGTAATTGTTAGTAGGTTAAGGGCACAGAAGACAAAAACGTCATGGACAGAGGTGAGCTTATTGCAGACAGAGTGGGTATTCCAGAGTGCACATGAAAATGGGAAGGTGGTTTTTAGGAGCACGGGGATTGATATTAAATTGATCGGATTGCGGCTATTCTCAGAGGAAAGAGGGTGCCTGGTGTTGGGGTAGGATAGTGGAGGACCAGGGTTTGGGGAGATATCCCCAGACCAGGGGCGGACTGACAACTCATGGGGCCCCCGGGAAATAGGGGATCATGGGGCCCCTGTGTCCTTGCCCAAACAAAAAAGCCTATGAAAAAGGTACCAGGGGCATCTGATGGGGCCCCCTACTGACCCCGGGCCCTCGGGCAGTGCCCGAGTTTCCAAATGGTCAGTCCGCCCCTGCCCCAGAGGTTAGGAGAAGAAGGAGGATGAGGAAAGTAAGGTGGGAGCGGGATGTATATGAGTGCACATGCCTTCCAGTCCTGGTGTTTGGGTTAGCATGTGAGTAAAGTATCAGCAGGAGAGCAGTATTAGGGAGATGGTCGCAGTGAGGGTGAGATGTATAAGCTATGGGGTGGAGCAGAGGCATAAAGAAATGAGATTTTGGGAACGCAAGAAAGTAATATGAAAAGGAGGAGGAGAGGGGACATATTAAAAAGGTACACAAAGTGGGACTCAGATTTGTAAGAGATGTTTCCCAGGGTGTTTGCTTGCAGTCTGTCCAGCATGCAGTAGGGTTTCTTGCTGTTATTGTATCTTCCTGCTGGTTGAGTTCTGCTTTAGTTCAACTGCTGTGTTCAACTGCAGCTTCACACTCCAGCATCAAACACGCTCACACAGAGAACTGCATCCCTGTCTGTCTGTGCCCACCGTCTATGACCTCCCCCATGAGCTGGTCTAAATTTATAGGGAGATGGTCAAATGAGAAACTCTTCTCCACCCCAATTAGGAACTGATAAGGATCACATTCCACAGACACAGGCCAAAGTCATAAAAGAAATGCAAGAGGAGGTGAGAATCATTCACCACAAACAGACCAAAAGATATACACTAATTGTTCTGAGTTTTGCAAAATGTGTGTGCGTTGCAGAAATTACAGTTTAAGGTGGAGATCAGGGGTGTATTTACCACAAGGCAAACAAGGCATTTGCCTAGGGTGGAATTTCTCAAGGGGGGGCAGCACTGCCCCTCGGAAGAAGGAACAGAAGAAGGGACACACGCGGCATGGTGACCTGGTGGGTTCCGAGAGAGATTGTGGGTTTCATGACGGTGTATGCACAGCCCAACTCTCATTCCCTGGGATGTCCGGAGCTATTAAGGTGAGTGTCTCTCTTTCGCCATGGGGGATGGTGGCTGGTGTATGGGGGGGCAGTGGTAGTGAAAGGCTCTCTCGGGTGGGAGGCAGGGGTGTTTTTGGTCAGTCAGGCTTTCTCTGCAGGGGCGCCAATTTTTATGTTGCCTAGGGCAGCACAAACCCTGAATACACCACTGGTGGAGATGTGAACAGATGAGAGCAGCATTTACCCAGAAATAGCAGAAGTCTATGTGTTGCAGAAATTACAGTTTAAGGTGGAGATGAGAGCAGCATTTACCTGTGAAAAAGCAGAGAGGACATGATTAGGGAACTGTGTTCAACTGCAGCTTCACACTCCAGCATCAAACACACTCATGCAGAGAACATGCTCATAATAGATGAAAGAACTATATGTACATAAATAAAACTTCAACACGCTATCTACATAACACACTTTTGTATAAATTTCATACAATTCTATATACCATCTAAAGAATGTGAAGTAATGTGTATAAATATAATGTATGTAATACGCTCAGCTGAAAAAACCTTTGATAATGCTGTAAATACTTGAATCAGGAAACACTATCCTTGGTGTAGCATGAATCCCAACAATAGCATAAAACCTAGCAGTGAAAATAAATGCCTTTTTGCGCTAACAAACATTGCTGATAAAAGAAAATGTGTGGTTTGTTGAAACCACTGTTCTTAAAAATAAGGTATGTTCGGTTTTGAGGTTCAGCTCTTTTGACTGCCGTGTTGTATCATTTATCTCTATTTCTGACACTGTTTCTTCCCCATTGTAATTGTTGTACTGGCTTTTGTACTCAAAGTCTATCTATATGTTGGCTGATAGATTTTTATATCAAGATCAGGGGCGGACTGACAACTCATGGGGCCCCCGGGCAATAGGGGATCATGGGGCCCTTGTGTCCTTGCCCAAACTCAAAAAAGCCTATGAAAAAGGTACCAGGGGCATCTCATGGGGCCCCCTACTGACCCCGGGCCCTAGAGGCAGTGCCCAAGTTTCCAAATGGTCAGTCCGCCCCTGATCAAGATTGTATTATTGTACTTATTTTACAAAATTCCAATAAAAATTTGTTTAAAAAGAATAAAAAAATAAGGTGAGTTATTTAAAAATGTTTAAGCAACATTTTGCAATCCTTGGGCCATTGTCTCTAGGAACAATGCACTAATGTTCAACACAGATAACAAGGATTTGTAATTGCCCCTGAAATGGTGTACACACATCAAAATTTCACATTGCACACAGTCACATAATAAAAAACATCATTATAATCCATACAGGCCTCACGTTAGGAGGCAAGGTTAAAATATCAAGCTTTCCAACATGTAGCCCCTGTACTAGGATGCAGCCATAAATAATTTTGATGATGCACAGTACCGGTGTTGGCCATGAAAATGGTATGACATATATAAAATTCAAACACAGAAAAACTCATATTTGATTGCAAACAGTCATATGGTAAAAAAAATCACATTTGTTGTAATCCACAAAAGATGCCCTTGAATGCAGAGTAAACTATCAGGATTTCTAGCTGAAATATTAGATTGTAAACAGTCACAGAAGAGAAAGCGCATTCACTGTATATTAGCTTCACAGTAGTAAAAAACTAAGACAATCATCATGCAAATAGTCAAACTGGATCATCGGAATACAAGTCACAGTACACAGTGGTGAAGCAGAACTAGACGCTTCAGACAGTCCACAGTTGCCAAATGTTAGAGCATTAAAGTGGAAGTCCAGTCAAAACCTAACTAAGCTTGAACCTGCTCCCACCCCTATTCTAAGCCCTATACTAACTACCCTGTAAAGGAAAGATGCTTATACTTGCCTAATCTAAGGGTGCTCTGATGCAGTCAAGTGATCGGCTCATGGTGGCCGGATTCAGGGGAGAGGAGGGACAGCTGACAACCCTGCCCCATAGTAAGTCGATGGGGGATATCACCGCCCAGGCTCTGCAGCCATTGTCAGCTCTCTCCTCTATGTGACTGTTTGCAATCTAAAATAGTTTCAGCTGGAAATTTTGATATTATATTCTGCATCCAAGGGCAACTTTTTGGGTTATAACATACAGTCATGGCCGAAATTGTTGGCACCCTTGATATTTCTCCAGGAAATCATGTATTTCTCACGAAACGTATTGCATTAACACATGTTTTGCTATACACATGTTTATTCCCTTTGTGTGTATTGGGACAAAACAAAAAAAGGGAGGAAAGAAAGCAAATTCGACATAATGTCACACAAACCTCCAAAAATGGGCTGGACAAAAGTATTGGCACCCTTTCACAACTGCGGATAAATAAGAATGTTACAAGCATGTGATGCTCCTGTAAACTCACCTGGGGCAAGTAACAGGTGTGGGCAATATAGAAATCACACCTGAAAGCAGATAAAAAGGAGAGACGTTCACTTAACCTTTGCATTGTGTGTCTGTCTGTGCCACACTAAGCATGGACAACAGAAAGAGGAGACGAGAACTGTCTGAGGACCTGAGAACCAAAATTGTGGCAAAATATCAACAATCTCAAGGTTACAAGTCCATCTCCAGAGAACTAGATTTGCCTTTGTCCACAGTGCGCAACATTATCAAGAAGTTTGCAACCCATGGCACTGTAGCTAATCTCCCTGGTCGTGGACGGATGAGGAAAATTGATGAAAGATTGCAACGCAGAATAGTCCGGATGGTGGATAAGCAGCCCCAAACATGTTCCAAAGACATTCAAGCTGTCCTGCAGGCTCAGGGAGCATCAGTGTCAGCGCGAACTATCCGTCGACATTTAAATGAAATGAAACGCTATGGCAGGAGACCCAGGAGGACCCCACTGCTGACACAGAGACATAAAAAAGCAAGACTACAGTTTGCCAAAATGTACTTGAGTAAGCCAAAAGCCTTCTGGGAAAACGTCTTGTGGACAGATGAGACCAAGATAGAGCTTTTCGGTAAAGCACATCATTCTACTGTTTACCGAAAACGGAATGAGGCCTACAAAGAACAAAACACAGTACCTACGGTAAAATATGGTGGAGGTTCAATGATGTTTTGGGGTTGTTTTGCTGCCTCTGGCACTGGGTGCCTTGACTGTGTGCAAGGCATCATGAAATCTGAGGATTACCAAAGGATTTTGGGTCGCACTGTAGGGCCCAGTGTCAGAAAGCTGGGTTTGCGTCCAAGATCCTGGGTCTTCCAGCAGGACAATGACCCCAAACATACGTCAAAAAGCACTCAGAAATGGATGGCAAAGAAGCGCTGGAGAGTTCTGAAGTGGCCAGCAATGAGCCCAGATCTAAATCCCATTGAACACCTGTGGAGAGATCTTAAAATTGCTGTTGGGAAAAGGTGTCCTTCCAATAAGAGAGACCTGGAGCTGTTTGCAAAGGAAGAGTGGTCCAAAATTCCGGGTGAGAGGTGTCAGAAGCTTATTGATGGTTATAGGAAGCGACTGATTTCAGTTATGTTTTCCAAAGGGTGTGCAACCAAATATTAAGTTAAGGGTGCCAATACTTTTGTCCAGCCCATTTTTGGGGTTTTGTGTGACATTATGTCATATTTGCTTTTCTGCCTCTGTTTTATATTTGTTCCAATACATACAAAGGGAATAAACATGTGTATAGCAAAACATGTGTTAATGCAATACCTTTTTTGTGTGAAATACTTGATTTTCAGGAAAAATATCAAGGGTGCCAACAATTTCGGCCATGACTGTATGTAACTTCTATAACCATCCGATTTTCATGACCAATACTGATACTGGGCATCCTCAAAATTGACTATTTGACTTCAATCTCATTTAGTGGCTATGTGCTGGAAAGCTTGATATTTCACCCGGTCTCTTAGGATTCTTCTGTGGATTAATACGACAATACTTTTCACATGTGGCTGTGTACAATTTAAAATAGGCACCTTTGGGCTTGAAACTTTGATATGTGTATCCCATTTCTAGGAACAACACTTCTGTGGACAACAAATTCTTGCTTTTAGTGTGAGCATTAGTATATTGTTCCTAGAGACAATGACCTGTGAATTGCAAAAGGTTGCTGAGACAGTTTCACCTGAAAAAAAAATAAAATAAAAGTCATTAGCTACAAAAACTGTAGCTGCTGACTTTTAAAATACAGCCACTCACCTTTGCCTAGGTCCAGTGGTGTCCTCACCATGGCTAGTTTCACCGGCCATCTTCTCTTCCTGGCGTGTGGGCACCCAGCTGTGACAGCTTGTGGCTTTACAGTCGGGTGCCCACTGCGCATGCGTGAGAAGCTCTGTGCTTTGTGAATGGCCCCGTAGTCTTCTGGGACCTGTCACGTGTCCCAGAAGACTATGGGGAGGACAACTTCCACTTCCGATCACCTAGCAATCACAGCAGAAGTGGGAGTGGGTGCCTGTCAAATTCGGGTACTCGCTTCCTCCTCCCCGCTCCCCAAAGGTGCCAATCCTTAGTGGGGAGTGGGGGACAAAGGCTTAAAGCGGAACTTCCCTTATGGGTGGAGCTCCGCTTTAACCACTTGCCTACTGGGCACTTTCACCCCCTTTCTTCCCAGGCCAATTTTCAGCTTTCAGCGCTGTCACACTTTGAATGACAATTGCGCGGTCATGCAACACTGTACTAATATGACTTTTTTATCATTTTTTTGAGACAGATAGAGCTTTCTTTTGGTGGTATTTAATCACCTCTGGGTTTTTTATTTTTTGATAAACAAACCAAAAACACCTGAAATTTGTTTTCTGATGGGCAATGATAGGCAGCACTGATGGGCACTGATGAGAAGGCACTGGAAGGTGGCACTGATGGGCATTGACTGGCATCACTGGTGGGCATTCACAGACATCACTGATGGGCACTGAAAGGCAGTACTCATATATGACACTGATAGGTGGCACTAATGGGCAGCACTGACTGGCACTGATAGGCAGCACTGACGGGCACTGATAGGCTGCACTGACTGGCACTGGTAGGTGGCACTGATTGCCAACACTCATAGGCGTCACTGACTGGCATTGATAGGTGACACTGACTGGCACTTATAGATGGCACTGAAAGGCAGCTCAGATGGGCACTGATATGTGGCACTGATGTGCACTGGTAGACACTAATATGTGGCATTGATGTGCACTGATGGGCACTGACAGGTGGCATTGATGGACACTGACAGGTGGCACTGATGGGACTACACTGATCATCAGTGCCCTGATGATCAGTGTAGGTGTCCCCTCTGAGGAATGCCGATTACCGGCTCTCCTCTCTTCACGAGCTGTCAGCGTGACAGCTTGTGAGAAGAGAAATGCTGATAACCGGCATTTCCTTATTCACATGACAGAGCCGAAGTCATCATCTCTTTCCGCTGATTAGTGATCCGCTGTCCCCGGGACACGGCACACCACTGATCGCCGTGCTGCCGCCCCAGGCACCTTGCGCCTGTCATTCCCTTATATGGCGGGTGGGAAGCGGTTAAGGATCTCTACAAAATAACATAATGTTCAACTACTGTACATCCAAGCAAAGTTTATTAGAGCAGTGGTCTCCAAATTGCGGCCCGTGGGCCAAGTGCAGCCCTTTGCTTGCCTCTATTCAGCCTTCGATGTATTATTCCTCCTTCTGACACCAACAAGGAGGCACTATTTCTTACACTGGCACCAACAGTGGGGATCCATTCCTCTCACTGACACCAACAATGGGCATTTTTTTACTGACATCAGTGATGGGGCACAATTCCACCCACTGATATAAACAATTAGGAACTATTCCTCCAACTAATACCAATGATGGGGCACTATTCCTCTCTCTGACAACAATGATGGGGCACTATTCATCTCACTGTCACCAAGGATGGGGCACTATTCATTCCACTGTCACCACTGATGGGGCAATATTCATCCCACTGACACCAATGATGGGGCACTATTCCTCCCACTGACACCAGTGATGGAGCACTATTCCTCCCACTGACACCAGTGATTGGGCATTATTCATCCCACTAATACCAATGATGGGGTACTATTCTTCCCACTAATACCAGTGATGGGGCACTATTCCTCCAACTAATACCAATGATTGGACACTATTACTCCTTCCACTAACTACAAGCACTATGTATTTTTTTTCTATGGGACATTTTCTACTCCCACTGGCCACTCCGGCCCCCCTAAAGTCTGAAGGACAGTAAGCTGGTCCTTTGTTTAGAAAGTTTGGAAACCCCTGTTTGGAGTCCTGATTTGGGTCTTCACAACATTATCAAGGTTTTTTCAGGTGGGAATATCACATACAATATATTTATGCCAGGTACCTCAATGGCAACATTTTTCAGAAGGTGTATAATACTACATGCAAGTTATACAATAGTTTTTTTTAATGTGAACAAAATATATATTAATGGTATTCTCAAAGATGGTACTTAGGAACTTTCAAAGTCTGAGCGGTGTTATGAAGACACCTTGGTGTCTATTTATAAAAAATTCATCTAATGGACAAAAGGCCGTACATTTACTCATTGAGGTATTTCAGAAAAATGTCTAGCATTTTCTCCCCTAGATGAAGCTAATGATCATAGGAGTCAATCTATTGAGTTAATCTATGCAACTTATAAAATATTTTTTTTATGTGAAAAACTATATATTAATGGTTTTCTCTAAGATAGTACTTAGTAACTTTCAATGTCTGAGCGGTGTACTGAAGACACCATGGAGTCTATTTATAAAACATTCATCTAATGCATAAAAGGTGGTAAATTTTCTCATTGAGGTATTTCAGAAAAATACGTAGCATTTTCTCCCCTAGATGAAGCTAATGATCACAGGAGTTGTTTATTGCAGAAAATATGAGGACAATTCATCCGGCCTACATAAATGTGTATGACGTGTATGTGTCCAACAATTTTTTTAAATAGACTCCAACCTTCAAGTTTGAGTTATAGTAAGTAGAGTATAGTATTTTCTGCACAATAAAGACAACAGTTTTATGCATCTACATTGGTTGGATTATGCTGTATATTTTTTGGATGACCTGTGAAAAAATGTGTTGTGTTTTATCCAAAATTAAACAAGAACTTGGTAATCGAGTACACACTGCTAAGCTCTGCAGACTTACAGTTTTCCCCCTGGCACTCCTGTAAGCCTGACACATAAATCATGTAATTAAGCTGGCATTCCACCATGGGACTGTATGAAAAACTTTTATCGTACGCAGGGTAAAACATCAAAAGTGCAGTTCGCTTACGCATTTCAGCCCCGAAGGATCTTAGCTATGATTAAGGCCCTTCGGGGCAGAACCATATAAGCAGACTGCAATTATAGGGCACAAGACACTTTTTAAAGAGCACATTATGAACACTGAATCTTAACATTGTATATTGTACCTCACACAGAGATTTATGTTGCTGAATTTTGCACAGAATTTATATTGTTTACAATATTTATGTACTATATTGCACAGTAATTTTTTATTTGAAATATTGTCTGTTATTGATTTAGGCAGTTATTCATTTATGCACCACAGAGGGAGGTGCAATGTAGTACAGTCCCATGTGTATGGTGTTACTGAAGAGAATGTATTTATATTATTGTTTAGGGGAGTTGCTGTGTTGTATTGCAAGCTGCACACCATATTGTCTTTACTTACCTTGGTTGTATTCTATTCATAGGATATACGCACAGCGGGGGGCAGCTGCACTTGGTAACAGACCCATAGTGCAGAGTATTGAATGGAAAATGGAAACAAATGGTTAGCAACTGGGAACCAGTGAAAAACTTTAATCCAAAAAGCTATGTTGGGGTTGGCAAAAAAGAAATAAAAGCCTTCCTTTGGACTAGAATGAAGCAAAGCAGAGCCTTTTAAAAACAGAAGGTTTTAATATGCCTCATTCCATCACAAATGCCTAAAAATAAAGCCTTCCCAATTTTAGGATAGTGGGTGGAGCCAGGCAAATATTTTTTTTTCCTGCCCCTTTGACCAACTGTATATGCAGAACTGTAGGTGTGATGTCACTGTTGGAGTATCAGGTGCGTGAAGAGTGGGGATGCATGAGACTGTTGTGCAATTCTAATACCTTGAATAAAATGTAGGAATGCAGTAACTTTCTTGGATATATATATATATATATATATATATACTGTAGATTTTTTTCGGAAATTCTTCCAGAAAGTAAAAAAAATACGTTTATATATGCACTGTTCAAACAAATTAAAGGAACACTTTTTAATCAGAGTATAGCATCAAGTCAATTTCTCCTGAGATCAGCTGCTTTGGTGTGAATGAAATTAACAACAGGTGCACTAGATGGGCAACAATGAGACGACCCCCAAAACAGGAAAAGTTTTACAGGTGGGGGCCAATTACATTTTTTTCCCTACTCATCTTCTCTAACTGTTTTTCACTAGTTTTGCATTTGGCTAGGGTCAGTGTCACTACTGGTAGCATGAGGCGATACCTGGACCCTACAGAGGTTGTACAGGCAATCCAACTCCTTCAGCATAGCACATCAATACGTTCTATTGCCAGAAGGTTTGCTGTGTCTTCCAGCACAGTCTCAAGAGCACGAGGGAGATTCCAGGAGACAGGCAGTTACTCTGGGAGAGCTGGACAGGGCCGTAGAAGGTTCTTAACCCATCGGCAGGACCTGTATCTGCTCGTTTGTGCAAGGAGGAACAGGATGAGCACTGCCAGAGCCCTACAAAATGACCTCCAGCAGGCCACTGGTGTGAATGTCTCTGACCAAATAATCCGAAACAGACTTCATGAGGGTTGCCTGAGGGCCCGACATACTCTGGTGGGCCCTATGCTCACTGCCCATCACCACAGAGCTCAATTGGTATGTGCCATTGAACACCAGAATTGGCAGGTCTGCCACTGGCACGAGAGCAGGTTCACCCTGAGCACATGTGACAGACATAAAAGGGTCTAGAGGAGCCATGGAGAATGTTATGCTGCCTGTATCATTGTTCAGCATGACTGTTTTGGTGGTGGGTGAGTGATGGTCTGGGGAGGCATATCCATGGAGGGATGCACAGACCTCTACAGGCTAGACAATGGCACCCTGACTGCCATTAGGTATCGTGATGATATCCTTGAACCCATTGTAGGACCCTGTGCTGGTGCAGTGGGTACTGGGTTCCTTCAGGTGCACGACAATGTCCAGCCTCATATGACGAGAGTATGAAGGCAGTTCCTGGAGGATGAAGGAATTGATACCATTGAATGGCCCCCCACACTTGTCTGTCCTAAATCCAATTGAACATCTCTGGAATATCATGTTTCAGTCCATCTAACGCCACCAGGTTGCACCTGTCCAGGAGCTCAGTGATGCCCTGGTCCAGATCTGGAGAAAATACCCCAGGACACCATCCGTTGTCTCATCAGGAACATGATAGTTACAAAAAATATATAATGTGAAAATATATAAATAAAGTCCAAATAACAGTATTATGTTGAGATGAAGAAACCTATTCGTGTCTAACAAAATTCACCATGTGTATATCCACCACCAAACAAATTAAACAAACTCACCAGAGCAATATGCTGATCAAATTATAAATCAGCATAAGTGCTTTCTGCTCTGGGAGCAATACTCTACGGAAGAATGCAATACTCTGTAGATGGTATGTGTATATTCAAGGAGCAATACTCTGCAGGAAACACTCGGCAAGATGGATCCACTTTTCAAATAAGACCTCTTCCTCAGATGTTCAAACCAAACGGTATAAGAAAATAGAGAACTCATGGTGCAGTATCTTAACAACTTCCTGTTTATTCAAAAAACATTGCACTTACACATAGAAGTGTCCCAGCCGACACCAGCAAATAAAGTGTGGTAACAATGAAAGGAAACAGACTCCGCCTCAAACACGCCTGCGCAGACGGCTCGGGAACGTAATGACGTCACATCCACAGGCTCCGTCTGCAGATTCAATAGCTAAAGACCTCCAAACTTCATGTGGCCTTCAGATTAGCACAACAGTGCATAGAGAGCTTCATGGAATGGGTTTACATGGTCGAGCAGCTGCATCCAAGCCTTGCAACGCCAAGTGCAATGCCACTGAACTCTAGAACAGTGGAGGCGTGTTCTCTGGACTGACGAATCATGACGAATCATGCTTCTCTGTCAGGCAATCCGATGGACGTGTCTGGGTTTGGTGGTTGCCAGGAGAACGGTACTTGTCTGAATGCATTGCGCCAAGTATAAAGTTTGGTGGAGGGGGAGTTATGGTGTGAGGTTGTTCTTCAGGGGTTGGGCTTGGCCCTTTAGTTCCAGTGAAGGGAACTCTTAAAGCATCAGCATACCAAGACATTTTGGACAATTTAATGCTCCCAACTTTGTGGGAACAGTTTGGGGATGGTTCCTTCCTGTTCCAACATGACTGCGCACCAGTGTACAAAGCAAAGTCCATAAAGACATGGATGAACGAGTTTGGGGTGGAGGAACTTGTCTGGCCTGCACAGAGCCAAACCTCAACCCAATAGAACACCTTTGGGATGAATTAGAGCGGTGACGGCAAGCCAGGCCTTCTCGTCTGACATCAACATTTTCAAAGACACACTCCTGAACCCTGTGGACAGTCTTCCCAGAAGAGTTGAAGCTGTTATAGCTGCAAAGGGTGGGCCAACTCAGTATTAACTCCTGCGGACTAAGACTGGGATGCCATTAAAGTGCATGTGAGTGTAAAGGCAGGCATCCCATACTTTTGGCAATATAGTGTGTGTGTGTGTGTGTGTGTATATATATATATATACACATACCAGTTCAACATTCAAAATTCTAGTATACAACTTTAAAATAAATCTTGCATAGCCTTGAAGTTCTATAGAATACAGAGGCTTGCCAGATGTACAGTAATGATTAAACTTATGCATATGTGTGAAGCAGGTGGATAGCTTCTTGCAGTGGAACAATAATGATTGGAAAAGGCTTTCTAAATTGTCCAATTGCATCCACACCACACACCCCAAGATGTGTCAGTCAGCACTGTATACAGGCACCCATCAACATGAGATCAACTCCCAATGCTGCTGAAAATCTTCTACAAGCAGCTGTCATTTATGTACTCTCAGTAGTTTTGGCTTCTGAAAAATCAAACAAAAGCGCAAACTGATTTATGCTAAAAATGTGCCCTTATCAATCAATGATCCAGCAATTCATCAAGGTTTAAACAAACCAATATCTTTCACTAAAGTGTAAGAAGTGCAAATTCAAGATAAATAAATAATTAGTCAGACAGTGACAGCAGCACCACAATACACAAAATAAATATATTAAACCAATATGTTGTGCTGTCAAATACATAAAGTACAATAAAAACCAGAAAAGTGCATATATACATCAATGATCACTTAAAAGATGAATAAAGATATGATGATCAAATAAATGAATAGTGTTCCAAATAAATAGATGTAAAAATAAATATTGCAAAGTTCATATAATAAGGTGTTGTTAGAAGTAAAATTGCTGAATCCGTGCATCAAATAATAATCCTAGTGATCTTGTGCTTCCAATCCACACCACCATGCGCACCACTAGGAGAGATATAAAGCCTCTTACCAGAAGCCAAGGCTTTTAAATAAAAGGTCTAACAGTGCTTTACAGAGAAATCCAGCTTAAGGATGGATGGATGGATGGGTCAGCACTCAAATCCCGGTGGTGATCAGCCAACAGGAATTATCAGTAAGGATCTCACTCGTAATATGCATCAAGCATAGCTCAGAAGTAGATTATTCAATGGAATCACATATAAAAAGAAAGGGGATTGCTCATGGTGCAGTGAGTAGAAAAGGTATTTAATTTTTTAAAAAAGACATACTCACAACTATCAAAATCACACAGGCATATCGTATACAGAGCATCCAATGTCCCGGCAGGCATGAAGATGCCACAGCTAAGACTCCACCCAATGCGTTTTGTCATAAAGGATGTCATCACTGGGGAAACACAGGTCCTCACCTTTACTTTTCACACCTTATTGTATGAACTTTGCAATATTTATTTTTACATCGATTTATTTAGGACACTATTCATCTATTTGATCATGATATCTTTATTCATCTTTTAAGTGATCATTGATGTATACACTATTTTGCCAAAAGTATTGGGATGCCTGCCTTTACACGCACATAAACTTTTATGGCATCCCAGTCTTAGTCCGTAGGGTTCAATATTGAGTTGACCACCCTTAGCAGCTATAACAGCTTCAACTCTTCTGGGAAGGCTGTCCACAAGGTTTAGGAATGTGTCTATGAGAATGTTTGACCATTCCTCCAGAAGTGTATTTGTGAGGTCAGGCACTGATGTCGGACTAGAAGGCCTAGCTCGCAGTCTCTGCTTTAATTCATCCAAAAAGTGTTCTATTGGGTTCAGGTCAGGACTCCTCCACCCCAAACTCGCTCATCCATGTATTGATGGACCTTGCTTTGTCCACTAGTGTGCAATCATGTTGGAACAGGAAGGGGCCATCCCCAAGCTGTTCCCACAAAGTTGGGAGCACGAAATGGTCCAAAATGTCTTGGTATGCTGATGCCTTAAGAGTTCCCTTCACTGGAACTAAGGGGCCAACCCCACCCCTGAAAAACAACCCCACACCATAACCCCCCTCCAACAAACTTTACACTTGGCATAATTCAGTCAGACAAGCACTGTTCTCCTGGCAACCACCAAACCCAGACATGTCCACCAGATTGCCTGACAGAGAAGCATGATTTGTCACTACAAAGAACACTCTACTCTAGGGTCCCGCAGCTGTGTGCTTTACACCACTGCATCTGGCGCTTTGCATTACATTTGGTGATGTAAGGCTTGAATGCAGCTGTTCGGCCATGGAAACCCATTCCATGAAGTCCTCTATGCACTGTTTTTGTGCTAATCTGAAGGCCACATGAAGTTTGGAGGTCTTTAGCTATTGACTCTGCAGACAGTTGGTGACTTCTGCACAGTGTGCGCTTCAGCATGCGCTGACTCTGCTCTGTCATTTTACGTAGCCTACCACTTTGTGACTGAATTGCTGTTCTTCCCAGTTTCTTCCACTTTGTTACAATACCACTAACAGTTGACCCTGGAATATTTAGTAGCAAGGAAATATCACGGATGGACTTTTTGCAGAGGTGGCAACCTATCACGATACCACACTCTAATTCACTGAGCTCCAGAGAGCGATCCATTCTTTCACAAATGTTTGTAGAAGCAGTCTGCATGGCTAGGTGCTTGATTTTATACACCTGTGGCCATGGAGGTGATTAGAACACCTGAATCCAATGATTTGGAGGGGTGTCCCAATACTTTTGGAAATAAAGTGTATATGCACTTTACTGGTTTTTATTGTACTTTATGTATTTGACAGCACAGCATATTGGTTCAATATAAGGATCAAGGTTTAGCTGTATGCCCTGCATACACCTTTCAGTGTGCACAAACTTGCACATATTATGTGACCAGGTGCTGGGCTACAGCAATATGGAGATGAAGACATTGCCCTTTCTTCTTCTTTCCCTCTACATATATACTGATATTGTGCTACACCATCATCCTCTGGCCAGCAGGAGGAGAGTGAAAGCCAAGCAAGCTCATAGACATCTTTGCAAAGCGCTGAGAACATTGGCAGTTGTAGTTTTAGATGGCTACTACAGATGGCTACATTATAATGGTTACAATACAGATCCCAATATGTACTGTGCAGTAGGAGGAGTGAAGATAACATTTTAATAAACTACCCAGGAAGGTTTTCCTCCTGGCACCAAGGGATTTAGAGAGAGAGCACCTCTGTCTGAATATTTGCCTGCCAGGTTAAGGCTAAGAACAGAGGGCAAATTCAAATCAGCAGCTTCTACAATGGTACATGCAAATAGCGTAAGCCATCTAAACAGATGAATCATTGCTTTTGTTGATAATTTTTATCATTTTTTTTTACAGCTAATAAGTAAACATTCACATGGATACTTAATAGCTACTCTGTGGTGGCATGGGTGCAATTTGGTTGCTTAATCTCTGCCATTTTGGAACGTATGGAAAAGCGGATAGCATTCTTTTCTGAAAAAAAAAAAATACCAACAAAAGTTGCAATGAGACAGGTAGAGCAGTCACAGTAGCATATACAAACGCATTCTGCTTCAGATGAGTTTGTATAAAGAATCATATAGAAAAGAAAGGCCAGCTGGAAAAAAAAGTATAGACAGATAATTTTCAGCTTCACAATTCCTTTTCTACAAAAGCTTTTCTCAGTTTTCTTAGAATGGCATAGTGGGCATTTCTGATTGAAAAGATTAGGCCTATGATAGAAAAAAAAATTACAGAAGCTTTACAAGATATTTGTTGCTTGTTCTACAGAGCAGAAAACGTTTTTTTTTTCTAAAATCCTTGTAAGCCATTCAATATACTTAAATTTGGAAAGACTTTGTCTTTAAATTGAACGCAGTAAAGAACAATAGCCAAGATTCACAAAGTGTTGATTAGTGAGCACAAAAGAGGTACAATGTTCCATCCATCAGATGAAAGTTAATCATTTGCTTGTTGAGCTTCTTATGTTCATCTCTAATATTGAGTTTGAGATAGACAGTGTGAAATGCTTGCCTGCTATTTGGGTATTATGAATGTAATAAAAGCTGCATTGTGACTAGATGTGCTGATATTGTATGAATAAATTCCTGCAATGGAATTACAGATAATAAGTTTCCATAATACTACAAGTGTGAAAACAGCTACAGCCAAAACAATGCTTTTAAGTGAATAAGAACAAATAAATAGAAAAAAACTGCCTCTGATTTGAAACACCATATGAAATTAGGGCAGTTAATGTGGGTTTAAATCAAAGGTTCCCATATACTGCATGAACCACTTACTTAAAGAGGTTCTTCAGTCCCCTCGCCCCCCAAAAAAAAATTAAAGTAAAAGTCAGCAGCTACAAATACTGTAGCTGCTGACTTTTAGTAAAAGAACACTTACCTGTCTAGGGATCCAGCCAGGTCGGTTCTTCACCAGTCTTTGGGTCCCCGGCACCACCACGCTAACTGTGGACTCCTTGCGGCTTCACAGTCAGCTCCCCACTGTTCATGTGTGAGCCACGCTGTTTCCTGTGAATGGTCCACCTGCTCCTGGGACCTGTGAGGTGACCCAAGAGGCTGCGAGCAGTGGGGCAAACTTAGATCTCCTAGGTGGAAGTGGGAGGGGTACCCGTACCCCCCCCTCAAAAAAAGAAAAAAATGTCCAAAAGTTGAAGAGGAGAGAAGAGAAGTCCCTTAGGGATGAAGTTCTGCTTTAACCTGATTGTCTGGTGGTGGATCTTTACTAAACAAAAGACAAAAGTAGTAAAAGATTAATTGTTGATTGAGTTCTGTAGAGATTAGTGTAACTTAAGGGCAAGGGCAATTCACATCAGTCCTTAGGCATGAAGTAGCTCACACTCTAACATTATTACCACCATTGCTGGATATACACATGCATTTAAAAAAACTTTCTACATTTGTGCAGATATTCAAATTCTTTGTAAATAGCAGTGCATATCACACATGCCCCCCACTGTGTAAATGCACTCATCTTCTACATTTGACCTGAACTAACATACTGAATAGACAGGTCAAAATAGACCTATGTAGTTTCCAAGATTCCTATAGATCAAAGATATCCCCTTGCGTAATTCAGAATTCATCCAGGAGAATTCCCTGATTAAGTCACGTGACCTTGACAAAACATGTTGGGTTGGGCTTGATGACAGCCCATCCACTCCCTCATCATATCACAACTCGATTACTGCAACTCCCTCCTTACTGGCTTGCCTCACCACAGGCTATTCCTGCTTCAGTCGATCCTGAATACGGCAGCCAGACTCATCCACCTTACCAACCGCTCTGTTTCCGCCACCCCCCTCTGCCAATCCCTCCACTGGCTTCCGGTTGCCCAACGGATCAAATTCAAAATCCTGACACTGACGTACAAAGCTGTCCATCACACTGCCCCAAACTACATCACCGACCTAATATCCAAGTACCACCCTACACGCACTCTCCGCTCCTCACAAGACCTCCTTCTCTCTAGTTCCCTAGTCTCCTTCTCCCATGCCCGCCTCCAGGACTTCTCCAGGGTGTCACCCATACTCTGGAACTCCCTACCCCAATCCATCAGACTATCACCTACTCTCCTCTCCTTTAGGCGCACCCTGAAAACCCACCTCTTCAGGGAAGCCTACCCCACCCCCTGCTAATTCCCGACCTCTTCCACTCTTCCTACCACTCCATCCCCCACAGCTATTTCCTCCTGTACCACTATCCCCTCCCTCTTAAGCTCCAAGGAGCAGGGCCTTTGAACCCCTCGTGTATCGCATTGTATTGTTGTTGTACTGTCGCATGTTCTGTCTCCCATTGTAATGTACAGCGCTGATTGAACTGTTGGCGCTTTATAAATTCTGTATAATAATAATAAAATAATAATGACATCATTGAGCACAGACCAGGAAACAACATGGATTACAGGCTTTTCATGCTGATTTATGCTGTATTCCAAATGGGAATGTTTTATTGATATTGCGGTTTACCCATGTGCCTTTAGGAGATGGTGCACTGTTGAATGTGAATGTGTTTTAAACGGATTTTAATAAATGTGGTTTTAAAAATGGTAAGCACTATGTTTGTCTTGAGTGATTGTGAGGAAGCTGATGCTATCTGGCACATCTAGAACCCAGGAAAAACAATGAAAAAGTCTTTTTATGGCCTCTATAATGTGCAGGTCGTTCCTTTAAGGTGAGAGCACAACCCCCCCCCCCACTGCCAGCATGTCCAGGAGCAATGGTGTTTTGGCAGAAATATAAATTGATACGTGTAAATGCTTCTAAATTGGACATTAACCCCTTCATGCTGAGTGTACACAAGTATGCAGCCTCTCGGTGGCTGGGCCTTGATGCCGAAAGGCCGCATATTTGTGTACTATTTGTAAACAAACATGTGCTGAAGTGTGCTCCCTGCTTGCTCCCAGCTCATATGTCGGTTTCCCACGGAAAGGTCCTGATGTCTACTTGTGATCGGGACCTTTCCAATCATGTGACCGCTGTGAAAGCCAATCACGGCGGTCACATGACCCTAAACCCCGCCCCGCCTCCCAGTATCAGAAACCCCTTAAAGGGCGCAAACGGGTTAACATTAGCCATATTAATTAGTATTCTACCCAATGAAATGAATGAATGCCCAAGCGCTTGACAACCTTAAACATTTCTAGATGCTTTTACATGTGTCTGCATGAGCCAAGTGTTTCTTCTGCCAAAACACTTCTACCAGGAGAGAAGGTGGTTAGGAAAGCCTGGCAAACGCACTGTGTGCATGAGGCCCAAAATGTTAAGAATGCTCAGAGCTGCAGTGATAGTAGCTAGTGTCCAGATCCAGACCTACTCCACACAGATGAATCTCAGCTTCTAAGAGTGGAACTGCACTTTCTCAATCAACATTGACTTTTTTTTAATCCTCATGCTGCTAACATTAGTAAATAGATATGAAGGTATATTGTATTTACTTGTTTCAAACTTTTTTTTACATTTCTTCAGTTACTTCCTGGTTGTCTTGCCTAAGCAAATGATATCATCAATCCCAGGAGTCTTCAGGTGGGGAGGAGGGGTTTTCTCAGCTAAGCACACCCTCCTGCCTGCATGCCTAAGCTAAGGGCATATGGATTCCTCAAACTAAATGCTACATGAATCAACTGCCCTTACTCAAGATGGCCACTACCAGAAATGCTAGGGTGGTGTTTTCAAAGTGATTTCTCAGCAAAATAAAGCATGGAGACCTGGATGGATGGGGGAGTTTGATTTGTATAATAAAAATGAACTAAATAGTGTTTAATCACTGCCCAGACTTGAATTCACAAAGGACTGTAATACAGCAGAAATCAGATGTGCAGCTCCAGTCTCACGCAGGGGCGGACTGACCATTTGGAAACTTGGGCACTGCCCGAGGTCTTGGGGTCAGTAGGGGGCCCCATGAGATGCCCCTGGTACCTTTTTCATAGGCTTTTTTGAGTTTGAGCAAGGACACAGGGGCCCCATGATCCCCTATTGCCCGGGGGGGCCCCAAGAGTTTTCAGTCCACCCCTGGTCTCACCTTAAGCATTATATCATTCCAACTTCTTTAGATGCAACTTTTACTGGCTGCTGAGACCCTTTGACTAAATAATGAGGTTTTGGAGCTCTGTTGGGAGTTTCCTTTTTCTTCATGTCTTGCCACAGTGTTGATTCTTTACAGTTTTTTTGGAGTCCACCTCCTGACACATAAGGAACCTCACCTAAGTTTTGCCTAAAGAGTCCATATCTTTCTTCATTAAAGCTTACCTAACCCAGAAATAAAAATGTAATATATTGAAGCTTACCCGCCCTGTTGTACAGCAAGCTCATTGTAAAATCTGCAAACTTATTGCAAATCCCATTAAAGTGAAAGAAAAGCAAATATTGAAAATCAATTCTGACATTTTTTATGGCTAATAGGCAATTAAGTGGTCATTGAGCATTACGCATTCTCAGAGGGGACATGTACCAATGCAAAAAAAACTTTTTAAGAATACCAGCAGGGAGAAAGTTTTTAAATACAGCTTAAAGTGAAACATGAAAAATGCATGCTTGGGAATGCTTTAAACCTTAAACTAAAAGTACTTTAAAAAGAAAACAAGTTAGATCCCCTAGCATGTGGGTCAGTGGGGTATCTAAGCATGTAGCCTAGCTGGCCAGGAAAGGGAGGCATGGCAAATGTTTTCTCCCCTCCTCCTGAATTATTGTAGTCCATATGCCCTCAATTTGAAGGAAGTACTCTGCCAGGGCTTCCCCTTGGCAGAGCACCATATTGACATATTGGTGGGGACAAGGTGCTCATCACAACCTTGACACAGTTGTTTAAAAGGTTTTCAGGGGGCTTATTAGAATCTAGAAGCCCCTTTAAAATATGGAGCCCCCATATATCCAGCCCCCTTACATGAATGAGAAATAGGTACAAAGTACCCTGTTAGTCATTCACAAAAAAGAATTGAAATAGCAAATAAACATACGCTGTTAGTGAACAAAAATGCGTCCCATGGTGTGAATCCATCGTCCACTAATGCAGATCCAGCATCAATCACAATGAATGACAATCTCAAAGGTCTCCCCAACACAAACATGGCAACATTTCCCAATAAACTCTTGCCACAGCTGACAGCTTGTCGGCTGCTTGTTGAATGTCAACAAGCCAGCCTTTGATGTTGCCTGACATCATTTACCAAATATGGCATTGATCATATTTAGTCAATTACATCACCTGGGAAGAACCCAGTAGACCAGCCATCAGGCAGCAGGAACCTCGGTTGCTAAGATACTCAAGATCGTATGCTAATCAGCCCTTGTTAAAGATGTTACTTTATGGGGCCACTGGATATATACTAGGTACCCCTAACCTGTCCAGAGGCTAAACACCATGTTTCCAGTCCCCGTAGCACACCAACAAATTCAGGCTCCAATCTAGAGGTTTTTTTCCTTTTTATTGCAGGTCTTGAGCAAAGTGCAGGGAGGAGGGTTTAGAGTTCAGGATACTGAAGGCATTCACAATCTTGGAGGATGGCTTCCTAAATAATCTTGTCCCAGAAGTATTAGGTCCCATAGCAACAGCCTCAAAAGTAATGCTGATATACGTGTAGACTGCAAGTACAGTGAGGAACAGAAGTATTTGAACACCCTGCAAGTTCTCCCACTTAGAAATCATGGAGGGGTCTGAAATTCACATTGTAGGTGCATTCCCACTCTGAGAGACAGAATTAAAAAAAAAATTCAGGAAATCACATTGTATGATTTTTAAAGAATTTTTTTTGTCTTGCACTGCTGAACATAAGTATTTGAACACCTAAGAAACAGCAAGAATTCTGGCTCTCAAAGATCTGTTACTGTGCCTTTAAAAAGTCCACCTCTACTCCACTCATTAATCTAACTTAGTAGCACCTGTCTGAGCTCTTTAAAGACATCTGTCCACCCCACAGTCAGTCAGACGCCAACTACTACCATGGGCAAGACCAAAGAGCTGTCAAAAGACACCAGAGACAAAATTGTGGACCTCCACAAGGCTGGAAAGGGCTACGGGACAATTGCCAAGCAGCTTAGTGAAAATAGATCAACTGTTGGAGCAATTGTTAGAAAATGGAAGAGGCTAAAGACGACTGTCAGTCTCACTCGGACTGGGGATCCATGCAAGATCTCACCTCGTGGGGTATCAATGATGATAAGAAAGGTGAGGAATCAGCCCAGAACTACAAGGGAGGAGCTGGTCAATGACATGAAGAGAGCTGGGACCACAGTTTTAAAGGTCACTGTCTGTAGAACACTATGCCGTCATGGTTTCAAACCATGCATTGCACAGAAGGTTCCCCTGCTCAAGTCATCACATGTCCAGGCCCATCTGAAATTTGCCAATGACCATCTGGATGATCCAGAAGAGGCATGGGAGAAAGTCATGTGGTCAGATGAGACCAAAGTAGAACTTTTTGGTCTAAACGTCACTCGTCGTGTTTGGAGGAAAAAGAAGGATGAGTTGAATCCCAAGAACACCATCCCTACTGTGAAGCATGGGGGTGGTAACATCATGCTTCGGGGGTGCTTTTCTGAGAAGGGGACAGGACGACTGCACTGTATTAAGGAGAGGATGAATGGGGCCATTTATTGTGAGATTTTGAGCAACAACCTCCTTCCCTCAGTCAGAGCATTGAAGATGGATTGTGGCTGGGACTTCTAACATGACAACGACCCAAAGCACACAGCCAGGATAACCAAGGAGTGGCTCCGTAAGAAGCATATCAAGGTTCTGGAGTGGCCTAGCCAGTCTCCAGATCTAAATCCAATAGAACATCTTTGGAGGGAGCTGAAACTCCGTGTTGCTCAGCGACAGCCCCGAAACCTGCCAGATCTAGAGGAGATCTGTGTGGAGGAGTGGGCCAAAATCCCTGTTGCAGTGTGTGCAAACCTGGTCAAGAACTACAGGAAACGTTTGACCTCTGTAATTGCAAACAAAGGCTTCTGTACCAAATATTAACAATGATTTTCTCAGGTGTTCAAATACTTATGTTCAGCAGTGCAAGACAAATAAATTCTTTACAAATCATACAATGTGATTTCCTGAATTGTTTTTTAAAATTCTGTCTCTGAGTGGGAATGCACATACAATGTGAATTTCAGACCCCTCCATGATTTCTAAGTGGGAGAACTTGCAAAATCGCAGGGTGTTCAAATACTTCTGTTCCTCAATGTAAATTTGTAACCCTATAAGACTAGTCACAGCTCTTAAGCGGCAACTACTGGTTCCTCACACTCAAGAAATACTTCCATACTTGGATATAGCGATAGGCCCCTACCTCCCCAGCCAAGCTTCTACAAGCAAGTTTCCTTTAGGCCATTACCCCACAGAACGTGTTGAAGCCTAGTAGCAGCAGCTTCTCTGGAACAGAGACATGCTTCCTCCCAGCAGGAAAGCTCCAGGGGAAGAGAGACTGGTCAGATCCTCCAAAATATTTGTCATCTCCCCAGCCACACCTTCTGGGTCAGCAGTGCAGGGATTGACTAGGGGTCAATAAACAATCATAACATCAGTGATTGATATTCCCACTCTTTTTTTCTGGAATATGGGATCTTAGACAGTATAGCATGAACATAAAACATCACACAACCATATAAAAAAAAAGTTTATTGGATAAGATTTGGCCATGACCTTTATTATTGGTTTACAAAAGATAACAGAACTTCACACATACCATTTGATATGATATACTGTAAGTAAATATGTATTAGCACCATAAACCAACTGTTTAAACTGCTTAGCCACTAAGACTAGAGCTGAAAATAAATGTCAAATCACAAAACTTTCAACAACTGTCCCTTTTTGCATTAATAACAAAACCTACCACATAATAAGGTTGCTAAAGGGGAGGGGGTGGGGAGCTCCACTTGTGGATCGTACTGACAATGGACCCAGTGAGCAAACTCTTTTTTATAGGGACCCCCCGGGATTACAGAAAATTCCTGGGGATCAGCTTCCTTAACTGACCTATCCTGAGAGGTCACCCTACCTTCCATCCTTTTCGTCTCATTCATTTAGCAGATGGCAGAAGCAATCATGTTCAAAGTGGAACTTTAGTCAGAAAATAAAGTCCTGCTAGATCACTTCAGGCTGATCCCTTTTGCAGGTATAGCTATATAAAACATTAAAAATAAGTGCATATACTGTTTATTAGCCAGTAATAAACTGTTCCATCCTGCTCTGCACATGCTCAGTTGCTCCTAATTTTTAGGCGTTTTCAGGCATTGTGCTGAATTTGTAGAGGCTGATCTGCTGACTGTCTGAAGATTAAATTGGAACAAAACCCATCCATTAGTTTCAAAAAGCAGTTGCATTCCTGGCATGCCAGGAATGCTAACTGTTACATTTGCTTGTGTTCTCAACCAAACTGTCAATGTGGAATGTATGTTCCCTGCTAAAGAACATTATTTTTAATCAATTGTTATAAGTAAAGTTCCGTGTTTAGGAAAACCTGAGAAGACCCGAAGAAATGAATTGCAGCTCAGATGGCTACAGCAGAGCTATATACTACACTTAGCCAGCCAGGCATGAGCTGTACATTGGCATACTCTGGTTTTAACCAGTTCCACGCCACCCTATAGGAGAAATATTGCTACAGGGCGGAACAGGTGTGCAAAATCACGTATATATACATGATTTTGAAGTTCTGGGTAGGGGGCACGTGCCCTACTCGTGCCGTCATTAGCGACCTCGCCTGTCAATCACCGGGCCCCGGTTGGTGATTACTCGCTGGCACCCAGTGATCACCAAGTATCTCTGACTGGGGAGAGACCTATATGTAAACATTACAAATCTCTCTCCCTGTCAGCTCCTGCACACTGCTTTGTATGGCTGTGCATAGCAGAGCCATACAAAGAAGTGTGCTTATAGTGAAGCACACACAGCCCCTATAGTGAAACAGCACACAGTTAACCCTTTGATTGCCCCAGATGTTAACCACATCATGCTCAGTGAAATTAATACAGTGTCAGTGCTTTTTATTAGCACTGATCACTGTATTGGTGTCACTTGGGATTTCAGTGACACCAAGTCAGTTCCCCCCAGTGTCAGAATGCCTGCCACAGTCCTGCAGTCTCACTATAAGTCGCTGATCACCGCCATTACTAGTAAAAAAAACAATCCAGTGTATATACCGCCATTTGTAAATGCTATAACTTTCACATAAATCACTTAATTTACACATATTGGGAAAGACATGTAGACATGTAGAATATATTTTGGCCTAAATTTATGACAAAATTTGATTTTGAAATTTTTTTACTGGACATGTTTAATAGCAAAAAGTCAAAAATATAATTTTTTTCTCAAAATTAAATTTGTGGGAAAAAAGGGATGTAACTTTCAGTTGGGTGCAGCATTGCATGACTGCGCAATTGTCAGTTAAAGTAACAGCGCTGTAACTCAAAAAATAGCCTGGTCAGGAAGGGGGGTAAAACTTCTGGAGGAGGTTTATGCTTCCCCAGAATGCCATTGCTGAGTAAGGATAAGTTTAGGCAAGTTCCAATCCTAGTCTGAAGCCACCTGAGCGAGTTTGTCAAGAAGCCGTCATTGTACTGGACCAATCGTAAGTGGCAGAGGCATTCCACACCCCACAGCCATACGTATACACACTCCTTCTACATGTGCAGCTGAGGGCAGGAAATGTCCCAGCCCCTAATGATTGACCAAGTGCTGGCATCGGCTTCCTGGCAGGTTCCATCATTTGGATTTGGACAAGGGTCTGAACACACTTGAGCTCATTCTTATTGATTACATTGCTCCATGACCTGAGAAAGATAGCTCTCATAGGGTAAGGGAGCTTCCTCTATTTTGCAGCATACACTAGAGAAAATAGAAAAAAAAAACAAGTTTTAAGGTTATCTGGTACAGCACTTCTGAGCAACCCTCCTACTGCAAAATAATTCATGTAAAAATAAAAACTCGGTTGTAATATGTTTAAAGCAGAAGATTACCCATAACAACTTGAAAAAAAATCATGTTCTTTAGCAAGGAATATACATTTCACATTAATAATTATGTTACCAAAATTAGTGTGTGCTGCAAATTGCCTCCAGTATTGCTCCTGTTTCTTCTTGCTAGAAGCTACCATTTTGTTGAAGCCCAGAGCCCCTGAACAGCAGTAAATCATAAAGTTGAACTAAAACCATCAATTTAACAGTTTCAAAAAACAGCTATATTTCTGAAATGTTGAGATTGTTAACTGTCACATTTACTTGTGTCCTGAACCAAACTGTCAAACCTTTAAATGGCTGGTGTCATAATTGGTCATGTGTGCAGTTTCATGGCAGTTGCAGATGTAACAGAAGCAGCTTCCTTGGCTATAAAGCAAGAGTGTCAAACTGGCAGCCCTCCAGCTGTTGCAAAACTACAAGTCCTATCATGCCTCTACCTTTGGAAGTCATGCTTGTCCAAAGACATGCTGGTAGGTTAATTGGCTCCTGTCTAAATTGTCCCTAGTATGTGTATGTATGAATGTGAGTTAGGGACCTTAGATTGTATGCTCCTTGAGGGTTAGGGACTGATGTGAATGGACAATAAATTTGTAAAGCGCTGCGTAAATCAACAGTGCTATATAAGTACCTGAAATAAATAAATAAATAAATTGTCGGTCTTGCTATGCCTCATGGGACTTGTAGTTTGGCAACAGCTGGAGAGCCGTCCGTTTGACACCTGTACTGTAAAGGATAGGAGGGTTTAATTCCGCTTTAAGGCTATCAGCAGATGAGCCTCTATAGATTCAGCAGTGCCTGAAAAAAAATGGAGAGCAACTGAGCATGTGCAGAGCAGGATGAGACACAGTATTACTGGATTTTAAACAGTATAGACACTTGTTTTTAATGTTTCACATAGCTATACCTGCAAAAGCGGCAGTTAAGTGATCTAGCAGAACCTAATTTTTTCTGAACAAAGTTCCATTTTAATTTTAAAACACAATACAGCTTTTTATTTAGAACAAACTGATTTTTTTTAAATTAGAGATCATGTTGGCCTACTAGATAATCAGGTTGGGTAAAAAAGATCATAGTGGCCATATAAAATTCTTCTTCTGCAATGCTTTATATACATATTTTCTAAGAGCTGACCAAGGACAAGGAAATAATGGCCTATTCTCAAATGCATCACCTGAGTGATTGAATCTCCTGTGATACCCCCTGACTGTGAGAGCGCTGAATGAATGAACATTTCTCTGTGTGATAACAAGTGTCTCTAACTGCCAGAGGTGCTCGTTATTGACTCCTTGGAGATTAGAAACAGCTAGATAATCTAAAAAAAAATGCTAAAAATTGGAAGCAACATCTGTAGATATTAGCTAATTTGCGCCACCCTTAGTAAATCCTTAATAAAACAGGAAAAAATTCCAAGGCAGGATTTTTCTTACATCTATCTGATCAGAGGTTTGAGGTTAGAGCTAAGGACATTATACCAGGCAAAGGGAGCTAGGCACGCAAAAGCGATACAAAGGAAGTTATAACATTATCTGACATCTAAAAGGTTAGCTGTCATGGAAAAGGCACATTTCCATATTTTTATAGCCAGATTTTTTTGGAAGTCTCAGAGTACAATGTAAAGTGTATTAGATGTAATTTATTCTCCCTGAAGTTCTTGACAAAAAGATATAGAAGTATATGAGGACATTGTTTTATAAGTGAGGTGATTTACATGCATTGTTGCTGCTGGGAAATATATTTTTACAGTTTGTGCAGTTTTTGTGCAAATGCATTGTCATTGGTCATTAGTCTGTCATGGTAATACTCAAATCATATTGAAAGTTTACTAAATTCACTTTGAACTTATGTAAAGAGAGCATATATCTTTTCATTTCTTGGCATAAACAACATAACAATGTGAATGTAAGTCAAGGAAGACGTCATGCTGCAATGCTCATAAATAACCACAAGAGGGATCCCAACAGCATTTATCATGTATGCATAAACTGTGTTTACAGTGATTACACTCTATAGTCTGAGGGCAGCTGGCTGAGTCTGCAATTCATATGGACATTTTACAAGCTGTGAGTCTTTTGTAAATGCTGAGATATAGACTAATGTATATAGTTTGCTTACATCTAAACAAAAACAACTACTTCCTTAAAGTGCAACTACTCCTTAAAGGCTTAAAGAGAATATATATATATATATATATATAAGAGGGCCCTCTTACAATTCGTACGTTGTTTGTTATTGTTGTACTGTGCCATGTATTGTCCGCCCTATATTGTACAGCGCTGAGCAAACCCTTTGGCGCTTTATAAACTTGATGTAATAATAATATATATATATATATATATATATATATATATATACACACACACACTATATTGCCAAAAGTATTGGGACACCCCTCCAAATCATTGGATTCAGCTGTTCCAGTCACCTCTATGTCCACAGGTGTATAAAATCAATCACCTAGGCATGCAGACTGCTTCTACAAACATTTGTGAAAGAATGGGTCACTCTCAGGAGCTCAGTGAATTCAAGCATGGTACCGTGATGGGCTGCCACCACTGCAATAAGTCCATCCATGAAAATTCCTTGCTACTAAATATTCCACGGTCAATTGTTAGTGGTATTATAACAAAGTGGAAGCAACTGGGAACAACATCAACTCAGCTATGAAGTGGTAGGCCATGTAAAATGAGAGCGGGGTCAGCGCATGCTGAAGTGCACAGTGCGCAGAAGTAGCCAACTGTCTGCAGAGTCAATAGCTAAAGACCTCCAAACTTCATGTGGCCTTCAGATTAGCACAACAACAGTGCGTAGAAAGCATCATGGAATGGGTTTCCATGGCTGAGCAGCTGAATTCAAGCCTTACATCACCAAGTGCAATGCAAAGTGTCAGATGTAGTGGTGTAAAGCACGCCACCACTGGAACTTATGAAGCAGTGGAGATGTGTTCTCTGGAGTGATGAATCACGCTTCTCTGTCTGCCAATCCGATGGACTTGTCTGGGTTTGGCAGTTTCCAGGTGAACGGTACTTACCTGACTGCATTGTGCCAAGTGTAACATTTGGTGGAGGGGGGATTATGGTGTGGGGTTGTTTTTTAGGGGTTGGGCTTGGCCCCTTAGTTCCAGTGAAGGGAACTCTTAAGGCATCAGCATACCAAGACATTTTGGGCAATTTCATGCTCCCAACTTTGTGGGAACAGTTTGGGGATGGCCTCTTCCTGTTCCAACATGACTGCGCACCAGTGCATAAAGCAAGGTCCATGAAGACATGGATGAGCAAGTTTGGGGTGGAGGAACTTGACTGGCCTCCCAGAGTCCTGACCTCAACTGGATAGAACACGTTTGGGATGAATTAGAGCAGAGACTGCTAGCCAGGCCTTCTCATCCGACATCAGTGCCTGACCACACAAATGCGATTCTGGAAGAATGGTCAAACATTCCCATAGACACGCTCCTAAACCTTGTGAACAGTCTTCACCAGGGGCGGACTGACCATTCAAGCTATCGGGCACTGCCCGAGGGCCCGGGCTCAGTAGGGGGCCCCATGAGATGCTCTTGGTACCTTTTCATTGGCTTTTTCGGGTGCGGGCGAGGACACAGGGGCCCCATGATCCCCTATTGCCCGGGGGCCCCATGAGTTGTCAGCCGGTCTTCATCGACTAGTTGAAGCTGTTATAGCTTTAAAAGGGTGGGCCAATTCAATATTGAACCCTACAGATTAAGACTGGGATGCCATTAAAGTTCATGTGTGTCTAAAGGCACAATATTTTTCACATTATAGTGTGCGTATATAATAAATATATATATATATATATATATATATATATATATATATATATACTGTATATACACTCTAATCAGCCCTGACATCATGACCAGTGACAGGTAAAGTGAATAACATTTATTAACTTGTTCCAATGGCATCTGAAAGTCAGTGGGATATGTTAGGCAGTGCACATGTCCTTAAAGTTGATGTATTGAAAACAGAAAAAACGGGAAGCGTAAGAATTTGCGCAACTTTGACAAGGGCCAAATTGTACAGTGCCTTGAAAGAGTATTCATACCCCTTGAAGTTTTCCACATTTTGTCATGTTACAACCCAAAACGTAAATGTATTTTATTGGGATTTTATGTGATAGACCAACACAAAGTGGCACATAATTGTAAAGTGGAAGGAAAATAATAAATGGTTTTCAAAATTTTTTACAAATAAATATCTGAAAAGTGTGCCGTGCATTTGGACTCAGCTCCCCTGAGTCAGTACTTTGTAGAACCACCTTTCACTGCAACTACAACTGCAAGTCGATCTATCACATAAAATCCCAATAAAATACATTTTTTGGTTGTAACATTACAAAATGTGGAAAATTTCAATGGATATGAATACTTTTTCTAAGGCACTGTAATGGTTAGAAAGCTGTCAGAACACATAGTGCATCACAGTTTGTTGCGTATATGGCTGTGTAGCAGTAGATTGTTCAGACTGCACATGCTGACATAGCTCCCAACTGTCCCTGATTTCAAGGAACTGTCCCTCATTTGAAACAAAGTCCCTCTGTCCCTCCTTCCTCCTCATTTGTCCCTCATTTTGGTCTGATCTATATAGTTGTACTGTATATAAAATGCACTATTTATCTATTAAAAACTGTTTTGCAGTGCTAAACCTTTCTTCCAATTTCTAATTTGCTCCATTTGTAAATGCCAAAAGCCAATATAATGAGTAGTGGTAAAAAAAAGCACTTGTGGGTTTAAACTATCCTATTTTTTGTATAATTCTCCTGTAAGGGAGATGTGGCAAGGGGTGTGTCTTACGCTTTCATTTTTTTGCTAATAGGTGTCCCTCTTTCCCATCTCAAAAAGTTGGGAGGTATGACATTTGTCTATGGCAAAAGTGCCTACAGTGGGCAAGTGAACATCAGTACTTGACCACAGAACAGTTGAAGAAAGAGTCCTGGTCTGATGATTTCAAGAATGGTTTGAGAAACACAACAATGAGTTTAAGGTGTTGACATGGCCTCCAAATTCTCCAGATCTCAATCCTATCGAACATCTGTGGGATGTGCTGGAATAACAAGTCTGATTCATGGAGGTCCCACCTCACAGCTTACATGACTTAATGAATCTGCTGTTGAAGACATGGTGCTAGATACCACAGCATACTTTAGGAGGTCTAGTGGAGTGCATGCCTCGACAGGTTATGGTGGGTGGTCATATTTCTATGGCTAACCGGAGTATAAACACACAATGAAAATAGTATGCACATATTGTCAGAATCGATTGTGTAATATATGTATCAGTAAAATAGTAATAAATGTTGTAACATAATCACTACACAGTACTGCAGTGTTGTTAAAGAAAATATTCAAAATACAAGCTGTTGTAAATACAGAAATGATTTCAATCATCTCTGGAGTCATTTCCAGAGATGATTTAAAAAGAAATTCACAAATACTGTATTTAAACTATGATTTTACAGAAACAGCGTGTGTCTGTCCAGTAATCCTTGCTCAGCAGTCAAGTTAAATATTACATTTTGGAATATGTTAGTAGATTGAATAAAGAATCACTATCTTCGTTTATGTCTTGGGCAGTCAAACGGCAAGGGGTTAGGGCTTGAATTCTTCAATCCGTCCACATGGCATTGCCATTTTAAAAGTGTCTCTGTTTTTATCTTAGTTTAAGACACCTCCAATAAGCGCAGACACTACCGCAGCAAGAGGGAGACTCTGAGAAGATTAGATCAAACAATCCCTGGGGTCAAATAGGCCCACAGAACCTGTCTCTGCTAGGAACTAGGAACCTTTTTTGGAAAGATTTACCCTTTTTAGAAATAAGTCCAGCAAATGAGTTATTTTAGTTATAGGTTAATCTTTGTAGATAGAGTCAACCCCTTTTTTATATGTGGTAAACACTCCCACAATACCTGTTATAATTACTGACTTTTTTCTATTTCAATAACTTGAACATCTTTAGTTCCACCTTCTATTGAGTTCTCCATCATATCAAATAATAACAAGGAAAGCCGACAAGGGATCATAATTATCACACAGGGGTGCAGTCCCAAGCGGGGGTGCATATATCTCACCAACATCATACCAAAAAGATGTAAGAAACTTTCAGAATTATTTAACTCCCTTGCATTTAACAAAAAGTGCAACAATAGTTTTAGGTGGTCTGACTCTTACAGAGTCTGAAATAGCCAATAACATAAAACAAGAAAGTAATATGTATTTAAGCCCAGTTTACATTAATTTACAGTAAAATCAGCTAATACATTCCAGGTGTAACCAAACAAAAAAGTTTTCTATATCTTTCAATTAATTTATTTAGAAAGTAGAAAAGCCTGTCCCCTGCAGTTAAAGTGGAGCACCAGTCAAAATGTAAAAAAAATAAAAGTCAGGAGCTGCAAAACTTGTAGCTGCTGACTTTTAAAAACAGATACTCACCTGTCCCTTGATCCAGTGGTGTCCTCACCACAGCTGGTTTCACAGGCTGTCTTCTCTCCCCTGCACCGGCATCTTACGTGTGGGCACCCAGCTGTGATAGCTTGCAGCTTCACAGCTATGTGGCCACTGCGCATTCACGAGTAGCACTATACCTTGTGAATGGTCCCGTAGTTTTCTGGGACCTGTCATGTGTTCCAGAAGGCTATGGGGAAGGAGGACAACTTCTGCTTCCAATTGTCTAGGCAACCGCAGCAGAAGTGGGAGCAGGTACCTGTCAAAATTGGGTACCCACTCTCTCCCTGCTCCCCAAAGATGCCAATCCTTAACGGGGAGTGGGGGATGAGGCCTTAAAGCTGTACTTCCCCGTTTGGGTGGAGCTCTGCTTTAAGGACCCCTGTTTTCTATGTGGAAGTAATAGCCTTTCTGTGACCTTCCTGCAGAGGGCTCCATGGGGGGGGTATCGCTTTATTTTCTAATAATATTGTAAATAATATAGCAGAAGACTAGAAAATGTCCTAAATGCCATGATACTTGCTCTGCTGGGGTAACACTAGGAACTCCACTTAGGAAATCTTGCCACTTGAATTATCGAGTGTGATTATCATCTCGATGCCTAGGTCAGGAACTATAGCTGGTGAGAGTTTGCTCTGTCTTCAGCAGCCCTTGTTCCCTTAACGCATGCAGGCCTATCAGTGCCTGGTTGTTCCTAGGTCATAGAACACAATGCCATATTTCCTTGCCAGATGGCACGAGGACTGAACAAAATGAGACAAGGGTACCTGTATTCTCAAGGCTAGTAATGCAGAAGACAGTGGCTTGTAGCGCAATCTTGAGACAGTCCAAACTCAGGACAGCAAGTGGCAAGCGTAATCCATTAAATATTTCTAAGGTCAGGGTAGGTAGCAGGCAATCGGATCCAGGGAACAATTCAAGGCCAAGTCAGGCGGCAATTCAAAAGGGTAGTCTGGGTACAAGGGGTCATCCTAATGATGAGTAACACAGCAGGCAGGGAGGAAGGTAGGTAGTAGACTATCATAAACTCAGAGCTCTGGGCTTGTGATTAGAGCAGTGCAGCTAATCAGGGCAGAGCAGAGAGAAGTAGGGGTGTAAAATGGGGAAGCTTAGGCAAACTGAGTGACCCACTGCCTATCAACAAGCATGTAATCAGTGTAGAATTGTCCTCATTGACCAGCAACAAGAACGTAAGTGCCGTCAAAAGTGGCTGAGCGGTAGAGAAGAAGGTAGGCGCTTGAGATTGACTCATGCTCAGTGGAAGTGAGTGATTCAGTTCACTGGTATCCATCTAAATCTGAAGTGTCAATTTTACGTATTCTCACTGTTATTAATTGCTTACTCAGATTATGATTTCTTTCACAACTACAACCAACACCACTAATACTATTTCTACTACTACTCTAGCTGAAACTTTTTATTGCTGTCTTTCTTTCCTTTTCGGAGATCTCTCGTCACTTCTTGACATCTGTCAGACAGGAAAGCCAGAGAATAAAATATCTCCAACTTTCTGTCCATTTATTGGGTGCCAGACAGATCAATATCAACAACCTATTTAAACTCCTTAAAGAAAGAAGTCACAGAAGTTAATAGATGATTCATATCAGTCTTCTTTCAAAATCTCCTCCCTCTTTCTACATTGAGCAAAACACCTACCCCCATTGATACACTCTTTGGGGTAACTTCTAGCACACCAAGATTTACTGACAATACCTGGCTCCACTACAAAAGACTGGTATGTGGGTATGTTTCCCTTTATTGCATTGTTGCATTATTTTCTGTGTCCTCTGCTTTCTTCCATTAATGTTTTGTATAGTATACACTCGCCGGCCTCTTTATTAGGTACACCAGTTCAATTGCTTAGTAACACAAATTGCAAACCAGCCAATCACATGGCAGCAGCTCAATGCATTTAGGCATCTAGATATGGTGAAGATGACTTGTTGAAGTTCAAGCCGAGCATCAGAATGGGGAAGACATGGGATTTAAGTGACTTTGAACGTGACATGGTTGTTGGTGCCAGACGGGCTGGTCTGAGTATTTCAAAAACTGCTGATCTACTGGGATTTTCACACACAACCATTTCTAGAGTTTACAGAGAATGGTCTGGAAAAGAGAAAATATCTAGTGAGCGGCAGTTGTGTGGATGAAAATGCCTTGTTGATGTCAGAGGTCAGAGGAGAATCGGTAGACTGGTCTGAGATGATAGAAAGACAACAGTAACACATGCCAATAAGGACCAAAAGAAATTAGGCAATTCTGAAGGCAAAGGAGGTCCAGCCCCATATTTGCAAGGTGTACCTAATAAAGTGGCCAGTGAGTGTATACAAATGTAATGTTTTTAGAATGCTGTTTTTGCTAATTGCCCATCCCTCCCATATGGGTGGGGTTAGGTATTTGAGGCAGTCTTGCTTTGCAAACTGGTAGCTTTGAACAGGGACCGTCTAGGCTGAAATGCACAAGTGTTGCTTGTTAGATGTCACCTGTAAGATATTAATGTATATTTTTGGAGGAGTGGACCATGCACCAGAATTTTCTTTCTGCATATTGGACTATGGGATGGAGACTTCTTGCCTGTGCACACAGAGGTTAGCACTGGGCATTATGTGATGTTGCAGTGACTGTTGTGGATTTACATAAAGCAGAGTGAGTGGATGTATCCCCATTGTGAATACAGAAAGCAGTAGCAATATATTTTCTGGAAGAATAAGGGATATGTTGAACCTCTTTCAGTATTTTATTGCTGTCTGTTGCCATTGGGAATATTTCTGATCTCTTCCTGCCAAGGTAATAGGTTAGAAACCTGACAGGGGTTCTACTTCTTCTTGTTCTTTATCAAATACTAAAGAAGGGTTTGGTTGGAGTCAGGCTGCAAGAAGATAAGAAGAAGACTTGGTAATTGTACTCAGATGCACTTATAAGCATTCTGTGTGCTGCCATTTGTACAGTACATGGCAATCCATAAGCAGACCAGAACATAGCTTGATGAATGGAAAAAAAAAACAGCGTGAAGCGTGTATTAAACCCCAAACCAAAAGTGTAATATAATACAGGTCCTTACATGTGGTGTCTGCATTAGTTTTCTTTTTTGGGCTTTGCCCCTTTGTTTTACTTTAGCGATCTATCCATTGACACACCTCCTATATTAGAGTGCCCAGTGTTTCAATGGCACAAGGACACCTTTTGACAGCAGCATTGTCAGTCTTGGAAAGGGGAGTATTAGTACCAAGAGATTTAGATACACTAACAAAGTGAAGACAAACTCCAGCTAATGCTTTATGAGCAGTTACAGCAAACTGTTTTTTTTGTTGGGATAAAGTTTTTACATGAATACATTTCTGCTAGTATTAAATGGTTAATGGTTGTTTCATACAAATCTGAGAGCTTATTCTTTTGAAAAAAAACAGACTTACTGGCTGGATCTCCAGATGAAAATACAACGTAGAAGAAAGAAAGCCTAAAAAAGAAAAAAAAGAATGACGTCACGCTCTGCACAGCTCCTCCTTAGGCCTTTCGTGCTATAGGCACATCATCAGAGGGGAGGCTGCACAGGAGCGTGACCGACGTCAGTGCTAAAAATAGGTAAATCGGCACATGCGCGAGCACGGCAGCGCCATTTTGCCGTGGATCCGCGATCATACATAAAACGAGGAGGAGACACAGAAGTCTCATAACACAGAATCCCAGTGCCGTTTGCTGACTATGCCACAGACCCCAGGGACTTTATGTCAAACGCTATTTCCCTCAATACAGTGACAGTGCAACTAAAGTAGCAATTAGTTTTTTTTGTTGGGATAAAGTTTTTACATGAATACATTTCTGCTAGTATTAAATGGTTAATGGTTGTTTCATACAATCTGAGAGCTTATTCTTTTGAAAAAAAACAGACTTACTGGCTAGATCTCCAGATGAAAATACAACGTAGAAGAAAGAAAGCCTAAAAAAGAAAACTAATATAGATATCAAATGTAACAAATGGTAAGCTGCAATATAATAAATGGTTGCTTTTGGGTTTATTACCACTTTAAGTACAGCTATAATACAGTTGGAAAAAATATATGAAAAAGCCACATGTCAGTATTAAGGCATCACTGCAGTCTGTGATTTTTATGCAAAACTGCAAAAGGGTATATATAAAAGAAACGTATTATTTCACAACGTAGTGCTAGAAAGTGAGAAAAAAAACAGAAAAATAGGTTGCTTATATTTTAATGTTCCCATCCTAACTACCCCCTGCTGGAAGGCATTACAGTTTTGACAAGGCAATTGAAATTAAAAGACTTCACACAACAGGAGGTGATCATATTTTTGCATTAGTACACTGACATCCCTTTAGCAGGATAGCTTTTAGCATTTTACCAAGAAATGAGAATAGTAAAATGTGACAGAAATGCATTTGAAATGCTGCAGCATTGTTAAGCACAACTATATTCTGAAAACAACAAATGTGAAATACCCCATAATCAACCACATTTTCTGTATTATAAACTATTATAAATTTAAACACTTAATGCGTGTTAAGTTTGTAAGGTTTGTTTTTTTTTACTTTTTTTTTTAACCTTTTTTCCTGTACCTTTTATTCGTCACTGATATTTATACTGTACTGAATTACACTAACCATGTAGAGTCAGATGCTGACAACAAATTAACCGAGCAATGCCATAATCTTTTGTATTAGTTATAGCGTGTATATAGGTTGTTTAGATGGGTCATAATACTGTTCAGCTGTTTATAACATTTATTTCTCAGGCTGTTCAAAATGTGACTCTATGGAATCAGCTTACTAAGCGATACGTGTACAATGTTGAATGGGACTTTTAGACTCATAAGTACGATGCAATCACAATACATACAGTATGTTAAAAAAAGACATATAAAGCTATATAGGCTGGTATTACAGGTCCCGGTCCACCAAATGGAACAACTGATATGGTCACGTTGATGGGCTGCACCAGAGGCTTGCAGGGCTTCCTAATCGGTGTGGAACACAGGGGCAGGCGGATGTGACGTCATGGCCGGATGTGGTGAACAGACGTGGCAACGCGTTGAGGAGCATGCAGTCCTTCCTCAGGCCATAACAGTGTCATATTAGGTGTGGTATATATGTGCAAAGGAGGTGGTGGATGGTGGACAGCAACACCCAGCAGCCGTGATAATAAAAAAAAATCATATGGGGAGCATAAAAAATGTACGAGATAAAAAGGGCATGTAGAATTGATACAAAAAAGAGAAACTAATAATGAAAAAATAACAACGAAAAGCGTGACACTTAATAAACAATAAGTCTATGGATGATATTACATAATATAATGGCTAGCGGAACTACAAAGTCCAGCCAGCCCAGGATGTAGGAAAGCAAGTCTCATAAAAAATATTAAATAGTGTAACAAAGCAACATTATGGATAATCAAACATAATATTATGCCTGGCGAAACTACAAAGCCCAGCCAGCCTGAAAAGTAGGACAGCAACTTTCATAAATGGCTATAGCAAGTATAACAGTGCAGTACAACGTAACGCTAAAAAGTGGAAAAAAATAGGAAAATGCAGTTAAAACAATAAAATCTGAAGACACTGCCTTATTATTTTGCTATAGCTAAGGGAGTACTTACACATGGAAGATCTAATAGGAAAGACCTTAAGGGTCTCATATCATGTGGAGGGTGGACCTGCATGAAAAATATCAATATAGAAAAATCAAACGTGTACTGTATTATGTTTGGTCATCCATAGAATTGCACTGTTATGCTGTTTGTTTTTTATGAGACTTGCGTTCCTGCTTCCTGGGCTGGCTGGGCTTTGTAGTTCCACCAGCCATTATTTTATGTTATGTTACCTATAGACTTATTGCTTATTAAGTATTATGTTTTTCATTCATATTTTTTCATTCCTAGTTTTTATTTTTTATATCAACTCTAGATGTCCTTTTTATCTCATTGTGCACTTTTGTTTTTTTTATCATCATGGTGGCGTTGCTGTCTGCCTTTAAGGGTAACAACTGAACCTGCTCAGCTGCAAGAGAGTTGTTGGAAGAGAGTGGGAAGAGAGGATGTGAGGCTGGAGGCAGAAGCCTGTGAGGGGGATCAGATGGAGAGGGGCTCACCTACAGGCAGAAGACCTTGGAAGGAGGAAAGTTTGGGACTTCACCGACTCCCTGAGAGAGGACCACTTTTGAGGCAGGGAAGGAGTGGCCCAGCTAAAAGGCCTGTTAGCAGCTACAAACCCACCAGCAGCAAAGGAGAAGGACTGAGTGTGTAGACCTGCACCCCCTGGGCCAGTAAGGGAAGGAGCGCTCTGGTGATAAACCAGATTAACCACCTCCTGGGACTGTCTTATTTCCTAAAGTGACAGGCACTGGATCCCCTGCTCAAGGATTCCTCCAGGCAGCCAGATAGAGGTGCATCTGGGGTCTGGGGATGGACTACAGGAGATGCTGGCTAGCTCCCTAAAACAGACTGTGGCTGTAACCACTTGTACAAAGATCATGAAGTTGTCCTCGGTTTCTTGGATCCATTGGGCATCCTGTACACCCCTTACCCCATCCAAGTTCTAAAATCCCCTAATAAAATCACAAAAACAAATCTCAAGGACTGGTTACTGACTCCTGGATGCAAGTTTGTGAAAATGTGTGTTGCTTGGCTGTGCAGGACTATAGGGAGGACTCAAAACTCCAGCAACTCCTAAGGGGGTGGTACTACAAACCTTAGATTTCCTTACCCTTTGCTACCTGAAACATTTTTTCTTTTTGCACATGTTAAAATGCATGTTAGGCCTGAACATTTCTTAAAATTCTCAAATCATTAAATATTTTCAAAAACTAGGACCCTGTAGAATAAATTGATGCCATTTGTAATTTTTTATGTTATACAATATTTGGGTTACTTTTTGTCAAAGCTATATTTTCAATAAAAATACACTTAAGGTAATTTATTGCCCACAAACACACATAACGGTAATAACAAATTCTTTGGAAAAATATAAAAGATGCATTGAGTAAATCAATACCAAATATGTAAATCCTTAAAATTGCACATGCCTGTGAAATGGTGAAAAACTAAAGAACCCATAACTGTCCATAGGAATCACTATGGAAGCCTTTGCAAGTTATCATTTAGAGTTAATTGTGAATGATGACTCTAGGGCCAATTTAGACAGGATCCAATTAACCTACCAGCATGCCTTGGGAGTGTGGGAGGAAATCAGAGTACCCAGAGGAAACCCATGCAGACATGGGGAGAACATGCGAACTCTAGGCAGGTGGTGCTGTGGTTGGGATTGAAAGCAATGACCCTAGTACTGGCAGGTGGAAGTGCTAACAATTTAGCCACTGTGCTGCCCATCTTTTAATTATGTTTCTTTCTTTTAACTTAGCTTTATTGCTATCACATGGGGGGGGGGGATAAGCTCTCCCATGAGATAATATAGTGCAGGTGGCAGGTACATCAATTGCCTATATCTACATTTATGGACCTCTAATGCTACCGTTGCTGATCAAACACAGATAATGCCTATTTAAACTTTTTTATCCAGACAAAAGTTTGCACTTCTAGGTTCAGACTACCCAGGGAAGATCTTCTAATGCTCCTTACAGCGGTCTGAGCCATCTCTATGTGCAATCAGGCAGCTAGAAGTAAAATGTAAACAATCTCCAGGATACTACAGTGGCAATTTGTTTACACGTCTGTGGTGCCAATAATATAACCGTCATGTCAGTGGCAGAGAAAGGGTTAAGCTGTATTTGGTGCTACGGAACAGTACGATATTCTCAGATAACGTCAATGACATTGTGTACTGCATATATCAGAAATATAGAATACATATTTTGGACATGTAATTGATGTGTTTACTTTTACTCTAGCTTGGCTTTTAAATACATTAGTAGCACCTCAATTTGAATTATTACTACTTGAAAAAAAAAAGATTTTTTTGTTAGTTTTTGCTGCAACACCTGATTTTTTTTTTCATTCAATAATTTTAAGACCTGAACTGAACAGTGAAAGCAATAGCCATATCAAGTCTAAAAACTAAAGGAAAGTTTACTCTTAAAAAAAGCTAAAGTTCTCAACTTGTTACAAATTGGCCAGCTACTGAGATTTTATTTTTGTAGTACCATACTGCAATGTCTTAAAAGTTAAAAAAGTCAAAACATAAATGTATATATATATATATATATATATATATATACACGGTATATATACATATATACACACTAAATTCCTAAAAGTATTGGACACCTGCCTTTACATGCACTTGAACTTTAATGGCATTCCAATCTTAGTCCGCAGGGTTTAATATTGAGTTGGCCCACCCTTTGCAGCTATAACAGCTTCAACTCTTCTGGGGAGGCTCTCCACAAGGTTTAGGAGTGTGTCTATGGGAATGTTTGACCATTCTTCCAGAAGCGCATTTGTGAGGTCAGGCACTGAAGTCAGATGAGAATGCCTGGCTCGCAGTCTCCGCTCTAATTCATCCCAAAGGTGTTCTATTGGGTTGAGGTCAGGACTCTGTGAGGCCAGTCAAGTTCCTCCACCCCAAACTCGCTCATCCATGTCTTTATGGACCTTGCTTTGTGCACTGATCTCTTTTCTGCACAACATGTGCAGTCATGTGGGAACAGGAAGAGGCCATCCCCAAACAAAGTTGAGAGCATGAAATTGTCCCTTCACTGGAACACAAGCCCTGAATAAAAACTCCACACCATCATCTCTCTTCCACCAAACTTTACACCTGGCACAATGCAGTCAGACAAGTACTGTTCTCCTGGCAACTGCCAAACACGTACACGTCCATCAGATTGCCAGACAGAGAAGTCTGAATCATCACTCCAGAGAACACGTCTCCATTGCTCTAGAGTCCAGTGGCGATGTGCTTTACATCACTGCATCCTACGCTTTGCATTGCACTTGGTGAGGTAAAGCTAGGATGCACCTGCTTGGCCATGGAAACCCATTCCATGAAGCTCTCTACACATTGTTGTTGTGCTAATCTGAAGGCCACACGAAGTTTGGAGGTCTTTAGCTATTGACTCTGCAGACAGTTGGAGATTTCTGCGCACTGTGCGTTTCAGCATGCACTAAACCTGCACTGTCATTTTACGTGGCCTACCACTTCATAGCTGAGTTGCTGTTGTTCCCATTTACTTTCACTTTGTTATAATATCGCTCACAGTTGACCGTGGAATATTTAGTAGCAACACACAGGTGGCAACCTATCACGGTACCATGCTTGAATTCACTGAGCTGCTAAGAGCAACCCATTCTTTCACAAATGTTTGTAGAAGCAGTCTCCATGCCTAGGTGCTTGATTTTATACACCTGTGACCATAGAGGTGATTGGAACACCTGAATCCAATTATTTCAAGAGGTGTCTGAATACCTTTGGCAATATAGTGTGTGTGTATATATATATATCAATAAGGAAATGTCCACTCTCATCATTTTGCCTCTCCATTTTCCAAAGTATTTGAGCTACATAGCATATAAAAAAAACAAAGTCCCAATAATACTAAGCTCCTTTCAGGTAATACATATTTATACAACAAATGTTCATGTGCACAGGGACAGACTGTGAAAAAAAATCAATTGCAGAAAACCAAAAATAGGAAATATGTCTTTTTAAAAGCACAGTTGTTGTAAGAAGCTTGACAGCATTAGGATGTAACCGCCTCCCCCCCCCCCACCACCAGCACCCCCAAATTCCCCAAGATACACAACATTCAGTATGATAAACATTCAAATACCATCCATGGCACTACCTGCATGTTGTTTGCATGTCTTCCCTGGGGAATCCTACATGCCTGCATGGGTTTCCACTGGATACTCTGGTTTCCTTCCACACTCCAAAGACACACTGGTAGGCTAATTGGCTTCTCTCTGAATTGATCCTAGTATGAATGTAAGTTAGGGACTTTAGATTGTAAACTCCTCGAGGGCAGGGACTGATGTGAATGTACAATATATATGTAAAACTCTGCATAGTCATCATTTGGTTGAATGTGTCACCATACTTACAGGGGACCATCTTCCTATTTTGAGTTAAATTATGTCAAGCCCAAATACATTTTCTCTTGGCACTTAATTCTCAAACAAATTCTTGAAAGAAAAAAAAAAGAATATGTTTAATGTAGGCTTAGGGATTGAGCAATTTAGAAATTCTCTTAGCTTCACAGTTAACGTTTCAAGCATTATATATTTTGTATTCTTTTTATTTAATATTCAGTGTTTCTCTTTTGCAATTCTATACTTTTCTGGCAGTTTAGGTATACAGTACAGTACATTCTTAAGCATTGTGTAAAGGGAATTACAGCTAAGTCATTACATGTCAGATTTCAGACTTTGATGAATAGAACTTAAAAAAATATGAATTGAATGGCATGCTCAAAGAAAGTAGTACATTAGTAATTTGAAATAACCTGATACTTTCAACTCCACACAGTGAAGGATTTTTTTTATGAAGGTGGAATAATGATCCTTTTCAATTGTAATATGTATATTAACTCAAGTAAAATATCCCAAACTCAAGAAGTTCAGAATATTAAATAAAAACTCAAAGTGCTATTTCTACCTGAGCTGAAAATGCAATGCACAGAGAACCTAGTAGAATTTTAGAAAAACTGCCCTGTTGTGAAATAAAATACAGAAGAATTAAGAAAAAAATCTGGACCTAAACATGTCCTTTTCTGAGTACATACGCAGCATACCTCCAAATGTTTTCAATTAACTTTAAAGCCCATCTCTGGAGCAAATCCTCACGACTTCCTCCATACTCCTGCTTTCCAAGCACCTGACATAGTCACCAATACCACTTCCACCATTGCCAATATTTTTTTAATTCAAAATATTTGGGGCTTTTCATTTAGTTGTTTTAAATATAATTTGGGGGATTAGCTAGAGCAAATTTATTGCGGGGGGCTTGTCTAGAACTCAGCTTGAATGAAAACCTATTATTTTTTAATATTTACAGAAACTGTTTCCAACAATGAAATTATTAATTTATTAAACAAAATTTTGCTTCAGTCTGTCCCCAAGAACCAGATATTACCCAACTGGGCCCTGCCATCTTGCTCCTCACAGAGTATAGACAAGGTGATGACAAGTTGTTGATTATATCCCATTAAATGTGAACTATATCTGCCCTTTCTGTTACATGTTTCACTGTTGTCTGCAGTGCAGTTGGCATGCATAAACTGCCAGAGGGAATGGTTTGGGACTAATATGAAGACTTAAGTTTAATTTTATAAACTAAAAAAGTTTATTTTATGAGCTAAAACAGTGTTCCAGATTCCTCTATCCACACTGTATTACGCAGATGAATAAATAACTCACTATGCCTATTGTAATTTGACATCTGAGTGAATGAAGCCACTGTTCGGCTGAAAAATTTCAGTCTGGCCCATGTTAGGTGGGAGGGGGCGCACAGGGCCACTAACATAGTTAATTTATGCCAGTTCAGTTATTGATCAGTATTAGCTATGAAATTTTGACAAAATGTTTGCATATCAGTAATAACGCAATTAAAATGTAGCTTGGTGTACGTGTTGGAGAAAGGAGTAGTCCATTTGAGACAGCTAATGGGGAAGATTATGAAGATACCACTATATTTACATGTTTGGGGATGGAAGGTTCACTTTAAAACAAGGTAAGTACAGGCAAAATGTTTCATGAGCGTCTGTTTTAAAATATAAGTTAATTTGTATACTAGCAACTTCCCCCTCTCATTTCACAGCCTAAAATAAAGTTGATAAATGTTATATACATAGATCTAAACAACTCTGCTGTTTCAAACTATAGAAAAGTCTGTACTTAAACTGGAGTTCCTTAAACAGTTCATGAGACTGTAATTTATGAAGAACGGGCAAAAGGTTAAGCAGGATCAAACTGGATTTGCAGAAAACATACAGACAAAATGTGCACCACAGCATTGGGCTAAATGTCTAAAAAAATTTAGGTTGAGAGTTTATGCGTATTTTAATAACTTGAATGCATTTGGGATGAATTTAAGCTGCTTTTAGGTTCCCTCTGAGATTCTCCTGAATTCCATTTGAATTGTGTTTTGACGTTTGCATTCACATTGACTTGGGGAGGAAAAGCAAAAACATGCTGAAGTGCACAAGTCCTTAAGGTTAGTGAGCATGAGTTTCACAACCTCAAGCTAATAAGTTGTAAGTTGCTTTTAGAGAAGAATGATTTTGAGATACATCCAAGTTGCTTTTGCTTTGCTTTTAGGTTGCAAGTGAACACTATTCTATGAAATCAAAATTCAACCATTTCATTTCAGATTTTTACAAACACAGGTCAGAAGCAAAAAACAAAAAAATCTATGTACATTAGTTTTAATAAGTACATATGGTTTCTACCATGCTTTACATTTAATGCATTTTAGCAAGAGAGAGAAATTAGATTTTATCCGTTATCATTACAAATGGCTGTGTTTAATAAATTCTCGTTTTTGAAGCCATCACATGGTTGTTTTACCATGAGCCATTTTTTTGTTCTAGGTACCTGTTTATAAGATAGCTGGCAACAGAATAATTTTTTCATTTTCTATTTTCATTATTTTTTAATCAAGTTTGCTGGACATGTTCCCAGATTTAGAGCTGGGCACTATATAATGATGAACTAGAAAACTGTGTATTTTTACTATTTAAAATGCTGAATGAAAGTAGATACTTTTCCAAAATCTGGACTAAAGCCTCATAAAAATATGAAAACTCTGGAGTAACATAAAAAATTCAGATTAATTTGAAAGTGGGATCGACAAGGCTTCATTCCATTTTAAAAAGATGTCAAGAGAGATGCATGAGAGTCCAGTTTAGAGAGATGCTTGGCCCACGATGCAAATAATTCCAGGAAAACATTTATTAGCAATCTAACATGGGTACTTTGGTGTCTGCATTTCAGCCCTAAGGCACTTTTTTGGCTAGGTCATGTTTACTTTAATTTTGTTGATGGAAATGAAAACATGTTTTAATGCAGAAATCCTGAAAAGTATGTTCTCCTTGTGTTGCATATTGAATAAGATTCCTCTAAGGCACAGTTCACATCTATTGACATCAGTGCATTGGGGTTTTTGTATGCATTTTTTGCTGCATTTTTAGAGCAACACTATTCAATTGAATGGGCTGCCATCTGCTCCAGAACACCTCAAAGTAGCTCCTGTACCCTTTTTTGGAGCTGATGTTGGCTCATTTGTGGACATCATGATTTGGTGAGTTTTTGGTGCATTTTGTAGTGGGAGAATACTCCATTTTTTGGAGCAATTGAGTTTTGCAGTGTTTTTCGTGTGATTCTGCTGGCAAAATTGTGCCATTCTTCCCTTGATCGCAATATACTAAGGTGTGCACAAAGTCTAATTATTAAAACATACTGGCAGGTAAGTTTACATTTACTGCTTTAAACTGGCCAGTGCATGTCTATTGAAGGGACATTACATTGTAAGCTACACAGTGAATGCCTGAATGTTATCTAAACACATCATTATTACAAATCTTTAAACAGCATTTTCAGTAGAACATTACCATTTTTGGAGATAAAAAATTGAAAATACATTAATTATTACTAAGAATGAAATGAAATATAAAAAGGCCAAATTGGTGAGCTTCTGTGCTAATAAAAAATAATGATAAGAAAAAAAATAAAATAGACATTATGGTCAATGGTTAGCATTCTTGTGACCCAAGGGAAGGAGTGGGGGTTAAACTAAATGTATTGGGGAGAAAATATATAAGCACTAAAAAACATGTCTGCTTGAAGTTCATGTGGAGGCTTTTGTATCTATGCACTAGATTTGTGTTTTATACAACATTTATATGTAAGGTCACAATCCAACAGCACATAAACCGAGGTACTATGTATTCTGGAAGCCTTTATAGCAAACAATTGGTTGGTGAGATATATGTTGTAACCTAAGTCAAGAGGAAATAATGTGCTGAAGATAGAATCCTCTGTCTATGAAACCAACTCTGAGATAAAGAGAGGCCATGAAGCTTGACACTGAAATAAAGAGATGCCATTTGGCTGCTGCCAATTTCTGAGACAGAAAAAGAAGTAAGTGTTCATAATACATGATTGCAATTGCAACACGACCTGAAAAAGCCGTGTAAGCCTTTTCTGCCTGAAACAGTAATGTTAGATTTCTCTGAGGTGTGTATACATTTCATTTAATAGAATAGGATTTGTCCAACCTAATGTGCACTTAAACTTGAGCATTTGATCTTAAACAGATTTGATAATACATTAATATAGTAGAATACTAAGTGGAACCGCCCAGATATTTTGCACACTTTTAAATTTTGCAGATAAAAAAGAAGAGCCACCTGCACAGGTAGATCTTGTTATTTTGCAATAATACTTTCAACTACCCTTCTAATAAGTATGGGCATCAAACCTGAAAAAGAAAGTCAAGTGTGACCAATTACCAAAAAATAGTTATTAAGAGTAAATAAGTAAAACTCTAACCACAGCTATGTTTTATATAAACCAGTAATGTTATTTGACTTCTTTGGTGAGCCAAAGAACACTATTTAAAATCCAATAGCAAACAGTAATCAATCAGAATTTATCTTTTATTAGTCTGAGCCAGCGGCGGACTGACCATTCACACACTCGGGCACTGCCCGAGGGCCCAGGGTCAGTAGGGGGCCTCATGAGATGCCCCTGGTACCTTTAATAGCCTTTTTTGGGAGTGGTTTGAGTGTGGGCGAGGACACAGGGGCCCCATGATCCCCTATTGTCTGGGGGCCCCATGAGTTGTCAGTCCACCCCTGGTCTGAGCTCATTGTTTAGATTAGTTTCTACATTGTACAGTAAGTTGAATGTGTTTTATTGAACATGAAAAAACATCAATATTGAAATTCTGTTATATGCTCTACTCCTAGACAACTTGCTTAACTAAAACTGTGCAAATGTGCTGTTAGCTTTGTTCTTTTATAGAATCAGGCTTGTTCTTTTTTTTTGTTTTCATTTTAAAAGATAATTCCAAATAATCCTCTATGGGGAAGTTCCTTCTGTCTATCTGCCTATCAATCTTTATATTTGAATGCACAAGTATTTCATTAGTGTACTTAAAGTAATAAAGATGTCAACAGCATTGTCAGATTGATTGATCCTAATTACAAGTCTGCAAAGGTTCCTCTTGTATAACCATTCTCTATGCAGAGTTGTATTTTCTGGTTAAAATGATGCCCTGTTGTCCAAACACTTGAACAGATATGTTCTTTTCATGCTGCATGACAAAATGAGAACCATCGTACAAAGCATGCTATCATCAGAAGACTAGAAGTAGAAAAGTACATAGAAAAATGACTTTTTTGGTCTTGCATTTATAATCATTTATCTGCTCAATATTTTAGAAAATATTTAATTTATCATATACTACTGTGAAATCCTGAATAACACTATACAATTGCTAAAATTATTACTTCAGTTAAAAATTCAATGGGTGTTGTGAATGATGACATAACAATGAAACTTATGTGGGATGTGGATTTATGTGGTGGGTTAAAGGGGAAAACAATCGTAAAAAAAACCCCAAAAACTGTACTTCTTTTACTGACACCCATCTGAAAATGCTTACTGGCCAACTGTCATGCTGATATCCCAGCCTCACAAGAGGTCCAACATCACTTACTATATACTTGCTGTATAGCTATAACATCATCTACTATTCACAGCACCTGCTCTAACTTGGTGATACACTAAATCATAAAACACACCATGACAGCCAAGCAACTAAATCAGAGATCCACTCATTTTAAAAGATACATTTCTGTAAAGGTAGCTTCTCAAAGTGCTTCACAAAGGCAAGATAAACAAGAACATAAGAAAAATACAGGAAAAAACAAAAGAAAAAAAGGGATAATTACATGAAAGCAGGTGAAGGCTCTGTCTTCTATCGAGTGTAGGCGAGTGGGAGGGGACACAGAAGATCAGAATTTGAGGAGCAGGGGTTATGAGGGGGGGAGTAAATTGATAAAAGTTCAGACAGTTAATGGGTGCAAAACTTTGTCGATGATATTTGATGTGAGGAAATTGTTTCTGGTGAATTAAATGTATCACACTTGGGAAGTGTGATCACAAGCACTGCAGAGTGGAAGATATCTTGTAGAAGATGTGTGGACACTAATGATGGAACTTTTTACACACATTTATGTTGTGGATTTTATAAATTTGGGACTTATTTGAGTTTCTTTTAATTTATTCACTTCAATTTATATTTTTCATTTATATCTGTTTTGATTGAGCATATTTATGTGATATTTATTTTTTAATAAGTGTAGCGCCACCCATGTAATTTTTTTAAAGGGGCAGCAACACTATAATTGGTTTATGTTATATTGGAGTTTTTTTCACTTGGTGTATGTGAGTTTTTCTTTTAAACTTTTTGGGCTTCTTGGGCACGGTGCAACTTTATATGACTTCAGTCACAGTTTAACTGAAGGAAATTGTGGGCCATCCAAGTTTTTATATCACAAATACAGTTAGATAGAAGAGATGCAGCCATAGTAGAATATGGTTTAATGTGAGTGTCATAAGCATAGAAGTATTAATTGTGCCCTAATTAATTGTGATCTAAGTAGTTCGCCAAGTGCAAACATGTAAGTGCTAAAAAGTAAGGGACCCAAAATTGAGCCCTGAGGAACACCAAACTTGACTGTACTAGCTTTAGACTGGAATGCACCAAGAGAATCAGGAAAGATTCAGAAGTGAGTCAGCAGCAAGCTGGGGAAGATTGCAAAACAAGGAGCAGTCACTTATAGAGAAATAATCCCAGAGATGCAAGAGATCAGAGAACACGAGGAGCAGCCAAGCACGCCAGTATTCTCTCGACAACCAGGTGATATGATAGACAGATCCCGCTCTCAATTTATTGTAAGGATTATTAAAGTGGAGCTATCCTCAAATATGAACATAAAGCTAATGTCCATGTCACACGTCACACAAGTGATATTGTAGTAAGATCGTATGAGCTACAGAATCACTTTTTTTGTTGCTAGTAAAAAGTGGATTATGATCAAAGTGTCATAAAAACTCCTAATGATATTATGCTGGGTGGTGGAGCAATTGACAGTATTTAAAGCTAGCTACCCAATAGCCCGCTTGAGCAGCTTATTGTGTTATCTAATGTAGCTGCCCATGGCCATGGCACACCAGCAATTTTTAACTACCTAGAGAAGCATTGTAGTCAGCTACAGCAGTGACTCTGAAGCTGATTACAAATAGCTATATAAAAGAAGCAGATACATTTGTAGCTGATTTAAATCTCTGCTACAAAGTTGCTAAAGTGTAATGCCCCTAGGTCTACGATCTTGATATCCCTCCCATTAACAACCTTGAAATAAGAAGGATAGATCATATTATCGAAAACTAAAGGCAAGACACAAAGCACAATACAATTTAAAGGGGATTTTGTATGAATAGAGATGAGGTTTGATTATACTGCTACCATGGATTCAAGATGAAAGCTGCATGTTAAGTCTTGATTCACACTACTGCGACCTGAAAGTCACGCGACTTACAGTGCAACTTTGCCAGGCAACTTGAGTACTACTTTGAAGTGACTTTAAAGCAACTCTGAAGCAACTTTCAGAGAATGCCTGGGTAATCTTCCTGTAGTGTTGGTTCCAAATCCCATCAATATAGATGAAGCTTTGACTTCCATTAAAATCTATGGGCACAAATTGGATAGAAGTCACCTTGAAGTAGTACAGGAACCTTTTCTAAAGTCGGAGTGACTTCAGTAGTGCTAATTAAGACAGCTCTCATTGACTAACATGGGATTTCACATGTCATACGACTTGGGGTCTCACAAGTCGGATCCCAAGTCGTGGCAGTGTGAACCGAGCCTTAAGGTTTTTAGTTCAGGCAAAATGATGAAGAAAATCACCAATCCAGATTCTCTGTATCAAAATGCACTTTGAAATTAGGTCACCTGGGCAATGTGCATGCCAGTTCACATATGCAGATTCAATGCGGTTTAAACATTGCTTCCTGTTCACATATGTCCAGTGCATTGGCTGTGCGGATTCAGAACCCTGTACGATTTCTGAGCAGTGCGGTCCAGTTCAGGTGTGGATTACAGACTATTGACTTCTATGGGAACCGTTTCTAAACCGCATATATGTGAACAGGATAAGATCCTCAGCTAATCCTGTCCTGAACCTGATGTAAACTTGGCATGAACTGGTGAACAACTACTGTATCAATTAGCTGTGAAACCTGAGCTTCAATCCGCACAGCACATGTGTGAACCAGCTCAGCATTAGCACCAAAGCTAATAGTTTCCTTTAGGAGAGCATGTGACAGGGTAATTTACCAAGAAGAAATTGTGGGATACAGGGAAGAGCATTGTTAACCAAGGCCACAAAATGGTATCCTGCTCACTCCTTTGCTATGTGGCATGACGTCATCAGGCTCCTCCGAGAAAGAGCCATTTTGTGTGAGACCATTAATGCACAATATATGTATACTGCAGTGCACCAGATACAGTTCACTTTTTGAGTTGAGTTATTAATATTGGCAACTTTTTAAATAAAAATACTGGTGTATATATGGAAAGCACTATTTACACTCTTCTTTTTTGAGCTTTATAAGCATATTACCTGAAGGATGGCCTAGGATGGAGATGGATTTAGAATCAATTGGATACCATTGAGGAAAACACCATTCCCAGAATCAGCACCCTGCTTAAAGGGGAAAGCGCATAAGAATTCATTTTCATTTAGGTCATAAGATCGGGAGAGAGCATTGGAATACCGTTGGTGGTATTGCACAGTGTATGGAGAATAAATCAGGAATACATTTTTCACAATATAACACATGCATTAAAGACACAGATACAGGAATTTGAAGGACAACATATGAACTTTATTCACATTATTTGAGCCATTTGTTTTATGTCAATTTTTTATGACAAGCATACGTACTGTTATAGATGATCATTTTTTTCTTTTACAATATTACTGCATAATCATATTGTGATTGTTTGGCACATTTGTGACATATAAATTGCTGTGTAGCACTATTTATATATTATTTTAGGCAACCTCCACTTTTATCCCTAGAGAAAGACAGACAGGAAAAGATCAATGAAGACTAAGGGGATAGAACTGAGTCTATGAATATGTTACTCTGAGGCCGCCCAAGTGAGGAACTGGAGGCAGGGGGCTGATTTCACCACTTTTTCAACATGTATGACTCAGGAGTATTATTCAATCCATAGTCTCATAAAAGGAGGAGGAGGTGCAGGAGGAAGGAGAGGTGTGAAGAGAGTATGAGGCAGAGGTGGATATGGAACAATATGTAAAGGAGGAGGAGAGAGGAGCAGGAAGTGATGAAGGAGGGAGTGGAGCAAGGTGGAAGGGGGGGGGAGTAGAGGGAGGAGGTGAAGGAAGGGGAGGAGGAGACAGAGTCTCAGCATTTACTATTACTATTTTTTTTTTACAAACCTTATTTGCAGATGGTCAGGCAAGTCACAGGATTCTACACTTCATTTTTGCTGCTGCTTACCCTTCCCCTTACGTCGTGGAATGTAGGGCAGCCTAAAGCTGAAGATTTTTTACCTCTGAAACACTACTGGCACCTTCATAGTTCTGGAGCCCAAAAATAGGCCAGGAAAAATGTCAGTAGCTGGTTATGGGGGAAAGTATAATTTATTTTAGGGGGGGTGGATGTAGTATATTAATCTGCACTATCAGCTGAGGTGGGTATGTAGTCATTTTAGATAAACTTAGCCTGTCCACACTGTCAGAGAAGTAGGAGCAGATACCTGTCAATATACCCGCCCCCCCTCCCCCCGCTCCCAAAGGTGCCGATCGTTAACAAGGAGCGGGGGACAAGGCCTTACATAAGAACTTACCATTTTGGGTGGAGCTCTGCCTTAAGTTTGTTTTTGCTGAATTTTAAAATTGATTTGTTAAACCTATGGTAAACTGAACTACTCATTGATGTCAGGCTGGTGCAGACTATGCAATATGGCCAATATTGAGTTCCAGTGCATGAGGATGTCATAAACAAAATGGTTGGCAAGCAGATTCTGCATTTCTACCACTCAAACTCTGGTAAGGTATGACCACCTAACTTAGCCACAAACCTTCTAGCCTGACAAATGACCCACTGGAAGCCAGGGTACTTCAGAATGAACTGTGTCTGTTGCACTACAAAGTTGAGGACTTGTACCAGGCAAGGTACATGGGCATTTTTTTTTTTGAGTAGCCAAAAGGTTAGTGCTTTTGCCACACATTACCTTGCCTAGCTGAAGCTAGATTGGGGACAGTCACCTGAGCCTGAACAGCTGCCAGCAGCTTTGAATCAGTTGACTTCTGTCCCCCAGACATACTAGCTGCAACACTGCATAGGAGGGACTGCTGGTTCCAAGCAGTTAAACAAGGAGGCCAGTGAGGAGGAAGGTGTACTGGTGACTGTGCTATCAACATGAGACAAGATATGTGGTGGCACAACTAGTTCCAGTAGTGTGCTCTGTCCTGCTTTCTTACCAGCCACCAGCATGCATCTGGTACTCAAATAACTGTTACTTTTATCAACGATAATATGCTGCAGGCAGAACCTGCAATCCCCAGTGGTGCTGACAGCAGCAGGTACATTAACCCCTTTATTGCCACCGATGTATAATGTCATACATTGGTGGTAGTTTGTGTGTGTGTGTGTGGGGGGGGGTTTACACACACTATTATGTCCTCACTACACGTTTCCCTGTGTGTAGTTCGACATGCAGCTAAACCCTCCTATTATGCAATAAGCCAGACTAAAAGAAAACTTGAAGCTTTATTAACAAAACACAGTGGGTGAAACTATTAGGAAAAACAGATAAAAAGTACATATAATCAATATATGAAATATACAAGCACAATAAAATTATTAGGCTGTAGATTGCAATAAGTCCATGCTCATCATGATGCTGCCTGTACTGGATGTAAGTTCAGTCTTTGACATGTGCTGCAGAGCATTATGGCTAGTTCCTTTCCCTCAGTTCTTAAGATGAAGTCTGAGCTCCCAGGATGCACCTGCCTCCCCTTCTCAGAATGAAGGATGATGGAAGGTTTCATTAACCAAATAGATTCTGGTTTCTGTGAAATAGTAAATTTATTCTGGGTTCCATTTAGTGGCCAAATTTAATATTGCAGGCTGAATTTCCCTGATGGAGGCAGAACACATTCCTTGCAGATAAAGCAGCCATGAGTCTGTGTACGTTTCACAATCCAGCTCTCAGCTTTCTGATGATTACTGACCCCTGGACCTGTATCTTTACCATGATTTCTGAGCTCTGCTGTTCAACCTGCTGGCTCAAGACCTGCATGGCAGGTGTCGCCAGGTAGAGGAGAGAGAAAACAATGGATGGCGTTCATTGATCTTCCCTAGCTGCAAAGAACCTGGAAGCGACATGTATAATGTTACTTCTAGTTTCAGATATGGCCAGGTAAGAAGCTAATGGAGCATGATCTCATCTGTGATCCATTTGCTTCATTATCTTCATTGGCAAACAGATGAGACAACAAAGGTTAAATAGCTGACTTCTATCATCCAATCTTGTTCAATCATTTTTTTTTCCTTGCATGGGATTAGGTATACTTTGCAAGGTGAATTTCCACCACATCTCTCCAAAGTGTGCAAATTCCTGGGTGTCACCATTGTCAGGAGAACTAGTGAACCCCTTGGAAGATTTCTCCTCTATTTCTGTTCTGGTGTCAACCAAAAATTGGGGATTTTCTTTTACTTTCACTTTTGATGATAACAATAAACAGGACGAATAGAGAGAGGTGAATCTCCCTAACAGGGACACAGGCAGTGCTAAAAACCTGACAATAGTTCTAATCCCTCATTCAATTCAAAACTAAAAAAGTGTTGTCATTAGTTTTACTTTACCGTGTGCATAAGCCTTCAAAGCATAAGTCCATCTTTCCTTTCACTTTAAACAGTTAATTTGGACCAAGCTGGCCCAAATAAATTATTTATTTTACTAACTGCTTCAGCTTCTGTCAGTGCTGTTTAAAGGTTAATTTCACCGTTTAGACAAAAATAATAAACGCACATTTTTTTGCAGGTAAAAAAATGTGCATTTATTATTTTTGTCTACAGGAGCCTGGAAAGCATTGCACCGGCGATCAGTAGATTACTGATGCCATGCAGGTCTCCTGCAGACCTGTCAGAATATCTGCTTGCCGCACGGGATGTATGGCCAAGCAGATTTTCTGACAGGAAGCTTCAATGAACTACCACGGCGCTTCACAGCACCGTGGTAGTTCATTGAAAACTACAAGCTGACAGCTGCTGAGGCTGTTGGGATTTGCAGTTCATTCATTCATAGAAGTCCATGAATGAATGATGCGGCTGTGTGGGTGGAGACTTGTTTTCAAATTTGACAGATAGTATGGGAGACCAACTTTAATGGACACACAGAAGCTGATGGCTTCATGTCTTCCTAGAAGGAGGTTAGAAGATACACAGAACTTCTGGGACAGGTAGTTCTGTATGGACTGTGCTTCACTTTCTGAACTGCTGGGACTTGTAGCTCCATATTGTCTATGTGGCTTCCTGGACACTGGGACTCTCCTCTCTGCTCTTCCTATGACTGCTGTCTGTGTTTTCCAGGTGCTACGGCACACAGCCTTCTGAGGACATGCCTATGAAGGACCTCTGCCTGCCAGACCTCCTTTCCCCTGTCACACTGCCTGGACTTCCTCAGTTACAGCCGCTGTTGATTGGTGAGTTCCTGAACCCGTGCTGTATCTATTGTTACTCATTTCTCATTATGCCTGGATTGTGGTGCTGGACTCTGGACTAAGTGCCTTCTGTATCCTATTGCTGCCCTGTATGCTGGTCTGTACCTTTGATGTGCCATCTCTTTTCTGCCGGGATCCCTGCGCTGGACTCAATCCCTTGTTTGCTGGCCCATATTGTCATCCTGAGGAACATTACTCCTTGCTAGGTCTCCCAGATGCTCTGTGGACTATCTTATATTGCCGTCCATAGGATCATTCTTCATTGCAGTGCTTACTGTTTGTTCTGTGGACTAGGTATTCTACTGCCTGTACCCCAAGTCCCCCCAATAAACACCCCTACACACCTGCTCTCTTTCTGCTCTCCTAGTTCACTACATGACTAATCAATACTTTTTTTCCCCTGAAAACAGCCTTTTAATTTATTTATATACAATACAGTGGCAATTAGAAAAAAACTAGGACTTAAAATGATGACCAAACCAGTAAAAAAATCAGAGAATGCTGGACTGAATGTGAATTTATGAAATGCAAAATATATGACTATGACAAGGACAAAAGAGTAGGTAAAAAATGGAAGGAAATGTGTTATGGAGAGAATAAATACAAAAGAGTAAAATCATTCTGTTCCCTGGGATCCATGATAAATGAAGACAATGATGCATCCTAGGAAATAAAAGCAAAGAGGCTGCTGTGGAGAGATGTTATTATTCACTAAAGACAGTTATGAGATCAAGGATTTTGTCACAGAAATCTAAAATTCTGATTGATAGTATTATTCTCACACCTATGGATAATATGAAACAAAGACTTGGATACATAAGCAGGGCTGGAGAAAGACCCAATAAAAAGGAAAGGGAGGTTTTAACGTAGAACTTTGGAGTGACATTAATAAACAGATAGGATACAATTACGTAATAAACATTTATGTACCATAAATGAACATTAAATTATAAAAGCAGATTAAAGAAGTCAACATTTTTGAGACTTACAGGTTTTACTTAGCCCTGGTTTACACATGTCCTCTTTTGGATGCATTTTGAACTGTCTATTCGCATGACCAGTGAAATAAAATGTGCACCTATGGAGAGCATTCACATACACGCAGTCCAGCCACAGTGCAGTTTTTTTATAAAAAGGGTTGTGTGTGACTTTGGAGCTTTGTGATCCGAATTTGCAGTCTATAGAGTTCAATTGGAACTGCATGTGAAACATATAGGTGTTTAGATATAATGTGATCCCAATGCGTTTTTCATTGTATTTCCCTGCAAGACTTATCAGCTTACCAGAGAAAAAGAGAAATGTTGAAAATCGCAGCTTTAAAAACGCGAAAATGATTTGGTATTCAAGCAGAAAATGCAGGAAATCAGACCACAGCTGCTGAATGAATCACTTCAGAAAACTGAACATTATCGCACCGCTTATGCGTGAACCTAGGCTTCAAGTGAATGTTCAGGCATAGTGATTTCAGTGCAACAAAGGCAATGCGGTGTAAGCCCACCCACTGATCATGGGTACAATGTTTTCAGGTTCCTGAAGGAAAAAAATAATAAAGGCACATCTTTTACCTGCAAAAATATGTGCATTTATTATTTTTTTCCTAAAGGTGAACCTATCCTTTAAAGAGGTATTAAACTCTATATTTAAAGTTATTATAATAAGTCTTACCTGGGGGCACCTTTAAAATGGCCTAAACTTGTGCCGTGTAGTAGGTCTTCACATCTTCACATTCCAACAGTGATGTTACTGGATCACGTGCAGTATGCTCTGCATTCAGGGCACACTGAGTATGCCGTGATTGCAGACCACCATGATGCTATGATCCATGCATTCAAATAACCGGAGAGAGCAAACCCTGAAAGGAAGACCAGGCAAAGGTGGAAGCGTTGGGAGCGGTGACAGCTCAGCACGGGAGGGCTCTGTTTTTAATTTTCCGAAAAATTATGACAAAAAATTGCAACTTTAAAAAACTCGCCATGGCTCTTATGAAAGACATCAGAATGTCTACTTTATAGATGAATCCTCCTGCACTTAAATGGATGTACTAATGAAATCCGCTAAACACCCACCTTTATACCAAAAGTAAACGTAATAAATATAGCTAATGGTGCAGCGCTAAAAATGTAGATAAATATATGAATAAAACATAATCTACTATAAACAAATAGACAAGTGGTATGCACATACAAATACCCAGACAAGTGAAATGCTCATATAACTAGCAGGTAAAATGCCTTATACAAAACTCCGAGAGCCTGTGAGCAACTCCGTGGACATAGATCAGGAATCACAAACCCGTGTGAGTGTAACACACTAAATTAATTGGTATTGTTGAGTTTACAAAGAGTCCATTTCAAACACAGGTGAAGAAAACTTTGGTGAAAAAAACATCATATTCGTGAGAGTGCCACTGGTCCAATAGGCAAGGTGTTTCCTGTGGATACGTGGTTTACACCACAAAGCGTGCTGACCCTTGTGGTCATTACAAGGAGGTGAGGAGGCACTCAGACCACTTTAGGATTGTGGCACCAGTGGCACTCTCACGAATATTAAGTTTTTTTTCACCTGTGTTTGAAATGGACTCTTTGTAAACTCAACAATACCACTTAATTTAGTGTGTTACACTCACACGGGTTTGTGATTCCTGATCTATGTCCACGGAGTTGCTCACAGGCCCTCGGAGTTTTGTATGAGCATTTCACCTGCTTAGTTATATGAGCATTTCACTTGTCTGGGTATTTGTATGTGCATCCCACTTGTCTATTTGTTTATAGTAGATTATGTTTTATTCATATATTTATCCACAGTTTTAGCGCTGTACCATTAGCTATATTTATGGACTGTCTACTTTGCAAAAAGGGGTCATTTGGGGGATATCTGTACTGTTCTGACATTTTTGGGCCTCAAGAAATTAGTTTGGCTGTCAGTACTTCAGGACTGATCAATTTTCAGATATATCCCATAGTTTGTGAACTCTATAACTTTCCTACAGACTAAATAATAAACACTGATTTGGGTTATTTTCACCAAAGACATGTAGCAGAATACATCTTGGCCTAAATTTATGAAGAACAATTATTTATTTGCAAACTTTTAAAACAGAAACAAAGAAAAAAGTGTTTGTTTTTTTCAAAATGTTCTGTATTTTTTTGTTAATTTAGCAGTGGTGATTAAATACCACCAAAAGAAAGCTCTAGTTGTGTGAAGAAAATGGGAAAAATTTAGTTTGGGTACAGTGTTGCATATCTGCACAATTGTCATTCAAAGTGTGAAAGCGCAGAAACCTGAAAATTGGCCTGGGCAGGAAGGGGGTAAAAGTTCTCTGTATTGAAATGGTTAAGATGTCAGTTATTTATTTATTTCAGGTACTTATATAGCGCCATCAATTTGCACAGCACTTTACTTATATATTGTACATTCACATCAGTCCCTAACCCTCAAGGGGTGTACAATCTAAGGTCCCTAACTCACATTCATACATACACACGCTGGGGCCAATTTAGACAGGATCCAATTAACCTACCAGTATATCTGTGGAGTGTGGGAGGAAACCCATGCAGGCTCAGGGAGAACATGCAAACTCCAGGCAAGTGGTGCTGTGGTTGGGATTTGAACTGATGATCCTGGTGTTGCCAGGCGGAGGTGCTAACCATTTAGTCACTGTGCTGCCCGCAGGCAGGATCCAAACAGCTATATTTGTGCTTTCAGAAAATAGATATTTAGCATGATTACTAAAATACACAAAGTGGGCAAGTGTAACAAACTCAACTGTTAGAAAAAAGGAATTTGCTCATAGTTGGTGCCTCTGGAAACAAAATATGTATAGAAAAATATCCAATACATATGCACTAAAGTGTGTTTGTTGTCTGTACAAGTACATTCCATCAGATCATGAAAATGTCAACACAGAAGGTGACAAAGCCATACATACCCTTTTACAGTTTTATTAAAATCTTTTATTGTTTCTGATAAATCAGCTCTAGTCTGTGAGTTGTGTATGAAATAAAAAGAAAAACCCCGAGGCAACTTTTTAAAAATGCAGTGTGATCCTCTGAGGCTTTCAAATGCAATATAGCAACATGCTACTAATTAAGATAAAGTTATCATTTTTAAGTTATACCAGAAACGCAATTAAGCCTGCTACAGAGAACTGTGGCAATCAATTTTATACAAATTATTCAGTCCAATAAAGACAGGATAAAAAGTGAGCATTTGGTGTGATGTGCTTAAAGCTTTGTATATGTGCACATCAATCACCAGTCATCCTAAAGACAGTCTACATATAGCTAATCTTTGCCATTCATGTTCTGCTATCGCTTGTTTAGTGAGCACAAAAGGAGAGGGAAATGTTCAAAGAAGTTTTCATCTATACACAGTGATACTAAGATCTTATACTCGCTTGATAATATGAAAGGCAGTTGTGTGTTTCAGTATGTAATGCTATAAAAGTGACATGAAGAGAACACATATGTATCTCTCCGCAACTCATTTTCAGAAGGACGAGTATGAATAATTTTAAATGATTTTCATTGGTAGTATGTCTACACTACAGGCTCATTTGGCCTCATGTATAAACGTGTCTGGAATAAAAACTACCTGTCTATTCACCATGACAATCAGATTTTTTTTTATTTTCCAATTTTCATTTTTTAAATGGAGATTTCAATCTTATTGGTGCTTAAAAAGATAAAAATGTGATTCAAGGCAAACAGCAAATTTTTAAATATTTAGATATGGTGCCCATTGAAACCATGATGCAAAATCAAAGTGGATTTTTAGGCCTCATGCACATTGGACTTTTTTTTGTCTCTCATAGATGCCTTTCTTCCTGGCAGACTGTGCTTTGGCACAAAAAAAACTTGATGCTTGCAAACGCGTTTAGGCAAATTTGGACACGTCATGTGATTGGGCATTCATTTATTTCATTGGCAAGAATGTATTTATTTATTTCAGGTACTTATATAGCATTGTCAATTTATGCAGTGCTTTACATATATATATTAAACATTCATATCAGTCCCTAACCCTCAAGGGGTATACAATCTAAGGTCCCTAACTCACATTCATACATACACATACTAGGGGCAATTTAGACAGGAGCCAATTAACTTACCAGTGTGTCTTTGGAGTTTGGGAGGAAACTGGAGTACCTGGGGGAAACCCATGCAGGCACAGGGAGAACATGCAAACTCGAGGCAGGAGGTGCTGTGGCTGGGATTTGAACCAATGACTCTAGTGCTGCCAGGCGGAAGTGCTAACCATTTAGCCACTGTGCTGCCCAAGAATAATAATTTATTTTGGCCATTAAAATGAGTTAATGCTCAGGCGCTGAATGTGTCTAGCATTAGGCCCCTTTCACACAGGCGGTTAGATTTCAGATTTTAGCTGCGGTTATAGGAACCTAGTTGCCGTATCTAAATGCAGACAATGCATCCCTATAGCTTCATTCACACACTGCATTTTAGCAACATTTTCATAACATACGGTTTTATGAGTTTAGAAAAAATAACATTGACAGCATCCAGGAGCGATGTACTGCAGCTATCTGTACATAAACACAGTTAATCGCAGTACAAAGAAAAAATAAGTAAGCAGTAGGTATAGCAAGGAAAGAATTTACTACCGCAGCTAAACACAGCCCCATGTAAACGCACGTAAGCACAGATAAATGCAATGTACAAACGCAAGTGATCTCTGTGCCAGGAGTATTGGAATTCCAAAATAAAAAAAACATGCGTTTACAAGCGGCAGAACAACAGCCCGTGTGTAAGAGGCCTTAATGCGTGTTTTGATGCATTTAGACTCATTTACATGCATCAATCATTTTTTTGCTCCTGGATGCATTGGCTGTGGGTTTTTTTTCTCTACCTCTAAATGCCCTTCTTCTAAACTCTAAATGAAAATGTGTACCTGGGCACATCGGCTAACATACAGGGGCATTTAGAGACAAAAAAAAAATGCCAGACAATCCCTAACAGCTCAGTTAAAAAGGTCCAGTGTACATGAAGCCTTAGTAACTTTAGTGTGCATTCATACATTTCTAACAATATACAGTAACGGTAGCATTTATCTATTAAACAATCACTACATTTTATTATTAAACAGAAGTCCTTGTACTCCAATCAAGTGACTTTGCCCAGGCTAAGCTCAGCCTGCTGCAAGCAGGAAGAGGCATTTCCTCGGTCGTATCCAGGGGCAGACTGACCCTTTCGGCTCTTGGGCACTGCCCGAGGGCCCAGGGTTAGTAGGGGACCCCATGAGATGCCCCTGGTACCTTTCATGGGCTTTTTTGGGTGTGGTTTGAGTGTGGGTGAGGACACAGGGGCCCCATGATCTCTGGTTGCCCAGGGGCCCCATGAGTTGTCAGTCTGCCCCTGGTCGTATCCCTGTAGTAATCAGACTGCAGCTCTGTAATTACTTTGTAGATTGTAACTTTGTAGCAAGTCACAAAATGAGAAACTGCAGCAGGGGCTGATTGTGATAGACTTTTTTGACCACAGCTAAAAACTGCAAAGGCACCAGAATTTACAAAACTTTGAAAAAAGGAGATGACTGTGGTTAGTATGCTTTTATCAGCATTTGACTATTGTGTTTTAAAATAAACCTGTTTTCATAGGTGGGCCTTTAGCAAGGAGTTTGGTACAATAGGACGAAGGTTAAGAACTACCTTTTAGATGCTATAACTTTCACACAAACCAATTTATTTGCACTTATTGGTGTTTTGATATCTTGAAAATAGAACATCATAAGGTCTGTATTCTGTTACATATCAGTCCTCTAGAGGATCCCAAGATGGTGATCTATTGGGAGGACCATCATGTGGGATGCAAAGGGCAGCCTATGCTCTAAGTTTCAGAGAGTGTCATGAGAATTGTGTGTGCAGCAAGATATGCGCATGTGCATACTAAAGAGCAAGCACACAGAAATGTACGTGCCTCAAAGAACCTATGTTATGTGCACGTGCATACACATTAGATTGGATGAACATGAATGTAATCATGGATGTTTTGGCACCCAGCAGCCTATTTAAAGCTGTACAGTAGTGCATAAGATCTCTGAGCAGTCATCATCTCCTATTGTCTGTAATTGGGCAGCACAGTGGCTAAATGGTTAGCCCTTCTGCCTGGCAGTACTAGGGTTGTTGATTATCTGTGGTGAAGATGACTTGCTGAAGTTCAAACCAAGCATCAGAATGGGGAAGAAAGGGGATTTAGGTGACTTTGAACATGGGATGATTGTTGGTGCCAGATGGGCTGGTCTGAGTATTTCACAAACCGCTGATCTACTGAGATTTTCACTTACAACCATCTTCAGGGTTTACAGACAATGGTCCAAAAAAGAGAACATATGCAGTGAGCAGCACTTGTGTGAAAGAAAATCCCTTGTTGATATCAGAGGTCAGAGGAGAGAGAGCAGACTGGTTTGAGATAATAGAAAGGCAACAGCACTCGTTACAACCAAGGTAAGCAGAATACCATCTCTGAAAACACAACACTTCAAACCTTGAAGCAAATGAGCTACAGCAGCAGAACACCACACAGGGTGCCACTCCTGTCAGCTAAGAACAAGAAACGGAGGCTACAATTTGCACGAGCTCACCAAAATTGGACAATAGAAGATTTGAAAAATGTTGCCTGGTCTGATGAGTCTTGATTTCAGCTGCGACATTCATATGGTAGGGTCAGAATTTGGAGTAAACAACTTGAAAGCATGGATGCATCCTGCCTTGTATCAATGGTTTACCCTGGTGGTGGTGTAATGGTGTGGGGGATATTTTCTTGGCACACTTTGGGCCCCTTAGTATCAATTGAGCATCGTTTAAATGCCACAGCCCACCTGAGTACTTTTGCTGACTATGTCCATTCCTTTATGACTACAGGGTACGATTCTTCCGATGGCTACTTCCAGCAGGATAATGCACCATGTCACAAAGTTCTAATCATTTCAAACTGGTTTCTTGAACATCACAATGAGTTCACTGTACTCCAATGGCCTCTCCAGTCACCAGATCTCAATCAAATAGAGGACCTTTGGGATGTGGCTGAATGGGAGATTCGCATCATAGATGTGCAGCTGACAAATCTTTAGCAACTGCATCATGCTATCATGTTGATATGGACCAAAATCTCTGAGGAATATTTCCAAAACCTTGTTGAATCTATGCCACGAAGAATTAAGGAGGCAGTTAAGGCAAACGTGAATCCGACCTGCTACTGTCAAGGTGTACTTAATAATATATATATATATATATATAGTATATTAGCCCTAGTTGCACTGCAGCCAAACACACTATTCCATTCACTGTTCAGGCTCATTAACCAGTCTAGGGGAATGCTTTAGATGTATGGGATTTTTTTTTATTAAGTCATACTTACGTAGGTGGATGCAGCATCGGTGAGATGCTCCATCTGTCCTCCGCCAGCTCTAAGGGTGGGAACTCAGCAATCACATGACCTCTGAACATTGAGTTCTCACAGCCGCTCTGAGCAGAGAGCTGTGACTGTCAGCCAGGTGCTGACAGCCAGGTGCAGATCCAGACTCTTGGGTGGATCCCGATTTTATAGTTGGGATTTTTCCCCAACCTATACCGGCTGAGTGATATCAGCTGACAGTGGACTTCAGCCTGTTGTCAACTGAAAATGGGTCACAGAAGTGCAGAACGAACTGCACTCCTTTGATCCACAGATGTGCAGCCAAAAGAGCTTTGGCTGTACTTCTCCTTTAATGAAATCTTGAATCTGGATTGATAGAGGGTAACTGTAGGATACACCAGTAACTTCTAGCAACAAACGTGAAGACACCCTTCCCCGGAGAAATGTAAGCATGGGCTCTTGCTTGTAGCAAATATTGGACTGAGCTTATTAGGAACACTATAATGGTGCATTCGCTTTAGGTAGAACTGAAATAGGCTGACTGTATTGCAAGAGGTATAGCAGCTTCATCAAAATAACTGTAGAATAGGTCCCCAGGTAAGCAGGGATGGGACCTTGTTGAGCAGAAGAAAGCAGAAGCACATGCCCTCTGTTCCAAGTCTCAAACTGTTTATACAGTTTCCCAGCACCCATCTGTGCAAACTTCCCACAAATATTCGTTGAGACAGTATAAATATACATGTTGTATGTTTGCCTTACTTGATACCTATATTCCAGGACTATCCAGCAGGATGAGTATCAAATGTAATCAAGCCTGCAGCCTGTAAAACACACAACAGACCCAAACAATTACACGCGCACACACGCACACACACACACTCACACACACATACATATATATATGAACCGCCTCCAGCTCACCATGTAAGGTAATGATGGGCGGAAGGCGGTTCTCTCATTCTGGGAGGATGTCATATGACATCCTCCCATTCTAACCGCCATGTGCGGCTCCGGGAATGCGCAGCTCAGCGATCGGTGGTGCGCTGTGTCCCTCGGACATAGCGGATCACCGATCAACAGAAAGAGCCAAAGATGTCGGCTTGGTTATGTGATCAGCTGTGTCCAATCACAGCTGATCACATGGAAATAGGAAAATGTCGGTTATTGGCATTTCTCTTCTCACGAACTGTCACGCTGTCAGCTCAAGAGGAGAGGAGAGCGGTAATTGGCTTTACTCAGAGGGGGCATCTACACTGATCATCAGAGCACTGAAGATCAGTGTGCCCTGATGATCTGTGTAGCCCCAGCAGTGCCACCTGTCAGTGTCCATCAGTGCCAGCTGTCAGTGCTCATCAGTGCCACCTGCCCGTGCCCATCAGTGCCACATCAATGCCACATATCAGTGCCTACCAGTGCACATCAATGCCACATATCAGTGCCCATCTGAGCTGCCTTTCAGTGCTACCTATCAATGCGAGTGGTTAAATAGTAGGACAACAGATTCACCCTAGTCAGAAGTAAATAGCTTGGTTTGGATTGAAGACTAAACATGAATGCTGAAATAAATAAAATACTTAGGATGGATCATTGATGTTGATTCATCAAGTGTTCAGAAAGTTTTGTGCATGCAATTAAGCCTAACAAATTACAAAAAAAAAAAGACTGGACTTTTGAGGAACCATGAAGATACAAAAATATGACTTAAAAAACAATTGATAAGGACCAGCTTCATGGACAGAATTTCCCAGTTTCATCAGTGTGGCGGAACCATTCCGCCTGGGCTTCCTCGTGCGGAGCGATGCATCTCACCCAATGGCCCCGTTGTCCTGCAAGTCTTCCAGCGCTCTATCAAGGCAGGTATTAGAGCTCAAAACCAATCCTTCCCTGCTATCCCAAACCACGAGTCGGAACTTTGTGTAGGGTGAAATGAATAAGTCTTTATTAAACACAGCTCAGTATATACAGCTTTACCCCCACCAGACAGCCTGGCACCAGGTTTTTCCTACCCACAACAAAACCCTACAAGCCAACAATACAGTATGAACTCTATAGAAATGAAAGACTACAAGGTCACATTTCCCTAAACAAACAGTGTAAAATGTCTGTCTTCATACCAGCTGCTAACATATACAGCTTTACAAAGCGGAGAAAATTGAAACAGAAAGGGCAAAATGTTATCACAAAGGGATGGTTCGTCACAATCAGACATTGGCATGTTGGCTTTTTTACAACTCCTGAGTGTTTGACACTACTTTGGAGTAGTGGGGGATAGTCTTTGAACGTCAGGTTGTATTTCTGCTGGGAGAATGAGCCCCTGTCAGGTGGGCAGCGGGAAACCTTCTCTGGTTCCCCTTTGTGACACTTTTTGTGAGCGCTTACACAGGGCCATAACACTCTCCCCCCCCTTTTTTTTTCTCTACACTCCCTTCCCTATCACCCCCACCACCACCATTTCCCTTCATTCCCTTCTTTCTCTCTTTTCTCTCTCTTTCTCACTCTGCTTTATTTATTTACTACCAAATCTTCTATATCTCTGATATAGTTTTTTTGTTTTCATACAGGAGCTCTCTTTCCTAACAGGTCAAGTCTCTATCTTCTTACTGCAGGGTAACGAATTACTGAGATACATCCACTTAACATTGTTCTCTTGTTTAATGTCTATTTCAGCATTAGCTGGCACACATTTTGGATATCTAATTGTTGTTCTAATCTGATGCCGTTGGTATGTGTCTTACTGTGAACATATTTTGCTTCTCACTTTAGATGCATGTCTATTGTTCTATATTCCTGCTAAACTTCATAATATGATGTCATAGTACCTGTTAATTCTGTTTATGTACTTTGAGCTCAATGAACTTCTTTATGGAAAAAAAAGCAATTGTATTTATAAAAAACAACCAAAAATCCTTGTGCTGAATGCGTGCTTAAATGAATTATATCAATAATTAACAAATAACGACCACTGCTGCCACTTTAAATGAATAGACTATACATAAATAAACATAAATAATCCAGTGGCGCCACTGGATTATTTAATTGTAGTTATACATCAATTAAAATGGCTAGTTTTCAGCAAAATCCTAATATAAAATCATGGTATATCTTTATAATTGGAGATTGCAACAATCAACATCATTTTTGTGTCTATGCTGTGACTCTAAAGACTATGTTCTTCTGTTTTATGATTTTTAGCAACTACGGGATGTGGAACCAACCACTGCTATATAAATTATATAAAACGATAAGACTAGCATCTGTTCCCTTGACATCCACTTGATTCACAAAGTATTTTCATTAGGTAGAAAAGCTAATTTTGGGTGTTATTATTTCTTTAGCTTTTCACAAGCTACAAGCAGGTGAAAAATAAGATAACACACAGTCCAGCAGTACTCCTGCTTGTGAAAAACCAAAGCAATATTATCACCCAAAATTAGCTTAAGTGCGACTTGTGTTTTTGACTCGCAGGATTTCGTAATGATTGTGTTAGTTATTACTAAATCTCAAAAAAACACATCCTATGGGTAAATTGATATGCTAAGCAGTAACAGCTTGCAATATCACCATCCACATGGTTATGATTAACTTGTCTTGCTATTTACAGTAGAGGGAAGCTAACACACCCAAATGCCAGCATTTACAAAGGTTTTGCAGGCTTTTCTAGAAGAATTCCAGGTATTGACATTTTATACATAGTTGCATTGGTCCAGTATGGACCAATGTAACTATGTATTTACCATACCAGGCTGATGCACCTAGAAGCTGGAAATAATTTAAGTAGACACTGCTATTCCAGTGATCTCCATTTGCTTCTGAGTCTCGTGCTGCGCGCCTGCCCTGCTGCATTCTGAACACAGGAGGTCGGCTGTTTGGCATGGTAACCATTCAGAGAATGCAAGAATTTTCTGAATGAATGCAAAGCATTTTCTGATTGACAAAGGTAGAGAGTGTGATGTCAATACCATGCCTCTCCACTTCATCCAATTAGCGAGCACTTTGCATTCATTCGGAAAAGGCAAAGCATTCTTTTAATGGCGCCAGTGCCAAGTGGCAGACCTCCTATACTCACATTGCATCAGGCCAGCTGCTCAGCATGAGACCCAATAGCAGGTGGAGATCACTGGAGTAGCAGTGTCTACTTCAGTGATTTCCAGCTTCCAGAGGGATCCCACAGGTACGTATGGTATATGCAAAGTAAAAATGGTCCAAGCAGGGTCAATTACACTGTATAAAATATTCATACCTGAAATTTATCTCCAAGGATTCTTGTGTTGTGTCTTAGTTAAGAATATGTAAACCCAACATTTCATATTGCAGATACGTGCCTGCTGTACCATGTTCTTGTATGAACAAGTATCCTGTTCTCTTTGTATTGTTTCCTTTGAGTGAAATCCCTGGTGTTCTTGCTGTTCCCTCTGCTTTCCTATCAAACAATAACCACACTAGGCAGGAGAACACAGCGTGGCCAGTCCTCTAGCTATGCTTGGAACTTAGCCTGCTTTCCTACAATGATCAGACTCCCCCCACACACACACACACACATAGCCATTGGCGGACTGACCACTCGTGGGGCGCCCGGGCAATAGGGGATCATGGGGCCCCTGTGTCCTTGCCCAAACTCAAAAAAGCCTATGAAAAAGGTACCAGGGGCATCTCATGGGGCCCCCTACTGACTCCGAGCCTTCGGGCAGTGCCCGAGTTTCCAAATGGTCAGTCCGCCCCTGCACATAGCCTTTTACTGGGAAGATCAGTTTGGTTCTGTTTCTCCTCCTCCAGTTCTTATGCAGCTGAGAACAGAGTGTATGTGATCACTTATAAAAAAGAGTATACAATGGTATCTGTAATGTTTTTTTATATCTATACACAAATGTTTTGCCTTTCATTCTTCTTTAAAACTAAATGGGTTGTTTTACAAGGTGACGGTTTACAATCATTTTAATAAAACCATAGGCTCACTCACTGGGTTTGCTATCTTCTTTGGATGAAATAATTAGGAATACGAACAAGTTGGCCTGGAATTATGAGGCATCACATATTCTTCCAGAAGACTGCTGCATTTTAGGTATAAATATGGAGAATTTTTGAAAAGTAAATGGGAGTGGATGGTAAAAGACGGAGTGGGGGGAATAGAATGCTGGATGTGGGAATGGGATCTGCTTTCTGAAAATAAATTTTAAAGGCAATTAACACTCATTTCTCAAATTTTATCTCTTACCTTTTTTAATTTGGTCAGTATAAACAAAGGAAAAAGTTCTTTTTAAAAAAATTAGCTAAATGTGAACCAGTACATATTGATTTTTTTATTCTTTACAACTAGCCAGTGGAGGTCAAGTTCTCTTTTTCATATATATATATGTGTATATACTGTATCAAGTAAATGTATGCATTATAAAGAAAATTTAAAAAAAAACTAACTTGAATCCAGTACAGTTTTACTTTAATAAATCATGTCCTTTTGCAGTTTATTTCCAAGAAAAAGCAGAGAAGAGTTGAAATGGAACATGACTCATAGCCACAAACTAAATATTATATATGCGTGACATTTTTGAGATGTCACCAGTATCATCAGTTAGTTAAACTGTGTGAGATGCCATTGTTTTTTTATTTAAGACATTCTAATAAGAACCAGTAAGTAATCACGCTGAATGTAACCCATATGGATACATAGAGAAAAGGGAATAATTGTGGCATGTCCATGTTATAGTTAGAAGAAAAGAATGCTTTAAAAATTTGGTTTAGTTTCAAAACTAGAAATTTTGTCTTTCCTTTTAAAATTTCATATTAGTTTATTTGTTTATTTCATTTAGCTTTCTCTACTTCGTGAGCTGTTTTTCCTCTAGGGACAATGTGTATCATTGTTTTCCAGCTTTTCTTATTTACGTTCTCAATTCTTTTATTTTTACTTATCACAGATTTATATTAGTTAGAAATCCAGTTTATAAGCAAAATGTAGTTGTATTGATTGTATTACTCTTTCATGGAACTTCAGCCATAACTACACTGACATTTATATGAGTGAAATGCTTATCAAACAAATCTGAACCTTGTCTATTGTGATATTTCTTTTGAGAGATATTTCAACATAGAAAAACTGGTATTAGTAGAATATCAAAATAAGCTGAACAATATTAGAGGCTGCTTTATTAAAGAGCAATTTCATATAAAAAAAGTTTTTTTGTTTTATTTGGATTAAGACACTTTGACCCCCTGGAAAGTGTTTTCCAAGAATATGAAGTTGACATTCTCAGAAGCCTAGTATTACTGTGTTAGGTCTTTTCATCCCAGGTGCTAGTCAAATGGAATGGCAGACAAATCAAAGGAGGGTAAGTATAAGTAGCTGCAGGGGACATTATGAAAGTACACCTCTGGCAATTTTTGTTTTTGTTCCTAATATGCTGTCAGTGACACCCATTCTCCTTTTAAGGCCCTTTCATATGAGCTGAAAAATGGACAGGTGAAAAATAGATATGAAAGCTCCATGTGGGTCTATGGGCAGGCTAATGTCATTGGATTTGTGTCCATTTACACCCAGCTTCCTTTTGAGTCCACCCAGGTCCATTTTTCTGGACCTAAACATGGCAAAACAGAGGTAGCCTGTTGGAAATTGACACAAGTCCATTTATATCCAGGCACTGGGTCCTTCATGGGTCCACCCCTGTTTGCTGTGCCAATGCAGACACAAATAGAAAGGCACAGATGTAAAAAAAACTGACATCCATTCCATTTGGCTCTAATTCAAGGGTAGATTTGCTCATGGATCCCCTACTGAACAGAGCAGAATGGAATATTGTTAAGATGCTTTCCTGCAATTTTTCTTTTTTTTTTGCTTTCCTGCAGTTTTTATTTTTGTTTGCTTACCTCCTCTGGTAGCAAAGTTTTCCTCTTCTTGCCCCTGCGATGTCAACAGACTGATGAGATTTTTGTTGCTGGAATCAGGAGACAGAATCCAAAAGGTTGTCCTGTGTCACTTCCTGTAAACGTAGAACATCCTCTTAGGTCACATTTCCCACATGCATCTTCAAGGAGTGAGAAGCATTGACCATGCCAATGAACTTCCTTCTCAGTATCTGTAAGGACATAACTATGCAGGGTAACCATGATACAGTGAATTCAGGAGAAGTTACTGGCAGTTTCTACAATATTTTTTTTATTCTTAATTAGGATATGATTGTACTTTAAGTGAGCCTTAATTTTTTTCCAAGCATGGAAATTCATGGTTCACTGTCATCTGATTTGCTGGCTAAGGTGAATGCATGTTCTTTGGGTTTGGATGCCTTGGCCACTCAACCCATTATTGTGATGTTTATTTAATTGAAAGTTTATAAACATAGACATACTATGACTACCAGCAGAATAAAGAACATTGTATTTTTAATCTAAACCATTGGCATGGTTATTTCATTCACTGGAAATATTGCTTATTAATTCAGTTCTGTCGCATAAACTATTAACTGATCATCTGAAGCACAAATATCCACAGATTGAAAAGAAAAATCACAAAATATTAATGCATATTCAAGCAGCCACTAACACCTTGCAGAGGCTGGTAACTCACTGCCAGCTGGATATTCCTGTCATCTGTGCCTACTGTGAACAGTGAATTAGCAACATTTACACATTTTCACATGGCTAATAAGAAGATTTCTAGTATGTTTCTGTGTAGAAAATATGAAATCTCCCACTTGGTATATTTTATCAAATTTAGAACAATTTTTCCTGCATTCTTAATCATTTTATCTGCAATTATAGACTATTAATTAATTGTAATTTTATCTAAACAACAAATTAAATCATGGCACTATAAATCATTTTCTTGATTTCTGTAATATTTCTTTGTCAGAATCTAAGTTTTCTGTTAAATAGAAAAAACTATATTACTAATTACACTTGTTTTACATTACAAGGGTTTATGTATTTTATATGGTACTATATTGTACTGATGTTTCACATGTACCATGCTGTTTGTGATACTAGAATAAGGCCGGTTTTAGAATAGCTTGAAAAGACACTTTGCCCATTCAGAAGAACAGCAATTAAGTGATTGTGAAGCTTAGATTTTTTTCAATAAAATATTAAACACGCTATACTTACCGACTCTGTGCAATGGTTGTGTAAAGAGCAGCCCCTATCTTCTTTGTGATGAGCGTGGTGCCCGGCCCCTACCCTTCTCACCAACTCATGACAAAGGACCAGTCAATCTCACACCACGCTATCACTTACGTAACAATGCCACTCTCAGCTGCACCCTGCACAAAGATTTTCCAGCTCTTGGGACCATAGTCTGGGCACCAGCAGCCTGAGAATGATTGTCACTGGGTTAAGTTAATTAAGTAGTTAACTCTTTAAGCTACCACCACAACTTTTTGACTGAGAAGGCGAAAACTCATACTCTTAGCAATAACAAATATGAAAAATAAACATCTTTACACACACTGTTACCACAGACAGGTTTGTTTAGAGATTTGTCATATAGAGTAGCACTCTTCAAGAGACAGGGATTCTTTAGTTTGCATTAAAAGCCTTAGAGACAGTTTTAACGAAAAGGTCAAAATGGTGAAAATAAGATATTTACAGAAAAAAGGTGTTACAAAGAAACAATAAAGAAACAGAGAATGAAAAAAGACTTGAAAAGGAAGAATACTTGTGAAGTCCTTGGTTTAGCAGAGTCCAGTTGTCCAAGCAAAAATGGTGCAATGGCTCTCTCAAGTCTGGTCAGGTGTTCCTTAGTTGATGTTAAAACGAGTGCTATCAAATCTGCTTGCCATCTCTTTTTTATCTGACATCAAAGGGGGTATTGACAGATGCCATCTGACCAGTTACCCGGTTTAAGGGTAGTGGCTATGAGGTCACTACATTTATGACCGCACACACACAGTTTTATTCTAATATTAATATCTTCCACTATGTACAGGTTGCATTGTGGAAACTGGTACATTATTGTTCAGCATTATATTTTGTGTCCAGGGATACCAAACACAGTATCTCGGATGGGTCTGTCACCCAGGAGGGAGGAGACTGCTTTGTCCCCTCTCGTATGTGCTAATCTAGTCATGTATGACCTTGATGTGTTTGGTATGATATTCCCTATTCAAATGTATACTTAATATAATTGTGTCTTGTTCCTGTTGAATTTTATGAATTGTGTGTGGATTTTGTTAAATTGTGAATTGGGCAGATGTCTCAGTGAGGTCGCTTAAGACCTGGCTGCTTTCTGTGCAGTTGTTTTATGGCATGCTATGCATTCCCAGTAGTTTAATTGCCTTACACATCATGTATGACAGAACTGTCAGATTTTGTCATTGTTTTAGGATAGATCAGAGGGAAGTGTTAATCAATAGAGTTTGTTATGGTCCATAGAAACAGGCCTCCTGCCAGGCCTCAATTAGCAGTTTACAGCTCTGACAAAGGTCTGTGTGCTGGTGTCTGCTGTCCTTATGTTGAGAATTTTTTTTTTTTTTAAGTAGGTTAAAAGTTAAAGCTATGAATTCTTTAATTTGCAGGAGAAGGGAGGTGGTAAGATAACTGAGATCATGAACAACAAAAAGACTGAGACCTTAACAAGATGGCTATCACCTACAGCTTCCATGTGCTTAATGCACAACCATTACACTCCTCTTCTGGGGTTCCCCGTCTGCACTCCTGGCTCCATCCCCTGCTGAGTGCTCTCATGGGAAGCTGATTTTGAGCTGGGCTGTTTGTGTCTATTCAGACATAGAGCCTGGCTCAGTCCACCCCCATTTTCTGATCACAGGTTTTGACTGTGAGCAGCAGACGCCAATGACCTCCACTGCTCTCGGCCAAGCCTATGAGAGTGCAGATGTGCACAGCACTAGATAGAGATAGTGTTCAGGTGAGTATTTAGGGGGGCTACTATTAAAAGGTTTTTTTGCCTTGCAGAGAACGCATCAAGTTAAAAAATGTTTTACCTGTACAACCACTCTAAATGTTACACACTACCATGTGTGCAGGTTGAAGCTTACAACTCAAATTTATCATTAAGAAATAGAAAAATGGAAGATAGCATAGTCTTAGAATGGGGTTTAGGCTTAGTTAGAATTTGACTGGAATTCCACTTTAACACAAGTTTTATGTGTATGCTAATATTATTTACTTATAAGCAATTTCAGAATACCTCTGAGGTCTTGATAAAGCTTCTTTCAAAACGAATTGAACCAGGCACTCCTACTCTGCTTCTTGAGCTAGACATTTATTTATATCAATACACCAGTTGGACTTATGGTGGTTGTGGCATCCCAAATTTGTACATGTACTTGAGCAGAGAGCTCTAGGGTTGGCCATCAGGGGGCATTGCCATATACATACATGAATATGTTTACTTTTGAAATAATGTGGTATCCAATTTTATGGTTACTAATGCTGTTTTAATAATCACTTCAGCTCTGGAAGGTTATACCCTCTTTATGACCAGGGCATTTTTGCCATTTAGCACTGCAGTACTTTAACTTACAATTGCAAGTTTTTCACACATATAGAGCTTTCTTTTGGTTGTATTTGATCACCACTGGGTTTTTTTATTATATAAACGCCAAAAGTCTGACAATTTTGAAAAAAATATTTTACTTTCTGCTATAAATCATATCCAATAAATAAAAATTAAAAAATAAAATTTCCTTATAAATTTATGCCAAAATGTATTATGCTACATGTATTTGGTAAAATAAAAATCCCAGTAAGTGTATATTGATAATTATAGCATTTACAAAATATGGTATATATATGAAAATATTTTTATACTACTAATGACAGTGGTCAACGACTTATAGTGGGACTGTGATAGTGTGGCAGATAATCTGACACTAACTGATACTGGGTGGGAACTGATTCTGACATCACCAGTGAGACTAATACAGTTATCAATGATAATACTATACTCTGGCTGGGAAGAGGTAATATCTCAGATAATCAAAGGGTTATGTGTGTGCCTAACAAGTGTTAATGTGTGTAATATTTGCTGCTTTTTACTAAAAATCTCCTTGTTCTTTTTCCCTGTTTTAGGAAGAGTAAAAAAAAACACATTAATGAAATACCCCCCCAAACATCACCCCCAAACATAAAAAAAAGTATACCCCCACAATAAATTAAAACTCCTATTTCTAAAACCTGCTGAATAAAGTTACTACAGCCAGGACTGAAACTAAAAGTTATTGTTGACTATTAATCACAAATCAAAAATCAGGCAATCATGGCAAAAATGAGAAATATGCCCACTTGGATTTTGATGGCACCCTGCCTCCTGCTGGAACTGTTACATAAAGAATGTTTATAATACCTCTGGAGTTATAATTTTTACTTGATAGCACAAAGCTATGGCAAAACCATCTCTTTCACAGATAAAAGAGATCTTTCTCTTTTTTTTCTGAGAGCACTGGATCTTTCAAAGATTGATATTCCTTAGTGGAGCTCTGTAGAATCTATTCCTGGACAAGCTCGCCAGGAATGATGGCAATTGGTACCCCAGAGCATGCAACTGAGTCACTGAACCAGGTCAGAGGTAGAACAGCATACTTATCCTGCATAGTCACACACTCCGCCATATTAGAACTTCCTTTTCAGACCTGTGGATACTTTCCCCCTCCACCAAATATCTTTGCTTCTGTTTGAACACTTGTGAGTACTCTCTCCAAACACCATACCTCCCCACTGCAAAAATCATGCCCCCCTTTGTGTAGTCTATTTTTTATCCATGTTTCTCAGCCATACATCCTCCCTCATCTTTGCACCCTCCCCCATCTGAACCCTTTCCCACTTCTCCACTACCTTCCCCTCTTCCTATTATTCACCAAGACAGTTTTTCTCAAAATGGCGACATTGTGAATTGTGAAATGTATGACTGTCTTTTAATATATAGTCGGATACAACAATACTTTTTCTGATCTCTGTTAGCCTTTATTATAATTCTTAGAAGTGCAAAACACAAATGAATTGAAAAAATTGGGGTTTTAAACCCATATAGCAGATCATTTGGGATCTCTGTAGTCTCAGATATTATTAAATATTAATCCTATAAATATCTTTTGGGAACCACATTTTGGGGTGGGGTCCTCAATAAATAAAATGATTGTTAGCATTCCCTTTGCTTTTTTAATGCTGTAGTGATATTATAACAAAAATGTTAGACCAGATAACAGTTAGTACTTAGAGTTACATAGCAGAGATCACATAAGCTTCTCTACCTTGCCTAGAAACACTGCTTTGGAGAGAATTTGCTGACTGGCTGCCTCACAATTAAAGACACTAATTGGTCTGATCCTTCAGTGGCCTGCATGACAAGGTGTATGCAGATCAACCTGATTTGAGAATTCAGGCATTTTTCTACTGTCATTAAATTTTTGGCCTACAGTGCGTTTGGGATTCAGTTCATATGAAGTTACTAGAGTACCTCATATATATGTAGATCCTGAATATGTCATCCTTTGGACTGCCAAACACCAATCATGCTTGACAGTTAACATTTTTTTTTAACCGAAACTGCTTTTCTACTTTCTAATATTATGCATCCATAAAGTACAAGAAAATGAAAAATCTTTCAATAAGAAGACAGTTCTTACTAGTGAAAAGAAATGTTTTGAAAAAGAAATATAGCATTTAATAGTTTGCACTATAAAGTAAGTAAGTATCCATGCTGCTGAGCATTTCATTTGACTTATTATAATATTAATGAGACATTTAATTAGGGGAGCTAAGAAAGGTGCTCAGAAATTATCACTTGCCAGTTGGGGCTTACTTGGCTTAGCTAAGACACAAAAATCCTGCAGCAGAATTAGTTGGATTGTTACTGTGCATGTGAGAGCTGCTGAAGGCATAAATGTTAAGGAGACAAAATAAAAGATAGGAAACTGTGAATTAGCATGCTGGAATAAGAAATTACCATTTCTTAAAAATAAATCGCTACTGGGGTGGCTAAGAAAACTACACTGTATTTGCATATTTAGTGCAATTCAATTCTCAAGGCTGTAATTTTTTCAACAAGAAGCCTTAAGAAAATCTAAGACACTGATTGATAAGGTCTAGGGACTGTCATAGTCTTGTAGACATTATAATACACTTGTGGATATAGAATAGGAATGTTGTTTTTCCCCTATAATTAAATAATTGAGAAAATAAAACAAAAAAAGAGGAGTGATTTATTTAAACATGATACTATCTGTGTTCTTTGGAGATTTGATTGGGCCTTTGTAATGTGTCAAACTGCTTACTAGTTTCCTCTGGTTGCTACTACAATTATTATTTTTAACTATTAACTTCTAATAATCAAATTAACTCCATTTTTGTAGAGAAAAATTTCTTTAAAAATGTTTCATTTCTATAAAAGATTTTAGCCAATATTTCTGCATATTCATACATTTGTCTGACCACACTATGCATGAGAGCACAGCATGGTCATTATTCTGGCTTTGCTGAAAGCTAGCCTGCTCTCCCTCAATGAATAGACTTGTGCTGACACCTCCACACACACACAGCTATTCATTTGGAAGACCATTGTGTTGCTGTTTCTCTTACAACAGCTCTGAGCTCCTTATGTAGCTGAGAACAGAGGGTATGGGATCACTTATAAAATGTTTTGCATTTCATTTCTAGTTTAAACTGATTGGGTTGTTTTGCAAGATGTTGGTTGGTTCACAGATACTTTTATTATTATTGACTAATCAGTTTCTATTTCATAACAATAAAGCTGCAGTATCTGCATCCTCTTGTCTTGCAACTTACCAAAGCAGACTTGATTGTGAAAACCATGATCTAGAGGACTGAGCCTTCCGGGACAGCTGACTACCAAGCATATTGGACCAGATCCAATGCATGCGAGGAGTGGTAAGCAGAATACCAAGTTTACCCCTTACTGCTTACAATTAATGCTAACAGAGACTGTTCCTTAATTATCAGCCCATCAGCCATCCATTGTACAGCCTTAAAGAGATAGTTTAATGTGCACCACCTTACAGAAGGGCCCCAATGATAGCCAGCTAATATTGACAATTAGACACCAAGTACTTGTTACTCTCCTCCAATAGTACCCCTTTGCCAGGAAATCATACACCCACTCACTATTGGGTTATGGTGATACTTTTAACCCTGTTTGCATGAGTTAACATTTGGGTTAGCATCAATACAGTTAAATTGGTTGCCATCTTACAAGTCAGTGTTCACATCTATCTAATACAGCATCTTTAGACAAGTTCAATACCATGCATTGGTTAACTGCCTTGCCATATTACATCCATTTAATCTACCATCCTGTTTCTTGTGGCTATTTTCTGTGCATTATTATAAACTGGTAACACAGTAACTTTAGAACAGTGGGGAACAAGCAGCATAAAGTGGGCCGACAGAACAGAGAAGCCATCATATCCAGAGGCGTCTGTAGGATTACACACTACATGATCATTCAAGCATGGGTGTAGTTTATTTGTAAAGGTACTTGCAAGGTAAACATGAAAATGTAACATTGAAACAGATTATTTATTTTTCTGCCATTTAGCTTTTGCCCTTGGCGGCCCCATTGGTAAATTTCCATTGAAACTTATATTCACATTTTTAATGGTCTTGAAATTAGGTCTGCAAACATTGAGGCTAATAAGTTCAGTGGTTCATGCACCAGTTTCTTTTTGAGTCTCTTGCAGGCTAACCCATATACATATTAGATCATAAGATGCACAGCAAGAATTGTATTGCAAGAAACAGCAGTACTTACTAAAAGCCTTCTAAACTTTTTAAATCTAACAGTAGGGGATTATGCAAAATAAAAAGTACAAATAAATTGGGTGGACAGATTCAAGCATTGTAGAAGAATGTCCTATGCAGCATTAGTTCTGTAATCAATATTAATTATTTGCTTGGAGTTGCAGTTTGCATCTATTATGCAGTTTAGAAGTGTCTCATGGAGTAATCCAAGTGACATCCTTATACAAATGCACAGCTGACTTGAGTATAAAAGGCAATCGACACTCTAGGCAAAGTTGGCAAAATTGGCCTCATAACTTCCTATTTGAAGTTCCCTCTTTATTCATTATACATACTAATGCTTTCACTCACAGCAATAATTCAACATTACAATTATCATAGCTGGCACAAAGTTAACACCTAGAGGACTCTGGTAAATTGGCCACAACAATTCTTTCCTAAAACAATCACAGGCCCATACTAGAGATTATCAGGAATTTAATTTGTTTCTTTCTGCTGACCATTTTACTGATCTATTTTCGTGAAGCCAAATACACTAGCAATTCATACTTTCTTTCTTGTTTGACATTTTTTATTAAAGCAGTAAAGGATCCCCCAGATGACATCAGGGCACACCACCTTCTTTAGGCGTTTAAAGTATATGGGTCCTCCACAATGGTGATGCAATACTCATATCCCCTGTTTCCTAAAAAATTCAGGCCCCCTCTAAAAACACACCAGCTCTGTGATGGTGGACATCTGTTTATTGGGTAGGACCATGTTGCCAGCAGGCAGTGCAAACATATAGTGTCAACATTCTTATTACCTGTCAATAGGGTTTTTACAAAAACTTAAGAGAAACTCAACACAAACTTCACAAGACTGAATCTCACTGAGATTTATAGTAAATTGACTAATGTATTACGAGAGACATACATGATCTGTGATATTGCACTGTAGTTGTTAATTGTTCATTAATTTGTAGTTTCTTTTACAGCATATTTAACTAAAATTTAACCAAAATGTTTATAATTTTATGACAAAATTATTAACGGGGGGCAGTGGGGCAAGGGATACTTTAACTAACTTATTTAAAATGCCATACATTTTTGAATGGATTCCTTTAAAGCATCCTAAGAACCAAAGGTAGCATTCTACTTTCTTAACCCCTTTGTTGCCTCATGTGTCTATGGGCCGCAGAGGTTTCTGTGTTGAGAAAATGCTCACTGCCCACCCCCATCACTGAGACCAAGCTGCCAAAGATAGCTCTCAGTCTCTAGTCATGATCAGGAGCCAGTCAGTTGTTACATAATCAGGCATATATCCTTCCCCCTGGGCATGCCAGCCCAGGTAAAGGTACACTGGAGCTTTGTGGGAAGGGGTTATATGCCCCCTTTTCCCAAGCAACCCCTGAAGATTAATTCTTGCCTGTTCCTGATGCTTCACTGCAGTGGGCCACACAACATTTTCACCAAATGTTTCCCAGCCAGGGTGTATTTCTTCTGTGTATGCTACTAAAAAGCTATGTATTATCTATCTAAAACCTATTATTCCTTCCAACCCTGAGATACATTTCCTGGGTTTTTTTCCATCCCTGGGATAAAATAAAACAGGAATAATTGAAGGTTCTAATTTACATTTCTGGAAGAATTAGAGCCCAGTGGTCTGTGTGTCTCCCAGAAGAGGCTGCAAGACTCCCAGAGGATATACATTTCAGATCTTGGAAAAGTAGGGACAAGTAAGTAAAAGGCTTGTGGTTGCTAGGAGAGATGGACATTAAAAAGATAACTGTTTTAAAAGCATAGCTAGCCTTTAATACAGCCAAGGCTCAGCACTAAATATAACAAACTCATAGTAAAGTTGTGGGAGGAGGGGAGGTCAGTGGTTTCTTCTTCTGTATGTCCAGTGCTGTCCATTTCTATTTTCCAAAATTGCCAATTGTAGCTTGAATGTCAGAAGATTCCCCATAGACATATGACACACACTTTGAAGTTCTGGCTGCCTTGGGACCTTTCTTTTGCATAGACATGTGCGATTAGTTTCATTACAAATTGACATTTGGTCAACATTTTTATGATTCAGAGAATCAGCTGTATGCATATTTTTATATCACAATAATAATGAATGTCAACGAATCCAAAATAAATTATAACGAAATAAATTATCAGAATTTGAAAATAAATTATAACGAAATAAATGAGCAGAATTTGAAAATTAATTTGAATTAAAAAATGAATTCAAATTTGAAATGGAAACATACTGCAATAAATACAGTAAGGTATAAAAGAGAAATAAGATGATGATTCCTACTTAGACTGCTTTATAGAATATAATAGAACAGAATTGAATAGAAATATATAGAACGAAATAGAAAGGAATAGATTATAATAAAAAAGAATAGAATAGAAAAAACAGATTAGAATAGAATAAAATAGAACAAATATAGCATCTTCTGAAATTCAAATTTCAAAATTCAAATTGTTTGTTTCAAATGTGAATTTCCAATTCAAATTTTGAATCAATTTGAAATAAAGAATATATGAAACATATCTGAATATACAAAACAAATTCCAAAAACTAATCATTCTAACATAACGAATATGATGAAACAAAATTATTAACTAACATCCGAAATGAAGTAAAACACATTTTTCCATCATGCAAATTTCTACTTTTGCATATGATATGTGCTTAAAAAACCTGTCAAGCCAAATGTAGCCAAAAAGATTAGCACCACTAATGGGTGGGTTTTACTGTTATCTAGGCTTCAATTAGTGAGATTTTCCCTCACATTTTTTAACTGCTGACAACCTTTTACCAGACAGGAAAAGGAAAGAATGGTCTAATAACAACACAGACAAAAAAAAATGCTTTTTTTTTTAGTAGCATAGGGAAAAGCTAGAACCCATGTCAGATTTTTTTTTCTTTTTTATGTCTCCTATCTCTTCTTTTCTAGTGAGATCATTTTCACCAGGACAAAAAGTGAAGGAAAATCTCTTTAATGGAGCCCCAGATAGCAGTAAAAACATAGGTATTCTAATCTTTCCCACTTTATCCTAAACTAAAAAAGGTTTTCTGCTTGACATATTTTTAGGTGCATGGTTTGTCAGAGCTTTTATGAAAAAAAAAAATATAGATATGCAGTATATACATTTACAACATAGACCCATTTAATGAATTTATGAACTCAGGCTGAACCCCTGGATAATTTTCCCTCTAACCAAGGAAACTATAAGACTCTAAGGCTAGGTTCACATATGTGCGGGTGATGCCGCTGCGGATCCGCACAAAAATCTGTGCAGCCACACCACCCGCACAGAGGAATGTGGACCCACGGGTGGGTGCCATTAGTTCTAATGGCACGCCGCCCGCACTGGAAAACAGAACCATACTGGGAACCGAGGTTTCTGTGCAGGCTGCGTTTCAGAAGAAAGAAAACAACACTTTTTCTGATCTTTGTTACCCTTTATTATAATTCTTAGAAATGCAAAACACAAATGAATTGAAAAAATTGGGGTTTTAAACCCATATAGCAGATCATTTGGGATTTCTGTAGTCCCAGATAATATCAAATATTAATCCTATAAATATCTTTTGGGAACCACATTTTGGGGGGGGGGGTTCCGCAATAAATAAATAGATTGTTAGCATTCCCTTTGCTTTTTTAACGCTGTAGTGATATTATAAAAAATGTTAGACCAAATAACGGGGGACTTCTTCCCTGCGTGTCACAGGGCATGGGAGTCCATTCAAATGAATGGCATCTCGTGCCCACGCAAAATGTGGCCCGCACAGCTGCATATATGTGAACCAGGGGTAAGAATCGCTAAGGCTGTTTAAACTTCAGAACACTGAGTGTATCGACATTTACGTAAACATGATGACACCTAGATTCTGATGGGAATATAACATCTGGGCAAGCTGGACTTGTCTCATGTTTGCAAAGCCTCAACAATTTAACCACTTTTATGAGTAAGGACAACATACACTCCATTCAAGCAACCCTTGTTTGCAAGTCATTCAGAAACGACAAATGCTCATTTACTCTCCTAAGTGGCCATTGTGCTTAAAGTTGGGAAGTGCACATAGAGGAAGTTTAAAGAATAAATGTTCTGAGACTGGTTACAATGTTGGAAAGGACTGTTTAAAAGCTTTAATAATATGATCGTGCGCTCTTCTATGGATAACAATTACCCTTCTCCTTAAATCACCTCAGTGTCAAATGAATAATATAACTTAAATTAATTACTTTTTCCAAAAAATAAAATAGCCGCTCTTGCACATAAACCTTATCTCATATCAGGAATAACTAATAAACACAGTGACCAGTGGAAAGCTACAATATATAGCGAAATCACCAAAATATGTGTAAAATATGTCCATTCATCTTCATTAGAATGCTTACATCCTTCTGTAACCACCAAGCATATAAGTGCAATTATTCCACCGCCAGATGTCTGCTCACCTCCAGCAGTATGACCTCACATAGCACTATGTTTGGTCTAACTGTGCTTTTGGTCCCAAGATGGACACTGTAGATCAACTTGATGGATCCCAGCTATCATTCACAACTTGTCTGGAATTTAACTCCCACCATCATATCACCTCATAAACAAAAAGACTCCACATAGTGCGTAAACTTTAAAACATTTTAATATCTCAAAAGTAAATTAATTGCTCACTCACGTGTAAAGGGTGCCCAATCGCACCAAGTACAATCAGCCTCTGTTTATATAAATAAATCCAAGATCCATGGAACTGTGTCGTAGGGAGTCAGCTATGATGGAGCTCATGCAGTAGGTAAAACAAAAATTACCATATATCAATCAGTGAATTCCACTAATGCCACAACCATCGCCGGCTCCATGGAGCGTCATGACGTCATCCAAAACCCCCGTCCCAATGCGTTTCGTCGCTCATGACTTTCTCAAGGGGACCGTATCTTTGATTTATTTATATAAACAGAGGCTGATTGTACTTGATTTGTGATATGTGATTTGAGATATTGAAATGTTTTAAAGTTTACGCATGTGGAGTCTTTTTGTTTATGAGGTGATGTGATGGTTGGAGTTAAATTACAAACAAGTTGTGAATAATTGAACTTATATGCTATAAACAAAAAAGACTGACAACTTTGAAAAGAACCCTATATTTTTGACTTTTTGCTATTAAACATCAATAAAAAACATTAAAAAAATCTAATTTTTTTTTAATGTATTCTGCTACATGTCTTTGCTAAAAAAAAAAAACACAATATATGTAAATTATTGGTTTACATGAAAGTTCTAGCGTCTACAAATATTGGTATATATACTGGAATTTGTATTTTTTTTTATACTAGTAATGGCGGCGATCAGTGACTTATAGTGGGAATGTGGCGGGCATTCTGACACTGGGTGGAAACTGACTAACTGCCATTGACATCCCCAGTGACACTAATACAGTGATCAGTGCTAATAAAAAGCACTGACACTGTACCGATGACACTGGGCAGGAAGAGGTTAACTTTTGGGTGATCAAAGGGTTAACTGTGTGCTGTGTGTGTTTTACTATGTGTGCTGTGTGTGTTTTACCTTGGAGACATGCTGTTTTGAATTTCTCTGCTGATATATAAATATATCAACACAGTGATACTCCTATATCAAATGTAAATCTTAAATCTACTGAATGTGCGCTACTAAAAACAGTGATAGTGAAATATAGACAATGCTTCACAATGCTTGTGAACACTTAATGATCAAACATACTCCATGTTCATATATTGCAATAGATATATATAGACACACATGTATTCTGTAATATCCACAGTGCTTGTGATACTATATACAACATAAATCGTGATAAACAGTTCCATGTATTCCCGATGAACTCACGTGTTGTGACATAACGCATAGGGTGGGCCGATGCCGTCAAGCCACAAACCAGAAGTCTACGTACCGCCATTTTGCAAGTGGGATTACAGCATCTTACTATCTGGAGATCACTGTATAGTGAGTTTTAACACTGTGGTGTCCCAGGAGGACACATTTTAATGTGAGTGTAATATATATTTTTAAATAAAGATGTTTTTTTCTACATGATTGCGGAGTGGTTTGGATTCATACAAAGTGTTGGCAAAGAGTGGGAAGATATATACCTGCCCGTGTTAAATGGGAAAAGTGTAGTTAGACCTGTCATTATGGGTCAAACACTAAGGTGAGCGCATAAGTGTGTTGGAGGTGGAGGAGCACAACGGGATGACACAGAAGCACTGTACACTTGAATATAGTGGTGTGATTACACCTGTTCACACAAAGTCATTGTGGAATACATGGGACTGTTTATCATGATTTTTGTTGTATATAGTATCACAAGCACTGTGGACATTACAGAATACATGAGCTCTATATATATCCATTGAAACATATGAACATGGAGAATGTTTGATCATTAAGTGTTCACAAGCACTGTGAAATATTGTCTATATTTCACTATCACTGTTTATTAGTGCACATTCAGTATATTTAAGATTTACATTTGATATAGGAGTATCACTCACTGTGTTGATGTATTTATATAGTTGTACATTTTATGCGCTGCATTTTCTATTGATTATTTTGGTTAAAGAATAAGTTCACCTCTCGTAACATGTTGCATGTTACACCCATGTTTAGGGTGTAACATGTTACAAACATACCAGCTCCCACTCCTCCCCATTCTCCATTGTGGCAGCTAGTGGGGAATTTTCTCTTTTAAAAAAACACGGGTGTGCCAGCCCGGCAGCATCATTCATTCACGGTGATCTGCGAATGAATGAACTATAAGTCTCATCAGCCTTTGCGGCTGAAGGCTTGTAGTTCTCAATGAACTACCTCGGTACTGTGGAGCGCTGTGGTAATTCATTGATTCTTCCTGTCAGTATATCTGCTCGCCCGTGCATCTTGTACGAGCAAGCAAATATACTTCCAGGTTTGCAGGAGACCAGCATGGCATCAGCGATCTTCTGATCACTGGTGCAATGCTTTAGAGGCTCCAGAAAGAAAACATAATAAATGCACATTTTTTTACCTGCAAAAAAATATGCATTCATTTTTTTTTTTAAAAAAGGTGAACTTATCCTTTAAGGTGTGCAAATTATTTTTATGTGTATAATTAATATTTTAACCTCCCTAGCAGTCTGATTATGTCAGTATTTTTGTGCTCAAAGTGGTACATTATTTTAAATGGAAATATGTTGTTTTTTTATTGTAGGCCTGTAATTCTTAGGAATAACTCACTGAAATCTGTCCGAACGAGAGTCTAGTAAAGATCCCGGGTATGATAAATTTTGAAACACAAAATAATAAATTATAATAAAATAAATAATCATAAAAAATATTAATATAATAAGAATACATGTAATTCAATAATGTAATCAAACCAAAAGCACTGAAATTTGAAATAGAGCGCCAAGTTCGCACATCACTGAGCTTAGTTGCAAAATCGTTTTCAGCGTTGACGAATTTCCCCACGAATCATTATCACTCAATTCTGCAAGTGGTTCTAATTTACTATTGCTGGTCTAAAACCGCTTTTGACCTAAAGAGACAATTTTTGGACGCCATGGATATTTCTCAGTTTCCAGGCAGAAAGAAAAGTAAAAATGCAGGCAGGGCACAGGACAAAGCACTCGGGACAAAATGTATGTGAAATGGTTTGATACAGTAATGTTATACTATCAGATTTTAGTGTATTGAGTGAATGTCAAATTTTTACATTTTTTAAATGGTTCCATCCCCCGTACGTCCCGATGCTCGCAGGGAAAGGAACCCAGGAGATGGATGCTGGCATCGGCTGGAGGAGATGGCCGGGGATGCTGCAGGGGGGACATCGTGGTACCGCAGGACAAGGTAAGTGCTCCAGGGATCCCAGAGCAATGCTGCAGTGTAATTCCGAGTGTAGCTCGGGGTTACCGCTTCTGGTACTGAAAGTTAACCCCGAGCTGCAGTCTGGAATACCGCCAGGGGGGTTAATCTCTATGTCTGATATCACACCTCTGTGTAGAAAAAGCTTCCCATTTAAATGCTGCTACACCCAAAGAGTTAAGGTTGCCAGATCCTCAGAGACTTTTTATGTTTTTAGGTAAAATTACATACTTCAATCTGTGTAGGAAAATATTAATTTATTATATTAGGGTTAGATACAAGAAAGCTCATTTCCCCCAAAAACTGAATTAGACATGTTTAGTCCCAGAGTCCACCCAGTGGCCATGTGAGCTAGTGCTTGTATAAACACATAACTAATTAGTAACCTGATCCACCAATAGGAAATAAGGTTGCATTTTCTGGGCCAGGTTTCTTGGGCTTTATGAGTATATTGTCTTCACTGAAAAAATCAGAGAGACAAAAGGAATCACACACATCATCTAGACAACACAAATCTCATCGTCTGGGATCATCACACCTCACCATCTGGATACGCACATCAGACAGGAGAGGACACCCCGTCATCAAAAGAGAGACTCATTATCTGACATACTTCATTGAAGCCAGGACACACAGCTTCAACCTAGCTAGGTGCCATTTTGGGAAGGCAACTCGATTCATTGGTTGTCCACCATTTGAAGGGTCAGGTTGGCAGCCATCATAAGGAAATCAATTCACAGCATTCTACTCTATTGATTCTGAGGTTAAATATAATGTATCATTATTCTCCTGATATTTGTTTAGGCCATTTGCAATAATCCTTCCTGTAACTTAGTGTTTCTCCCACGATAACATAACCACTAGAGTTAGATCATTTTTTTTTAAATGTTATTTTATTATTTTTTTTCTTTTCTTTTGGTCATATTGGTGCATACTTTTATGTTTTTCGACACTTATTCTTTCCGCAGGAGAATAACAGTCGGAATCTGTAAAATACAGATTATTGTCTGCTAGGTAGTTATCAAAGTTTATGCGGTGTGAGGGGTAGTTAATTATTTAGTATAATCCAACATACACTCACCAGCCACTTTAATAGGTACAACTTGCTAGTGCCAAGAAAATATCCCCCATACCATTACACCACCTCCAGCCTGAACCTTTGATACAAGAGATGGTATTCTGCATACCTTGGTTGTAATGAATGGTTATTTGAGTTACTGTTGCCTTTTTATCATCTCGAACCAGTCTGCCCATTCTCCTCTGACCTCTGACATCAACAAGGCATTTCATCCACATAACTTTCACTGGATATTTTCTCTTTTTCAGACCATTCTCTGTAATCCCTAGAGATGGTTGTGTGTGAAAATCTGTCTGTCTGTCTGGCACCAACAACCATGCCACATTCAATGTCACTTAAATCCCCTTTCTTCCCCATTCTGATGATTGGTTTGAGCAAGTCGTCTTCACCACATCTACATGCCTAAATGCATTGAGTTGCTGCCATTTGATTGGCGGATTAGCAATTTGGGTTACCAAGCCATTAAACAGGTGTACCTAATAAAGTGGACGGTGAGTGTATATACCAAGGCTTTAGCGGAATATCTTAAGCAATTCATTGTGAAGATCATTTAGTGTCTGTGTCAACTTCTTAATCTGACTGTTAGTGGTGTTTTTAAAGTGACTTAAAGTCAATAAACATTAACTTATTTTTTATGTAGTTCATACTTACAACCAGTTGTATTGTGTTATTCAAAGAATTTCTGCACAGCAAAATAACTCAGAATGAATTAATTAAGTCAGCTTAATAATTTTTATAAATTATTTTCACATGGGAGTCACTGCTGTTCATCGTTTGATTAAACAATTGATATAGCTGACTAAATTAATTGTTCAGATATTCCCTGACAGGTTACTTCTTTGTGACCCACTCTCTCCAAATATAACATATCAAAGAAATAGAAACTCTAGATGTATATTTATTTTGGTTGGAAGCATTGGTAACATTTTTTTAATTACTTAGTTACTAGATACCAGCTGAAAGATGGCATGTGACATTTGAAACCTGGGTGGAGTCATAGAAGGTAGAAAGACATTTGTTTTCATCCTCATTGTACCTAGCAGCAAAATAGTACAACTGGTGGATCACATACTGTAGGTTACACATTACATACAATTCCTTTGCCAATAAAAAACTGCATTTGCACTGTGTAGTGTGGATTGAGATATGCTTCATCTTTCCTGAGGCAGATTGATGACATGATCTCAGCTAGGGATGACTACACAACTGGGATCAACTTGCAGAGGTTCGGCCGAACATATCAAAAGCTTGGATGTCAAATCCGACCCCCTTTGAAGTCAATCAGAGCTCAATCTGTCAAATCAATTGTCTCCATGCTTAAGACTAACAGTCAAGGGATTGAAAACTTTTTTTTTTAAATACTGTTTTGCAAGGAGTAGTAAATTTAATAAAGCTAAAAGTACAACATTAAAAATGCACTATTCATTCCACAAACCTACTTGGGGTTCCCTTAAATTTGCCTGTGAAGTGGTCATATCTCTAAAATGTCAACAAATTAGTATAGCAAAAGTGACATTTACAAAAGAAAAAAGTTGTTTAAAATGCCATTAATAAACATTTCCCTGCCAGCTTTATTTGGTAAATAATGTAATGGGGACCCCTTAAAATACATAACAAGTATGTATTTTTAGGGAGTCCCTGATACACTGTAAAATCCAATTAGTAAACCTTACTTAAAAAAAGCATGCAAACCGATTGCCTCAAAAAAACCAAGTAAACTAGAATAAGAATTGTATTTTCTTCTTACAAATGGTTATTGAGTGTGGTGAACTTACACTTTAGTATACACAACTAACAAAAAATAGTGAATAGTACTTGAAAATTTTACGTTAGGTGAACTCCTAACTTAGTATGGAATACTCAGATTTGCCATTTAAAATAACAAAATCATTTTAAGTTAAGTTTACTGTGTAATGTATTCCAAATGACACATTTATTTAGGTTGGGCTAACTAATGTGATATTTTCTGCAACTCTGAATATTGAGTTGTGGTTACTTGAACAGCAATCCGATTTACTTGTTAAAACCATGCAAACCGATTGCCTTAAAAAAACCAAGTAAGCGTTACTTGTTTTATTTTAGTTTTATCCAAACATCCATTTTACATTAACATCTTGCATCTGCCCAATACTGCAGACAAGCAGTGCAGGCAGGCCAGACTATCTAACTGTATGGCATGGGCCTGTTTCTGGGTTTGGCACCCCCTGCCTACCCATGCTGTGATTGGATGCAGTACACATCAATCAACAGGTTTCAGCCAATGATTGTGGCTGAAACCTGCTGACCGTCTCTTTCAAATCACGTTTACACAGACACAGCCAGATCACTGTGCTGTGAACAGAGGTCGTGTTTCTTCTCCCTCACAACTAAACAGCAGCACATAGGACACACATTACACTTCACAGATAACCCCCCCCGGTCAGTGTCATTAATACAGTGTACATTATTGTCTGATCACTGTATTAGTGTCACTATTGATGTCAGTTGGTGTCCCTCCCAGCCAGTGTGTTAGCTCTAGATTGCCCACCACTCTATCACAGTCACACTATGTTGCTGTACCGTCATTACAGTATAGAATCTATAGCTGTGTAAACAGCTGTGTAACAGGGCACATACAGAGCTGTTTATTGCCCTTGTAGAGAATTTACATATTACTTACACAAACTGTTAAAGTAAGCAACAGCCATAATAACAAACGTTGATGCTTGGTTTAAAACCTGACAAAATATCCAGAGTTTTCCATGACTGCCTATTTAAATATATCTTTTCATACAATTAAAGTGGTTGTAACCCTTCCATATATACCTAGTGAAGTGACTGGCCTTAGGTGATACAGAGATGAAACATCCTACTACACAAGTTATACCTGTTAATCTGCAGTCTTCACTACAGCCATTTAAAGTGCTGTATTTATAAAGCTTGTCCGAGAGTTCAGAAAACAGAGGGTGGAGAGCTGAAATGAAACTCTGCAGAAATTCAGTGAGGAGAGCTCTAAGAACTGTTTGGTGGGATGAGACACCTCCTTCACAGGAACAGAGCTGAGGCTGTCAATCTGCTAGAGGGCCCTCCAGTCACCTTTTTTCTCTTGGTGTCAGGAAAAAAAAACTTGTCAGAAGTGATTCATGCCGATATGGAGAAATGAAGCAGCAGAAATGAAATTATACTCATTGCTTTTAATGGAGACAAGTACACACTATAGAGGAATATACTTTGTTCATATTTCATGTCTGAAGTTTACAACCATTTTAATAGTAGTTTTCCTCCATGCCATTTTACACCATACTCACAATAGGTCCACTAAATTAACTCTGCCTGCAAGTAAAGGACCTTTTACAGGATGAGTAGGAACTAGTGAAAGGACCACTTTGCATATATTATAGAGATGTACAAGCTGGCCAACTGTATCAAAATGATCTGTCTCTGGTCCTTGCATACCAAATCACCAAAATAGAAAATATAGGCATAGCTCATTGCATATATCATAATTGATATTAAAGCTGACCAACTGCCTCAAAGTGATTTGTACTTACATGGAATAAACTCACTGCATATATTATACTGTAGAGACATACAAACTAGATAACTGCATCCATGAGTTTATTCCACGCAAGCACAGATCACTTTGAGGCAGTTGGTCAGCTTTAATATCAATTATGATACCTGAAATGAGTTTAGCCCACATTGGTAATATACAACCACTCAGGTATGTTTGTTGTATGATCAGATAGATTACTTTGAGGCAATTGAACATCAATTGCAATACATGAAATTATGTTAGCCTGTATTGGTTCTGTACAACCACTGAGGTATGCCTATATTTTCTATTTTGGTGATTTGGTATGCAAGGGCCAAAGACAGATCATTTTGATGCAGTTGGCCAGCTTGAACATCTATTACAATAAATTTTAAAACAGCACACTAAGGTTTCTGAGCTCTGTGACGTCAGCTGACTTTAGTCTACTGAAAACAGGTCACAGGCATGCAGAAAAACAAAACAAAACAAAAAACAAACATTCTAACACAACAGGAAATTCTTCAGACTTTGCAGTTTTGGTGGGAGTTTGTTCTCCCACATGCCAAGCATCCCTCTTTGAATGAATATAAAAGTGTTTTTCATGGCTTTAGGGTATTCCAAGTGTAAAGCATATAAAAGTCCAAAGAAGAGGCAAAGAGTGCTTGAGGCAGGTTCTGGAGATCCTCCATTACAGTACCTCCCTCGGCTATGATGGCAATAGACACTGGGTCAAGGTGGAGATGATTTGGAGAAGCAGGCTTACTTTCATCAATGACAGTCATCAGTCCAACAGGTAAACGTGCCCAGACCTCATCACTGTCAGAAGGCTATACAAAAACAAACATGATTATTTGTCACTGTGTTGTATATGGTTAGTTTTAGCTTCAAGGTAAGGGTCAAAGTCAATCTATTTTTGGAAGGTTTCTTCCTTTAAAGCATTTTTTTAAACGGTTTTTATTTTAATGCATTCTATGCATTAGGATAAAGCACCTTCTGTGTGCAGCAGGTCCTCATTAATTGAGACAGCAGTGGGGCACCATTACCTCCCATTGCATTCAAAGTCAGTGAGCCAATGAGGAGAGAGAGGAGGTGGGGCCAAACCGCAGCTCTGTGTCTAAATAGACACACACAGCCTTGGCACAATTGCCCCATACAGCTGCTGGCTGTAGGGGCACTCAGCAGGAGTGAGGGGCCAGGAGTGCTAGCAGGGGACCCGAGAATAGGAGGGTCTGGGCTGCTCTGTGCAAAACCAACTGCACAAAAGGTGGTAAGTATAACACGTTTGTTATATTTAAACAGAAAAACACACAAGGACTTTAATATCCCTTTAAGTTAGATAGCTGTATACACACGCAACAAAAGGGTATAATCCATCTGGATACACAAAGTAGTTGTAATGATACAGTTCTACTAACACGTCTAAGTTGCAAAATTGTGTTCAGGCATTAACATTTGTTTTACCCTCCCTCACTAAGGGAATACATTTTATAAACTGCCATGCCCACCACTGTACTAGTGATATAATAAGTATTAATCTGTATTTCTAAGGAATACAAAGCAAATCCCCCCACAACTGCCAAGGTGCAACTATGATAACTTACGAAGCAGGTGATGTAGAATGTACTGGGGTCATCACCAAGTAGAACAGGGAGGCCTCAGAGCACAAGGGTGTGCATTGCTGTCACATCAGGTTTCTAGAAGTAAATTATCAAAAGTTCAGTTTAATATTGCATAAAATGTAAACCTACATGTTTATGAAGCAAATATCACACTATTTGACAGTTCAGGAAAGTTACTGATTGAAGTTATTTAAATTACACCCATAGCTTCGATGTTTTAACATCATTGGATCACAACTTCTCAAGACCACTTTAAAATATTGAAATCAATACAGGTAACAACATAGGCCAAAAGGGATAGTAGTAGAGGTTACAGGTTGTACATTTATGGTATCTTACATATTTCTGTATATTACAACAAAGTGAATCATGAAAGGTTTTGTAAGTTGAGAACAAAAAGAGGGTTGCAGTAGACTCACCTCTGAATTAATTTGCTGCACAAACATGGACAATGTCTCTCCAACACTTCCTTTCGTGGACTTGAAGATTGTGACAAAGTGTGGTGTGTATCGATCCAGGGCATCAAAAAAGTTATTCTGCAGATTTGTGGTGGCTATTCTATTGAACTCTGCAAACACCTACAACACAAAAACAAAACAAAACAAAAATCTCTTTTGCCCTAATATTTGAATAAGTTTCTCCCAAATTCTCCAGTGCCCCAGCAAGCAGATCCTTGTCCTCCCTCTCTCTGTGGTTCCCCCAGCTTTTCCCTCACCTTTACCTGTGAAGTTCAGTGGTTTGTAAGGTAAACTTTTCTTCCTTACAAACTACTAAACTCTGCATTCAGAGATCATTGGTTTATAAGCCAACACAAAACTGCTTAACTCCTAAATTTACTTACCAACTACTGAACTCTGCCTTACAAACTACAGAATTCTACATGTATAGTTCAGTAGTTTTGTGAACCAGAGCTCAGAAGTTTGAAAGGCAGAGTTCTAGTTAGACCTATTGCAGGAAAATCCATTAAAATATTACTAGCTATTGGCATCTTACCTCCGGTGTACTGAAGCCCACTTTGACAAAGAGTCTGTTCAAGGAAGAGATCTCAGGCAGCTGCTGTGAGCAATTCTTCTGAAAAGGACAAAATTCCTTACTTAAAAATAAGTTCCCCCTTACAACCTAGTGTAGTAGATTACAGGCAGACACAGTCTTTGATACCGTATGTGCATTCTTTATAAGCATAGGAAACTACAGCAAGCATTGAAAAAAAAATACTACAATAAAATATTAAATGAAACATTCAATTTTAAGTTAAGTGGTTAGGATAAGTTCAATGGTTTAAAGGCAGCATCCAGAGTTCAGTGGTTTGTAATGCAGAGTTTATATTTACGGCCTCCATCCTGAACACATGCTTTTGTGCCCTGTAGCACCCCCCCTTCGTGGTGGGCAGTATCTGCATCCACTCCCCCATGTGGTCAGTGATTGTATACCCCAGAAAATACTCACAATGGCAGAGACTGTCCAGTTGGTAAATATGGATCAAGGATTACCATTACACAAGGTAAAATCTTCCTCTGTGGAATGGATCGTTGTTGACTGAAAGAATAGAGTACAGGAAAAATGGTCATAAATAACTGTAATAAAAGCTGTGTCTGTGCCCCTTGTCCTTTGTGGTCAAGTGTCTTTTCATCCAGTGCCCCCCCCCCCACAATAGGTTTGAAGATAGCCACCATACAAGCATTCACAGAGCAGAGTGATTATAGAGCACAATGTGCTCCTGGTGGTCAGATGCCAAGCCCCTGGCAATCAGTGGCTGCTCCCCCAAATAGTGCTTGTTGGCTGCGTCCTTTTCTTGCCAGTCCATGGCCGCATGCACCCCTCCCCTTGCTGGTTGGTGGCCACACCCCCATCCTCCTTGCTGGTAGTCAGCATCTGCACCCCCCAGGCCCCAGATGATCAGTGTCCACACTCCATCTAGTGTTGCCAACCTACCAAAATAAATTTACTGATAAGACACCCACAATTTACTGACACAGCCAAGTTTTTACTGCCATTTTGACAATTACAATTGTAAGTGCAAATTTCAGTATTTAAGTTACAATTAAGTACAATATATAATTAGCAATGTGAGAAAATCTGAAGGCAAAAAATTTTTTGATAAAGTAAGGGCAGTTATTAAAACCCATTAGTTTTCTGTCTTCCCTGTCCAACTCAAGAGATTTCCTATTAACCACTTTAACCCCAGAAGGATTTGCCCCCTTCTTGACCAGGCCATTTTTTGCGATACGGCACTGTGTTACTTTAACTGACAATTGCATGGTCGTGTGACATTGATGTCCTTTTTTTCCCACAAATAGAGCTTCCTTTTGGTGGTATTTGATCACCTGTGCGGTTTTTACTTTTTGCACTATAAACAAAAACAGCGACAATTTTGAAAAAAATATATTTTTTACTTTCTGCTATAATACATAGCCAATAAAAATAATGAAAAAAAAAGTCAATTTTCTTCATCAATTTTGGCCGATATGTATTCTGCTACATGTTTTTAGTAAAAAAAAAATCCCAATAGACATATATCGATCGGTTTGCGCAAAAGTTATAGTGTCTACAGACTACGGGAAAGATTTATGGTTTTTATAATTTATTTGATTTTTACTAGTAATAGTGGCGATCAGCAATTTTTAGCAGTACTGTGACATTGGGGTGGACACATCGCACACTTGTGAACCATTTTGGGAACCAGTGACACCAATACAGAGATCAGTGCTAAAAAAAAGCACTTTTTCTGTATTGGTGTCACTGGGAGGGAAGGGGCTAACACTAGTGAGATCCCTGGGCATGTTCTAACTGTGAGGGGAGCTGGGCTGTCCAATGGAGCAGAGTGATCTGTCTCCCGATGACAGGAAGGCGGGGATCATTCCGCTCCTTACCGAAAGAACCGCGAGCTGCCTTGTTTACATAGGCAGCTCGCCGTTCTCCTCTCATAGTGAAGATTGTCGGGTAGCTGGTGGCAATCGAGCCTGCCGGATACCTGCACTGTCTCCCTCTGTGTGAGGAGACAGTGACAGCGGCGCTGGGGAGCACGTGGGCACCTCCCCTGCCCGCCTGCACCCTCGACGTACATTTACGGGATTTAGCCTGCACGTGCCACCCTGTTGCCGTATATGTGTGTGGGGCGGTCCCAAACAGGTTAATTTCTGTTTCATAGCCAACACTGAAAGTGAAGTGAAATCCATGGTAGCCACCAGGATCACCAGAAATTATGTCTCCAATTCTAACATTTTGCCTTTATTCCTGTTTTAGATTCTTCTACTCTTGGTGATAGCAGTAAAAAGGAGAGGAAAAAAATCTACCAAACTGGGGCATGAGAGAGAGAAAAAACACACACTGAGACTGCTGCACATTGCCCCCCGCCCCAGACTGCAGAGGGACACAGATATGGAAGCACACATTGAACAGAACTTAGCTTTTCCCATAAACTTCCTCTCTCCAGATCACAGTGCAACACACATTCACCTCCAAAGATGATACTAAATCCCAAGAAGGATGGCAGTCACAGAACTCAGCTTTTCCCCCACTCTGCCTCTCTCCAACTCACACAGCCCCCACCTTCCTGATCACACACAGCTCTCAGCCCCCACCTTCCTGATCCCACACAGCTCTCAGGAGAAGCAGACACTGAACACCAAGGAGGAGTGGCATATTACAGCACATGGACTTTCCCACGAGCTTCCTCTCTGCAGCTCACACTGCTCAGACACCTCCACTACACCTCAGACCTGTCCATCCTTCAAGTCTAATTGCCCATATTTCCCACTGTACTCACTCCATGCCTCTCACACCCTCTTCAGCAGCTCTTCTTTCTCCTGGATGTCCTTCCAGTCTGATGTCCACGTGCCTTCTGCCGGCATACTGTTGTAGATTAGCTGGGACCTCTGCTTCTCATTGGTGCAGACAACTGTCTGTCACTAATAAGCTCATGTCCTATTGGAAGTAGGGAGGAGGAAATTGTAGGTGTCTGGAGATAGGACAAATAATAATTCAAGCTCTGAGGCTGTGTATGGATATACACTTGTATTCCTGTGTGCATGTAAATGATTATGTACAGAGTATGTCAGAGACTAAGTGTACTTTGTATTTTTTTCTTGCACACTTTACTCAGTGCTGCTTTATTAGTGTTTAGTCAGTAGTGTGCATTGTGTCATAGACATCAGTACATCTGATTAGAGATCAGTAAAACACAAGGTGTTAATCACTCCCATGTGCAAGAGGCCTAACCCTTTCTCTTCCTTAAAGGACCAAAAAGAACCAGAAAGGCAGCACTGTGAAAAAAAGAGCCAGCAGGAGAAAATGTACTGTAACTGGCTGCCTGCTAGGGCATTTTTAATACATTTGCAGCAATACTGAAACACTGGACTAAAGTGATTGTAAACACAATTTAAAAAAATAACAAAGGTTTATACTTTTCTGCTGTGTGCAATTCCCCCAGTTGTCCTTTTTTGGTGCTCATGGCTCCTCATGTTCTAAGTGTGCTTCCTATGGTGGTACACCTGCAGGTGCAATCCTGAGCCGCTGTCTGTGTCAATTGACAGACTCTGGCTCCACCTAATACCTCAATCTCTCTTCACTGGCTTTGATTGATGACAGCAGGAGCAGCTGCCTCAGCAATGCCTGTTAGACCTGAAAGTCAGAAGAGAAAGCCACTATACAGACAGACATAGCGCTGGATCAAGTGTAATAAGGGGAGTGAGGGGGCAATAATATTACCTAAACATGTATCACCTTAATGCAGGAAAAATTGTTTAGACTTTACAATCACTTAAAGCCAACTCCAGGCAAAACAAATATTACCTTGCAGTGGGACTGCAAGGGTTAACTACCCATTTGTGTCTAGTGGTGAGAGAAAGGAGATATACTTACCTGATCTTTCAATTCTCCCTGTACAAAACTGATCCCTGCAGCTCATGCAACTCCACCCCCCATGATCTAGCATTCTTGAGTAGTGAACTGGTCCTGATGTCAGCAAGCCCATAGACCGGCAGGACATGAGGATGTCAGGAATAGTCCACTGTTGGATCGTGGGGGAGTGCCATTTGCAGTATCGGAGGATCAGCTGAGTTTAAGCTTTTTTTCTCCCCTGCAAAAACAGTTAACCCTTGCAGTGCAAGCAAAGCTCCTCTGCATAGGAGTTTCTTTCTTTTTGCCCAGAGTTGGGCTTTAAGGACAGTTAATGCATATCTGCCTCCTACTGGTGTAGTATTGCCACTGCGTCCTTTGTTGCAACTTGATTATTTTAAGTTGGTTTCACTCAAAAAAATAAGTAAAATGGTTTCATTACCTTGCAATTAACTCTAACTTAATAAACACTAGTAAGAAGGCATATTTTTGATATATGAGTAAAATTAACAAATATATCTAAGTTGGGAAAGCTATTGGATTTTACAGTGTACATTACTCCAAAAAAAGGCAGCTTGCAGGGAAAAGTGAATTAACAGATTTTTTACTCTGTTTGTCACATTTGCTATACTGAAACCACTTCAATACCAGGCACTTTTACCCCCTACCTGCTCAAGTCAATTTTCAACTTTCAGAGCTATAGCACTTTGAATGACGATTGCCCAGTCATGCAACACTGTATCTATATCAAATTCTTTTAATTTTTTCACACAAATAGAGATTTATTTTGGTAGTATTTAATCATTGCTGAGTTTTTTTTATTTTTTTGCTAAATAAATGGAAAAAAACTAAACATTTTGAAAAAAACTTTTTTTTTTTTGCTATAAAATTTTGCAAATAAATAATTGCTCTTCATAAATTTAGACCAAAATGTATTCTGCTACATTTCTTTGGTGAAATTAACTCAAATCAGTGTTTGTTATTTAGTCTGTAGGAAAGTTATAGAGTCCACAAGCTATGGTATATACTGTATCTGAAAATCAATCAATCCTATTCTACTGGCAGCCTATCTAATTTCTTGAGGCCCAAAATGTCAGGACCGTACAGATACCCCCAAATTACCCCTTTTGAAAATAGACAGTCCAAGGTATTTAGTAAGAGGCATGGTGAGTTTTTTGAAGTTGTAATTTTGTGTCATAATTTTTTGATTGGACACAGCTAATCACATGGTACAGGTGGACTGTGGTTCCTTTTTGTACCATGTAATTACAGTGGCCAATCACAACTAGCAACCCAATTGTACACAATGAATGGCATGAATCAAAACCATTCATTGTTTTCAATTGTCATATGATCTGCAGTGATTGGTTGATTCTTTGAGAAAGCATAGCTAACCTGCACAAAAACCATGGATACACTGTGCTGCAGCCAAATCGCAGAGGATCGGTGTGAAGCTGCTAAACATAGCAAAGACCAAAGAAATAGGCTTATCCAAAAATGCGCATACACATTTTATGTTGTTCTCAGGTGGATCAGGATTCAAATTTGTACCGAATTTAATTCTGTAATACAAGTCAATATACTTGAAAAAGTTACTTGAACAAGTAGAAATAAATGCTACGTTGATACAATATGCTATTACTTATTTATATCTAGCTCATCTACTTTTAAAAGAAAAAATGGGCAACACTAAACCCTTGGTGTGACCTGAGCGTGGCTGATATAACACTTGATATACCACATGCTCTTTAGACCTCCTATAATTTGGGATCTGAAATTTTGGTAAAAGGCTGAGGCTTGCTTATGAATGGTGGCATATGAATGCTGGGAGCATATGAATCAAGCTTTCTTTTGGACACTTTATTGGTGATTTACATATGAATATATGGACTCACTGTTGATTTTGAAGTTTATATGATACAATGAATATGTGCACGTGATTTAATGGGCATAGTGGTTTCTGCACTTTATAATTGTTTTACACAGCACAACATATGTGATTTATGTATTTTGTTACACATTTGTATTTGGGCGTGTTTTTGAGTGCAGCTGTGTAGGGTATTGATTTGTTAAATTTTTGCACCAAGCGCAATTTTATAATAATTTTTGTAACACTAAACCCTGCCTTATTTTACTTTAATCTTCATTTCAAAGGAAACGTTCACTCAAAAAGCTTGGAACAACCCAGGAACATCTTGCTATTAGAGATGCATAATACATAATTTTCTTTCATTGATGTTAGGGGCAAAACAGGACATAGCCTAGATCATCTGAAACTTCACACAGATCTAAACATTCAGATACTTCCAAAAAAGCAAGCATATTCAGGAATTAACATTTCTGAATCCAGTTTAGAATTATACGAAAATTATAATTGTCAAGTATGACATTGCATCACAAGAGAAAATCAAATATCTTCTGTTAATGTGAACAGATTTTCCTTATGTAAATGTCTTTTACCTTTAAATGTAACTTGCATCTTTTGCAAATAGGTTTAATTTTAAATCTGTCACCAATAAAGTAAATGTAAATCATAACAGAGAATAGGAGGGGGAAGTGTTCTATCATCCTAACAAACTTTGGATGACAATGCTATTCCTCTGTAGATACAGTACAGTGAGTGATGGTTGTCAGTGTCATGCTTCAAGAAAATATTGGACTGAGCTTTTCAAGAACATTTTAGTAGTGAATTCCCTTTAGGTAGAACTGACTGTATTGCAAAAGTAGCAACAGTAGTGTGAGCAAAACTCCTTGATTGCAGCATATTGTGGACTGAGCTTTGTAGTAGCAACTTGTTAAACTTTCTGTTAAGGATCTGAGTCCTTACACAAGCAGTTAATGGACTGCGCTTTTCCAGGATACAAGACACAATGTCTCCTTTGAACACATCTGACTCTAGCACAAGAGGAATGGCCGCAGCACACAGTCTCATGCATCTCTCTACAGACACTAGTCTGTATTCATTAATGTCCTTGGATAATTGTTTGTCTCCTTCCAATATTTTCCAGACACGTACTCAGTAATACCAGACTAGGTCCCCAGACGTAAAATCCTGCAGTCAGCTCCAGCAGCTTTCAGCAGAATAGGCCCCCCAGGTAGCCTAGCTGGGACCTTGATGGACAACAGTGAGCCAAGAACTATATGTATCCAACAGTTGAAAAAATCAATGTTTGGTCGTGAAACATCTGAAACATTTAGCTGGGGTATTAGTTGTTTGGAGCCAGCAGATTTTGGTGTCCCAACAACCTGTGACTCATTTCTGCCTGGGACATTTAGCTGTGAACGATGAACACACCCAAATTCATACTAGGCCATTCAGGTCTGGTATAAGGGGGACCCCATGGAAAAAAAAAAAGGACATGTCCCTCCCAATTCTATACTAGGTCCTTTGGACAGTGTCAAACATGTGCAGTGTATACTGTGAGTAGGCTCAGACCTTCTAAACCAGCCCTTCTCAACCTTTTCAACCCAAAGGAACTCTTGAAATAACGTTCTGGTCTCAGGGAACCCCCTGTTAAAAATGACTATATCTACAACTCATGATAAACTAGTGTGATGGTCAGTGGGAACAATATCCCTTACACTTGTGGCCATTCAAAAGAATTACTCCCCTACAGATAGCTAAAATGTTTAATGGTGTCAGTGGGAACTTATCTGAGAGGCAGAAATTGCTTATTGCTCAAGGAACCCCTAGCAACCTCTGGAAGAACCCACGGAGCCCTGGTTGAGAGACCCTCCTCTGAACCATGCCCAATATGGTTTTAAAGCCGTGTCCATGTTGACCATGTTGCATGTCTGCCCCTGTGCCTAGCATTGTATTATTGTTTTTCGTGGGCTTGAAGTGTATTTTTTAAATTCATTTAACCACTTGCCCGCCAGAGGATTTACCCCCCTTCCTGACCAGGCCATTTTTTGCAATACAACACTGCGTTACTTTAGCTAACAATTGCGCAGTCATGCAACTCTGCACCTAAATTAATTTTATGTCCTTTTTTCCAACAAATAGAGCTTTCTTTTGGTGCTATTTGATCACCTGTGCATTTCTTATTTTTTGCACTATAAACAAAAAAAAGCAGAGAATTTTGAAAATAATATATAAATATAAAATATATCCAGTAAAAAAAATTAAAAAAATCAGATTTCATCATTAATTTCATTCAAAATGTATTCTGCTACATGTCTTTGCTAAACAAAATCCCAATACATGCAAATTAATTGGTTTGCATGAAAGTTATAGCATCTACAAATGGTGGTATATATACTGGAATGTTTATTTTCATTTTCCTTATACTTATTGCAGGATTGCAGGACTGCGGTGGGCATTCTGACACTGGGGGGGAACTGACTAACTGCCCCTGATATCGCAATGACACTAATATAGTGATCAGTGCTAATAAAAAGCACTGACACTGTACTAATGACACTGGGCAGGAAGGGGTTAACACCTGGGGCGATCAAAGGGTTAACTGTGTGCTGTGTTTTACATTATGTGCTGTGTATGTTTTACTAGAAAGACAAGCTGCTTTGCATTGCTCTGCTGTGCAGAATAATGCAAAGCAGCCTGTTCATGGTGACAGGGGAGAGATCTATGGTGCTTATGCACAGACCTCTCCCCCGTCACTGTTCCTCGGCGATCGCTGGGTGCTGGTGAGAAATCTCTGGCCGGGACCCGGTGATCAACAGCTGTAGCTGCCAATGGTGGCACGGGTAGGACAGCGCACGCCCCCTACTCAGAAATGAGTAATCATGTATATATACGTAATTTTGCGCAGCCCTGCCGCCCTGTAAGCAGTAGTTCTCCTATAAGGCGGTTGGGAAGCAGTTAAACATTGTTAACAAAAAATATGGTATTGCATTGCTAGATAAATTGCAGAAATTATATTGCTCATTAATCTCACCTCATGCAAACTGATCTAATGTCAATTAAATATTTAACTTTGCAGATCTATTAACACATCTATACCATTAAGGCATACAAGTTTCTATGCATTTATTAAAAAAGTTCAAATAATTATGTGACTTTGTGTTGTCCATAGAAACTAAGCATAAATTGTTCAGGAGCAGATTAGATGATTGGTCCCTTGTGGACAACAGTGCCTTCATGCTGCTTCAGTCATGATGTTCAGGGATTATGTATTTTACAGAAAAGCTAAAATATATGTCTTCTACACTTCCAAGTACATGCAGATATATATAAAACAGTAACAACATGATCAGGGGTGGACTGACAACTCATGGGGCTTCCGGGCAATAGGGGATCATGGGGCCCCTGTGTCCTTGCCCAAACTCAAAAAAACCTATGAAAAAGGTACCAGGGGCATCTCATACTGACCCGAGTTTCCAAATGATCAGTCCACCCCTGAACATGATTATGTCTGCTAAATATTATTTTTAAAAGACAAGAATGGACTTACCTAGGTATATGCAGCATCGACCTGATGCTGCATCTGTTCCCCGTTGGCTCTGTAGTGGGAACTGAGCATTCAGACACCACTGACCACTCAGTTCTCCCCTCCGCTCTGAACAGAGAGCAGTGACTGTTAGTCTCTGGCTCTTTGCTCTGCCCCAACAGCCCTCACTGGAGCGCTAGGCTGTGGAGGAGACGGAAGCAACTGGCTCAGGCTCTCAGATTTTTTCAGGTCGAGATCTTATCAAAACCCAGACTGGCTGAATGAGGTCAGCCAACAGCAGGCTTTAGCCCACTGTTGATTGTAAACAAGTTGCAGGAGTGCAGAACAAACTGCACTCCTATAACCTACAAGAGAAGGGCAGCCAAAATAGATTTGGCTATACTTCTCTTTTATAAGTCTATGGGCTCCATTTACAAAGCCAGGAACATTTTTAAGTCTTAGGGCACCACTGGGCACACAGAGTAAAATGTTGAGGGACTGGGAGGGTACCATGATGACCACTTTAGATCAATACAATCTTTTTAAATTATCACAATGGTCTAAAAAACCTGCAATGTATAATGACAAAATAATTATTAGATGGATTTAAAAGTAGATAAATTATACAATGTTTCAAAACTGTATAATGCACAGAATGTATTTTCTAAGGGCCCCAGGCACTCAGTAGGAGACCTTGGGCACAATTGCCAGGGTCTAGCAATGCAAAAAGCTAATATAAGGATGAGGAACTCCTATTTTTTTTAAAAAGGTGACAGTTATTTACACCTCCAATGAGATTTGAAAAATATAGTCACTTAGATATAAAAAAAGATCCTTAGCCTTGGGAACTGAGCCTTTTGTGTAGACATAATACACTTCATAAATCATTAAATGTAACAAAGTATTTACAAGATAACATGCTACTTGTGTAGTTTACAGATGTATTATTTATTCGTGTTATTGTAGTATGTGTCCAGATCGTCTAAGGTAAACAGCTTTACCAATAATAAATGCTCTTCATGTATATGCAATTCTTAAGAACAACTTTCATATTGTATCAAATTCTAGCCTCTTAGGCACAATAGAGGAAAATAACTTGGCAAGCCTTTTATTAGGCTAAAATAAATTATTCACAATGGAGGTTCTGATACCGATTGCAATGGATGATAATAGTAGGGTTATTCATGTTACAAAGACATGGCATGTGCTTTTCAGGAATTCATTTAAACTGAGTCAGCTATCGTTAAATGGCATATAAGTAATGTTGCTGCCATCCAGCTGGCAAACAAGGAATAGCAATGAGTCTAACAATTTAACAATGAGTAACTTTTGCTTGATTCTTTCCAACAGTAACAACAATCTCCTTCCATTCACACTTCATCACGTGTTTAGATAAAATGATTGAAAAATTATGTGTTCTAAATTTTGTCCTATTCTTATATTAAGCACTTGTTAAAGTGAACAATTTACAAAGCAATTTCTATTACATAATAATCTGATTTTCAGTCCCTAAAGAAAAATCGGTTCATGTTACTAGCAGTGTAATCAAAGAAAGAACCTTTCTCAATGGAGGAGGAGGAAAAGGTATGTCCAAGCCCGATCATCTATACTGCTGTTTTTCCTGAAAACATGAAGCTGTTATTTATTACATCACCGGAAGTTCAGAGCCAGGAAAAGGACAGACATATCTGCAGTGAAGATTCCTCCAGGAACCAGCAGGTAAGTTATATGACTAAATCTGCATGTTTATTTTCTTTTTCTAGCTAAACTTCATCTTTAAATATATTAAATTGCATTTTAATGTTTCAAAACATTCTCAAATGGCAAAAGCACTCTGCATCTAAAACTGAAGTTTCTACACTTTGTTATTCAGTTATGTTTTTCTGCATCTAAGCCTAGTCTGACAAGCCCTTCCTGGGCAGTCTAAAAAATATAAGCAGCCCTAGCAGAAGTCACATCATTAATAGAAACATATATTAAGAGAAATAGGGGGGCTGCAATTTCTGTTCTTCTACAAATAATGATGGTCTGGTTGTACTGTATTTGGCTTCAGTACTTTCTGAGATACAGACCTGGAACAAGAATGCAGATTAGTCAGGTTGACATCAGAACTCCTGATCTGTATACTCAGATCGGGGGGCATAGTCACAGATGGGGTGCTGTTTCTGCATGAGTGCTGTTTGTGATAGAGTGCTAAGGAGCAGTTGAACAAAGCAGACTAATCATGGCTTCCCTGCTTTTCACAGGTAAATGCTTTTCCACTCTAAACTACAATAACACATAGACTCCTGCTATTTCTGCTGGGTAAATGCTTTTAAACTCTAAACTACAACAACGCATAGACTCCTGCCATCTCTGCTGGGTAAATGCTTTTCCACTCTAAACTACAACAATGCATAGACTCCTGTTAATTTCAGAGCAAATAGTGTATATATATTTTGTCTATGTTGATTAGTTCTCACCTCCTGTTGCACTCTTTTTATGACTGTGGCCTGTGTCTGGTCTGTGTTTGAGAAATATCCCCCCCCAATTCATGTGATCCTTATCAGTTCCTAATTGGGGCGGAGAAGAGTGCTCATTTGACCATCTCCCTATAAATTTAGATCACTTCATGGGGGGTGATCACAGATCGGGCGGCATATTTACAGATGGGGTGCTGTTTCTGCGTGAGTGCTGTTTGTGATAGAGTGCAAAGGAGCAGTTGAACACAGCAGTTTAACTAAAGCAGGATAACTCAAGCAGCAGGAAGATACAACAACAGCAAGAAACTCTACTGCACGCTGGACAGACTGCAAGCAAACACCCTGGGAAACATCTCTTACAAGTCTGTGTACCATTCCGTGTACCTTTTAAGATGTCTCCTCTACTCCTCCTTTTCATATTACTATCCTGCATTCCCAAAATCTCACTTCTTTACCCCTCTGCTCCACCCCAAAACTTGTACATCTCACCCTCACTGCTACCATCTCCCTACTACTGCACTCATCACCTTCTGCTGATACTTCACTCTCCTGCTGAACCAAACACCAGGACTGGAAGACATGTGTACTCATGTTCCCATGTTACCTTCCTCACCCTTCTTCTTCTCCTAACCTCTTGGGATATCTCCCCAAACCCTGGTCCTCCACTATCTCACCCCCACACCAGGCATCCTCTTTCTTCCGGGAATAGCCGCAATCCCCTCAATTTAATATCGGCCCCCATGCTTCCAAAAACCACACTCCCTTTTTCATGTGCACTCTGGAATGCCAGCTCTGTCTGTAATAAGCTCACCTCAGTCCATGACCTTTTTGTCCCCAGCTCCCTTAACCTACTAGCAATTACAGAAACCTGGCTTCAAGCAGCAGATTCTGCTTCTCCCGCAGCATTTTTCTATGGAGGCCTTCTCTGGACCAACTCACCCAGACCCAGTGGTCGGAAAGGTGGTGGAGTTGGTTTGCTCCTATCCCCACTGAGTACCTTTCAAGTCCTCCCTAACCCTCCCTCTCTATCCTTCTCTTCTTTCGAGACTCACTGCATTAGGCTGTTTTCTCCCATTTCTCTGAGGATTGCAGTGATCTATCGGCTTCCTGGACCGGTGTCCTGCTTTCTTGATGATTTCTTCACCTGGTTACCCTACTTTCTCTTCTCTGAACTACCCACTATCATTCTTGGAGATTTTAACATCCCTATTAATGTCAACAACCTGGCTACATCCCAACTCTTCAACTTAACCTCATTTTTTGCATTAGCACAATGTATATAGTCCTCCACTCACTCTGATGGGAATACATTAGACCTTGTTTTCTCTTATCTTTGCACCCCCTACAACCTCACAAACACCCCCTTTCCTCTCTCTGATCACAATCTCATCACCATCACAGTGTCCTCATCTTCAAACACCTATCTCTCAATGCAGCAAACAATTACCCGCAGAAACCTTCATAACTTAAAGCCTGCTCCTTTCCACTGTGCAACTGACCAACTCTATGACAGAATCTCTCCCCTGTCCTGCCCTGACCTGGCCACTACTATCTACAACAGTTCACTTTCATCCGCATTAGACTCACTTGCTCCTCTAACAACACGAAGCATCAGGCCCAGACCGTTACAACCTTGGCAGACTGATGACACCAGAAATCTTAAATGATAGTAGTGCACTGGAGTGATTGTGGCATAAAACCAAATCTCAACAAGCATTCACCCTATATAAATTTGCTTTCTTAACATACAATTCCTCCCTTCATGCTGCCAAACAAGCCTACTTTGTAACTCTTATTAATACCTTGTCATCCAGTCCTCGTCGTCTCTTCTCTACTTTTAACTCTCTACTTTCTCCACCTCCACCCAGTACCTCACTCACTGCTCATGAGATTGCAAATCATTTCAAAAACAAGATTGATGCAATTCGTAGGCGTATCACCACTGCACAGACATCCATCCCACTTAGCATACCTTATACTAAACCTCCCTCAACACTTTCCTCTTTTGACCTTGCTACTACCAAAGAAGTCACTAAGGTTTTCTCAGAAGCCCATCTTACCACCTGCCCCCTGGATCCTGTCCCCTCACAACTACTACGGTCACCTTCTTCCATCCTATGCTCCCTCACTCACATCTTCAATCATTCCCTCTCTACTGGTGCTTTCCCCTCCCCTCTAAAGCATGTGCACATCACTTCCATACTTAAAAAGCCCTCCCTAGCCCTCCCACCAACCTGGACATCTTAAGACCTATCTCCCTGTTGCAATTTACCTCTAAACTCTTAGAACACTTAGTCTACAATAGCCTGAGCTCCTACCTCACTGACAACAATCTTCTTGACCCTTTACAGTCTGGCTTTCGCTCACTCCACTCCACTGAAACTGCCCTACTAAAACTCACTAATGATCTACTAACAGCTAAAACCAATGGCCACTGCTCCATTGGTACTCTTACTTCTTGACCTCTCTGTGGCTTTTGATACGTTTGACCATCCCCTCCTCCTCAAAAAAACTCCACTCTCTTGGCCTCAGAGACCCTGCTCTCTCCTAGTTCTCCTCCTACCTATCGCAGTGCTCCTTCAGCGTTACCTATAACACTGCCTCCTCCTCTTCACTCCCTCTTTCCGTAGGGGTCCCTCAAGGTTCTGTCCTTGGACCCCTTCTGTTCTCCATCTACACCTCCTCCCTTGGTCACTTGATAAATTCCCATGGCTTTAAGTACCATCTCTATGCTGATGACACACACATCTATCTTTCTACCCCTCACCTCACCCCTTCAGTCTCCTCTCGCATTACTATCCTACTAAGTGAAAAATCGGCATGGATGTCACTCCACTTCCCCAAACTCAATCTTTCCAAAACTGAGCTCTTAGTATTCCCCCCAGCCCGTGCCCCCTCCCCTGACTTCTCCATCAAGATCAATAACACAATCATCAGTCCCTCCCCTCATGCCAGGGTACTAGGTGTAATCCTAGACTCCCATCTGTCCTTTCAGTCCCAAATCCATTCACTGTCCAAATCTTGTAAACTTCACCTCCGCAACATCGCCGAGATATGCCCGTTCCTAGCCTCGAAAACCACTAAGCAACTTATTCACTCCCTTGTTATATCTCTCCTTGACTATTGTAACTCCCTCCTCATTGGCCTACCTAACCGCAGGCTATCCCCTCTTCAGTCTATCATGTATGCTGCTGCCAGACTCATCCACTTTACTAACCGTTCTGTATCTGCCACCCCTCTCTGCCAAAATCCTCCACTGGCTTCCCATTGCCCAATGGATAAAATTCAAAACATTAACAATAACGTATAAAGCCATTTATAACTCTGTCCCAAATTACATCACCAATCTTTTCTCTAAATATCACCCAAACTGTACTCTCTGCTCCTCGCAAGATCTCCTACTCTCTATCTCCCTTGTCTCCTCCTCCCATGCTCGTCTCCAGGACTTCTACAGAGCTTCCCCCATCCTCTGGAACTATCTACTCCAATTTATCATACTATCGCCTACTCTGCTCACTTTTAGGCAATCTCTTCAGGGAAGCCTATCCTGCCCTCGGCTAATAATGGAATCTTCTACTTCTCCTACCAGTCCATCCCCCACAGTTACTACCTTTTGTACCACTAGCCCCTCCCTCCTAGATTGTAAGCTCCAAGGAGCAGGGCCCTCCTATCCCTCTTGTATTGAACTGTATTGTTGCTGTATTGTTTCCCGTTATATTGTAAAGCGCTGAGAAAACTCTTGGCGCTATATATATCTTGCATAATAAAAAATACTTGTTCCACATTATTTATACAGAGAATTGAAGCCATATGATCAGCCAGACAATTAGCATTTTAGAGAGGGAAATCAGCAGAATTGTAAACTATACATTGAAAGTAGAATTATAATCTTAACCACTTTCATACTGCGTTATAGCCAAAAGACAGCTACAGCACAGCTCTCCAGTTCTGGGAGGGAGTCCATGGATGTCCTCTCAGAAGCGTGCTGCCCACTCTGCCCCTGGGGCATGCATCGGGAGCTCTCTGTGACTGCTGTGTCCCTCAGACACAAGACATCACAGATCGGAATATGGGCTCATTTGCTCTCCTAATTATTTGATGGCTGTGTCCAAAACCAGCCATAAGACAATTTAAACAGAGGCATGTATCTCTGTATCAGCTCTCCCTCTGAGCTCAGTGAGGAGGTGGAGAGAGGGAACATTTCAGCTTGTCAAGGATCTGTGTGTAGCTGCTGATTTTTTGGTGCAGCTACACACAGATCATTCAGAATGCAGCCATCTGTAAACGGTACACCAAGCACCATCTTTCACAGTGTGCACAGCAACATCTGTACCAGTGTTCCATCAACATCTGTCACAGTGTACCAATGCACATAAACCTCTGTCACAGTGTACCAGTGTCCCATTAACATCTGTCACAGTATACCAGTGCATAAACATATCTGTCAGAGTACCAGCGACCCATCAATATATATCACAGTGTACAAGTGCACATCAACATGTGCAATAGTTGCTCATTGCAACATCAACATCTGTCGGTGTCCCTAGTGGACTGTCAACATCTGTTGGTGTCCTAGGTAGACCATCAACATCTGTCACAGTGTACTAAAGTACAAAAACATTTGTCAGTGTACCAGTGTCCCATCAATATCTGTCACAGTGTTCCAGTGCACAAAAACATCTGACACAGTGTAGGAGTGTCCCATCAACATTTGTCACAGTGTACCAATGCACATCAACATCTTTCACACTGTACCAGTATCCATCAATATCTGCAATGGCATCCCACTGCAACATCAACATCTGCCAGTGCCCAATTGCAACATCAACATCTGTCAATGTCCCTAGTGGACCATCAACATCTGTCAGTGTCCCCAGTAGACCATCACCATCTGTCACAGTATACCAGTCACAAAAACATCTCTCAGTGTTTGTCAGTTTCCCATCAACAGCTGTCACAGTGTACCAGTGCACAAAAACATGTCAGTGTACCAGTGCCCCATCAACATCTATCACAGTGTACCAGTGTACATCAACATCTGTCACAGTGTATCAGTATCACATCAACATCTGCAATAGTGTCCAATTTCAGCATCAACATCTGCCAGTGTCTCTAGTGGATTGTCAACATCTGTCGGTGTCCCTAGTGGACTGTCAACATCTGACAATGTTCTTAGTGGACTTTCAACATCTGCGATGTCTCTAGTGGACTGTCAACATCTGTCTGTGTCCCTAGTGGACCTTCAACATCCATCGGTGTCCTTAGTGGACCGTCAGCATCTACCAGTGTCCCAGTGGAGCATCAACATCTGTCTGTGTCCCTAGTGGACCATTAACATATGTCAGTGTCCCAGTGGCCCGTCAACATCTGTCAGTGTCCCAATGGACCATCAACATCTGTCAGTGTCCCCAATGGACCATCAACATCTGTTGGTGTGCCCAGTGGGCCGTCAACATCTCTCATAGTGTCCCAGGCCATGTACTAGTAGTGGGGTGTCATGTCCACCACAAAGAATTGGGGCTGTCCCACATATGAAATTGTCATACTCAGGAGGCGTAGCAGAATATGTTCTAAGTATGCCCGTGCTGTGTGTTAGAAATATCTTAGAAATTGACAACCTTGTGTAAAAAAATAAATTTTCATATTTTCAAAAAATGACTTGATGAATAGACTCATTATGCCTCATAGAAATAGGTTGGGGTGGTTTGCTTTCCAAAATGTGGTAATTTTGTGGGTGTTTCCACTTGGTGAATTAGCGCCTCCAAAAATGTGATAGGTGGGCAGGAAATTAGATGTGCAATTTATGCACTTATAACTCCTGAAGGTGCTCCTTGGGTATTGAGCCCCTCTATGTGGGTAGGCTGTGAAAAAATTTTACACATGTGGTATCATCATACTCAGGAAGAGTAGCAGAATGGATTTTAGGGTGTATTCCGTAGAATGTCCTTGCCACATGTTAGAAATATCTTATCAATTGGCAGCCTTTTTTTCATTTTCTTTCCACATTTTCCAAAAACTTGTGGCAAATAAGGACATGCTTAAAAGACTCATTATGCCTCATAAAAAATACATTCAGATGTTTTCTTTCCAAAGTGTTGTCATTTTGTGGGTGTTTGCATTGCCCTGATGCTCCAGGGCCTTCAAACGTGTGATAAGTAACCAGGAAATGAATGTGTAAGTAACGTGTAATTCCTGCTCCTTGAAAGGCCAAAGATGCGCTTTGGATTTGAGGTCCCTCTGTGTGGCTAAGCCTTTAAAAAATCTCACATGTGCGGTATTGCCATACTCAGGAGTACCAGAATATATTTGGAGGTTTAATTGCAAGTATGTCTATGCTGTGTGCGAAAAAAAAGGTAATTTCTTAATTTACAAAGAATTGTGTACCATAGTTTGTAGACTCTATAACTTTCACCCAGACTAAATAATATACACTGATTTGTGTTATGTTTTACCAAAGAAATGTAGCAGAATAAAGTTTGGCCTAAATTTATGAAGAACAATTATTTATTTTCAAAATTACAGAAACTAAGAAATACCGTATTTGCCGGCGTATAAGACGACTGGGCGTATAAGACGACCCCCAACATTTCCACTCAAAATATAGAGTTTGTTATATACTCGCCGTATAAGACTACCCCCTCTTTCTTTTTGCTGGTGCCATGATAGGGTTGATAGGGGTTTGACTGCTGGACATTTTCTATGCTGTATTGTACTGTACAATGGTGCAGTACTGTGGTTGGCTGTATACAAAGCCTGATTGGATTGGTCCCTGCTCCCTGTCTGCCCTCCCTGTCTCCATGTCACTACCATGTCCCTGCATCTCCCTGTAATTGGCACTAGTGCGCAAATCCGCATGTGCGAGCTCTGAGTAGACAAGAGGCGGGCCGGAGTGCCGCTGCTTCCCGCCGAGCAGAACGGGCCGGTCACGCCGAAAAGGCTGGCACCCCTGTATCACTGCTGATGCTCGCCGCAGCCACGCTGATGACCAGCCGCGGCTGGTATGTAGAATGAGGTGGGCGGGCATCGGGAGGCCACTATGGGCACCGGGCGAGTATCGGAAGGCCACTATGGCAGCTATGTCTATCCCAACTGAAGTGCACCCGGCGTATAAGATGACCCCCCACTTGGAGGCATGTTTTTCAGGGCAAAAAAGTCGTCTTATACGCCGGCAAATACGGTATGTGTGTTTTTTTATTTCAACACTTTTGGTCTTATTTCATTTATATGGCAAAAAGCAAAAAACCCAGTGGTGATTAACTACCTGCCGACCGCAGATAGCCGAATGACGGCTGCACTGCGGCCGGCCAGTTCTGGGTGGACGTTATATGACGTCCTCCCAGAACGCGCTCTCCTGCGCGCCCCAGGGGGCGTGCACCCGGCGATCTCCGTGATCGCTGTGTCCTACGGACACAGCTGATCACGTGATGTGGTAAAAGGCCAATCACAGCGGCCTTTTACCACGTGATCAGCGGTGTCCAATGACACGCTGATCAGAGGAAAATGCAAGTGCCGGTTCTCGGCTGCACTTTCCTCACGCTGTCAGATCGTGAAGAAAGTACTGCCGAAAACCGGCAGTTGTCAGAGCGGGGATCGGCACCGATCATCAGGGCACTGATGATCAGTGCCCTGATGATCGGTGCCCAGCAGTGCCACCCGCAAGCTCCACCCACCTGTGCCCAGCAGTGCGCCCACTAGCTCCGCCCACCTGTGCCCAGCAGATCACCCACCTGTGCCCAGCAGTGCACCCACCTGTGCCACTCTGCAGTGTCACACACCTGTGCCCAGCAGTGCCACCCACCTGTGCCCAGCAGTGCCACCCACATCTGCCCACCCACCTGTGCCCACCCACCAGTGCCCACCCACCAGTGCCACCCACCAGTGCTGCCAGTCAGTGCCACCAGTCAGTGCCCAGGGGTTGTGCCAGTCAGTGCCGCCAGTCAGTGCCCAGCAGTGATGCCAGTCAGTGCCGTCTATCAGTACCCATCATCAGTGTCACCTATCAGTGCCGCCTATCAGTGCTGCATATTAGTGCCGCCTATCCGTGACACCTCATTAGTGCTGTCTATCATTGCCGCCTATCCGTGCCACCTCATTAGTACTGCCTATCAGTGCCCTTTAGTGCTGCCTATCAGTGCCCATCAGTGCTGCCTATCAGTGCCCATCAGTGCTGCCTCATCAACGCACATCAGTGAAGGAGAAAAATTACCTATTTGAAAAATTTTATAATAGAAACAAAGAAACTTTTTTTTTTTTTTCAAATTTTTTGCACTTTTTGTATTTATAGCGCAAAAAGTAAAGCGCCCAGTGGCGATTAAATACCACCAAAAGAAAGCTCTATTTGTGAGAAAAAAATGATCAAAATTTCATATGGGTACAATGTTGCATGACCACGCAATTGTCAATCAAAGTGCGGCAGCGCTGAAAGCTGAAAATTGGCCTGGTAAATAAGGGGGTATAAGTGCCTGGTAGGCAAGTGGTTAAATACCACCAAAGTAAAGCTCTGTTTGTGTGAAAAAATGATAAAAATGTCAAATGGGTATTGCATCACTGAGTGATTGGCATTCAAAGTGTGAGAGCGCTGAAAGCTGAAAATTGGCCTGGGCAGGAAGGGGGTGAAAGTGCCCAGTATTAAAGTGGTTAATCAAGAACCATACAGATCAATTTATTAATCATAGTACCAATATAGCAGAAAAATGTGGGACTTGAAATATGCTACCCAGGAAATCATAAATAGTCACAGAGAAATCAGAAGTAAAAAGTTGAAATGTTTTATTGAATAGATAATGTTTAAAAACTACTGAAAGACTCCAAGGCCCTGATTCACTATTGGGCGTGGGCGCATATTTATGGGCTTAAGCCCAATTTTCATGGGCGTCCGTCATTTTTTACCCTGCAACCTAATTCACTATTGAGCAGAGCCCATAAGCAGATGCCCAATCTAATTCACAAAAAGACACACGCCCGAAATCAGACTCACAAAACAGACTTGCTAAGAAGCAAGTCTAAAACCATGAAAAATCACTGCAGAGACATGTTCACTTAGAAATTTGCTTTGCCAAATATCAGGACTTCACTTTAAACAATATCTGCTATTTCCAAAAAAATTAAAAATGTGTTAAAAATCGTTTTTTTCAAGGAAATCGACACAGTAAAAATCTAGAAGCCCGTGCAGTGTCTTTGGCAGATACAACTGAGCATGTGCAGAACACATTTTAGACTTCTGCCATGGGCGTTTGCTTTTTAGCCACTGACTAATAGTGAATCTGATTGTGGATTCCTCTGAGAGCCGGCACTCGCTCGCGACTATTGTGTTTAATAAACAGCACTCGGCATATCTTCATGTAATCTAACTAGATTTCCTTAGTTCTAGTGATTCTATTTTTGTTTCTTATCCTTTATAATTATTTCTGTAATGATTTTACTTATTTCAAAGGTCTAGATAATATTTATTTTGACAGCTGAATGTAAAAATAAAGGTCCACAATAAAAAAAAAAAAAAAAAAAACAGCGTGGGTCCCCCCTCTCATCCATACCAAGCCCTTCAGGTCTGGTATGGATATTAAGGGGGAACTCCACGCTGAAATTTAAAAAAAAAACCAGCGTGGGTCCCCCTCAATATCCATACCAGACCCTTATCCGAGCATGCAGCCCGGCAGGTCAGGAAAGGGGGGGGACGAGCGAGCGCCCCCCCCCCTCCTGAACCATACCAGGCCACATGCCCTCAACATGGGGGGGTGCTTTGAGGCAGGGGGGCTCCCCCCCCCAAAGCACCTTGTCCCCATGTTGATGAGGACAAGGGCCTCTTCCCCACAACCCTGGCCGGTGGTTGTGGGGGTCTGCGGGCGGGGGGCTTATCAGAATCTGGAAGCCCCCTTTAACAAGGGGGCCCCCAGATCCCGGCCCCCCCCCTACGTGAACGAGTCTGCGGTAGATGCTCATGTAAAATGTAAAATCGGCCGATTTTTCTGCCGAAAAGAAAATCGAACGATTTTCGGGCCGTTAGTGGGTTAATTGGTCAGCTGTTTTTCGGGATTTTGGCACATTTTTTTTATCAGTAAATTTGGAACAAAAAATTTTCAACTTTACTGGTAAACAAAATATGCTAAAATCCCAAAAAATGGCTGACCAATTATCCCAATAACGGAAGAGGCCCTTGTCCCCATTAACATGGGGACAAGGTGCTTTGGGGGGGAGCCCCCCTTCCCCAAAGCACCCCCCCATGTTGAGGGCAGGTGGCCTGGTATAGTTCAGGAGGGGGGGCGCTCGCTCGTCCCCCCCCCTTTCCTGACCTGCCGGGCTGCATGCTCGGATAAGGGTCTGGTATGGATTTTGGGGGGATCCCCAAGCTGTTTTTTTTTATTTCAGCGTGGAGATCCGAAGGGCTTGGTATGGATGGGAGGGGGGACCCCACGCTTTTTTTTTTTTTTTTTACATTCAGCTGTCAGTGGGGAACCCCGCTGACAGTTGAAACATTAACACATGGCTGTCGCTCCTACAATCCCGCATGAGTTATGTTATCAACTCATGCAGCATTTTAGTAGCAAAAACCAATGCAGCGCTCATGTTTCAGCTGTCGGCGGAGTTCCCCACTGACAGTTGATGTAAAAGTATTGCAGGGAATTATAAACAATTTGTAAAAAACCCGGCGTGGGGTCCCCCCTCCCATCCATACTAAGCCCTTCGGGTCTCGTATGGATGTTAAGGGGTAACTCCACGCTGAAATTAAATAAAAAACAGCATGGGGTACCCCCCAAAATCCATAACAGATACTTATCTGAGCATGCAGCCCAGCAGGTCAGGAAAGGGGGGGGGGGACAAGCGAGCGCCTCCCCCCCTCCTGAACCATACCAGGCCACATGCCCATACCAAATTATTCAAACATTTGTAAACAGACCAATTAACTGAAATGGTTTGGCATTTGTACCCCAAATATGACGTTCCCTGAGGCATTGGTAAACCGAGGTACGCCTGTATTAGTATTGCAATCCTTTGTATTGGGATACATAGAACCATCATACATGTGAATTGGCAACATAGCACAACATTTGTGTCACATTGGAGATATCTGGTAGTTACACTGAACTTGCCCAGGGACCTAAGATTGATTCACAGCACAGAAATACAGGCTGGATTAGCAATGTAGCTCCGTGGATTAGTGGTTAGCACTACTGCCTCACAACTCTAGGGTTGTCGGTTTGAATCCCAACCACGGCAAGGAAGTAGTATGATCTCCGTGTGTGGCTGTCTTCAAATAGATGTTCTGGCAACATCTTTGCTTTCTGTCTAAGTGATCCCTAAAATGTGAATTAGAATGAGGCCTTGTCTGTTGAAACACCTTCAAAGCTGCACCTTATGTGAATGTCACACAATGGGGTAAGATAAGAGCCTGGAGCACTAATAGATTTGATAATGATGGTTTACACTCAACCCACTTTTGTGAAGGATTTGGCAAGCAAAGAGCTGACAGAGAGAGAGAAGAGCGAGCCAGTGAGATGAAGAAGAGTGAGCGAGAAAAACATACTGAAGAGTGATAAAGAGAGACATACAGAAGAGTGAGCGAGAGAGAAGAGCGAGCCAGTGAGACAAAGAAGAGTGAGCGAGAGAGAAAAGACTTGGTTGGTGAATCCACACATCAAACTTGTCACAAATACTGGTATGGATTTTTCCACCAAATGCAAAGCAGACCGCACGCCTTCAAAGATTTATTTCCTTTGTTAATTCTCCTGCTTCGTTCACACTATATGCAAATGAAAATTACTGTTTAAGTTGCCAATTTTACTGTGTTTTCTAGAGAATTACTAACTAGTTGTGTTTTCAATTGTGTGTAGCATTGCGATTTCTATTTGAGTCTAGATGTTAAATTGCTAATAAATGGCCAAAATCTTCAAATACCTTTGAACTCTCACTGCAACAAATGGCGTACGTTAATACACTCACATTCACATTCATTATATCCAATATCAGGTACCATGTCAATTCACAAATCGCACCTGAAATTGCACACCCTGGATGCGACTTGTCATGCGATTGGCATGGCCAGCAACTTGCCCTTTGCATGGCAAATTGCACACAATGTTACTGGGGGCTAACACCACTGTCACATCTAATCCGATGCGGCAATTGCCCAACTTACAGTGAAGTTGCACGAGTTCACAATCCAATTGGATGTGAACAGAGCCTACAGTGGCCAATAGGGTGCGACTTGGTCTACGATTTGCAAGTCGCCTGTAATGCCAATTGCATGGCAATCGCAAACAATGTTACTGGGGGCTACCCGGTCACATTAAAGCAGATTTCTAAGTGGTGTTATTGACACCACAGTCACATCATGTGACTTGCATAGAAGTTGTATGATTTCAAAGTTAGGGTACATGGTGATTTCAAGTGCAATTTGCAAGACAATCGACACCGATCTCTCAGCAAATTGCATGAAAAGTAGTGTATTCATTACTCTATTATTACTTGCGGCTCCAACCAAGTTTGAACCACAACAATATGAACGCTCCAATAGCGTGCACATTGAGTGGGACTTGGCATGTGATTTGCACAACATGCAAGTTGTAAATCGTCTGCAAAGTCGCACCCTATTGTCTGCTATTAGAGTGACCACATGGGTGCGTTTCAAACACTGATTTCTATAGTAGTACATGTACTACTTTAGTGGCAATTTGCATAGAGATCTGTGTCAGATGTCTTGAAAATTGCATTAAAATGGTCAACTTTACTGTAAGTCGCAGGATTTGTAAATCAGCTTTGCCCAGAGTGTAATGTTTGGTGATGTTTGATTTCTGGAGTGTTTTGCCAATTGATGGGAAATTCACCATACTAGTCAAATCGATTTGTCATTTTCAGTATTGCATACAAGATGTGGTCATGTGACTGTCTTAACTCATGCAAGAATCTGGAGGGAATTGTGACCATAGTAGCAATAACGGTTCCAATTGGGGTTCCCTTTCACATCCCTGCTCAATGTTCTGTTGTATGCTGCACACGTACATTTCACTGTATATATCTTTCTGATTTGTGGGGCCTGTATACCAAGGGTTAATGCAGGTAGGAAGCGGATTCATCAGGTGAAAACACTTTCACTGACCAAACTAAGGTCAGTGGTGGGTGTGGCTTCATTGGGTGTGGGGCCTTGTTTGGCACGCTCCAAATACAACCTAGCTTATATAAAGATGTGCAGTAGGGAGTGATTTGGCCTGTTACTAGGCCGGGTGGTTTGTGACTAAGTCCTTGCTTGTAGTGGTTTGGGGGAAGAAGAGATTTTGTGCTGAATTGCCCCAGACACCACCCAGGCTGTGTTTGGAAGTGGGCTGGAAATGTTTGCATATTTTTGGCCTTGTAAAGTGTTTGTGTGTTATTGCACAATGATTGTGTTTTTTCTCTTTGCATTGAAAGCCTCACACATGTCAATCGTTTTGTTTAAAATCTGCTCTTGTTTTAATTTTGCTTGCTTATTTAGACTCCAATGCATTTTTCTGACAAACCTGCTGACAAATGTATGTGTAGGGGATTTGTAGAGGTGGGAGGGGATTTGTAGAGGTGGGAGGGTTTTGTTTCACATGCTTTGTTTTCTTGATATTTTGATCTGAAGACTTTTTTTTTTTGAATGGATCTTTATACTACGTGATTGTGTAAGTAAATCTTATGTGCATGAAAATGTTACTTGATTCATCTTCCCCTTTGTTTCCTGCTATAACCTGAGCACACACAGTTCACTAGAAGTATCTTTAGATTGTAAGCTCTTATGAGCAGGAGTGTTTTATTTTTGCCACATCAATCCTATTTTTGTGACTCACCAAGATATTGACTGTACCTACTTGTTCCTGCTGACCAAATAAATGACGATATATTTGATCAATAAATATTTGACCGATGTTTTTGTGTTTATTTTATGTTCAATATATGAACAACCTTAATAGTTACTTTGTATACTTATATAATCTGCTCAAATGTAGCTTGTAAGAGCGTGAATATGCAAGTGTGTGCAAACTGGCTTTTTCAAAACCAAAAAAAAAAAACCCACTTGCACCACAATATTATGTACTAATGAATATGTCACATTCACTGTGCAGCCAGCTACAGGTTTTCTACAATTCGATTTACAGTAATAAAATAGTCCACACTTTGTTGATTTTTGGCCTTTGGCAACAAATATTAGCCAAGGTTAAAAAAAACAAATCAATAAGAAACACACATTTGCGAAAGCTATCATAGCCGCACATAAAAATGCGCGATTGCAAACAAATAAGCACCAAACAGGTGTCCGCATGGCGCATGAACGGCTATCCTGGAAGTCCGTCATCACGTGCGCGCGCACCCGGAAGTGGTTGTGGGGAGTGTAAGTGGATGACAAGTGGTTGGAGGTTTTGTGTTGGTTGAAAATTTTGATAACCTTATTGGCATTTGGACATGGCGAGAGCACAGTTCTCAACTGAGGAGATGATCCTTATATGTACAGTAAGTGTGGCCATTGCAAACATGTTTATAACATGTGAGGGACAGGTAATTGCAATTTTGTGGGTGGGGCCTAGCAGAATCTCACTTGGTGCACATGCTACTTATCTGTACATTAGCTCCTGGGTATTGATGGGTCAATGATATTAACCACTTGCCTACTGGGTACTCCTACCCCCTTCCTGTCCTGGCCAATTTTCATCTTTCTGCACTGTTACCCTTTGAATGACAATTGTGCGGTCATGCCACATTGTACCCATCTTAAATTTATATCAGTTTTTTCAGACAAATAGAGCTTTCTTTGGGTGGTATTGACTTGCTGCTGTGTGTTTTACTTTTTGCTCGATAAACCACAAAATAGCTCATAATGAATAAAAGTCTGTTTATATTATAACATTTGGTAAACTGGTAATTTAGCAACACTGATGTGCGTTGATGAGGCAGCACTGGTGGGTGGCACTGCTGGCCACAGGTGGGCGTAACTGTTGGGTGGCACTGGTGGGCACTGATCATCGGGGCCGACCCCTGCTTTGATAACTGCTGGTTCTCGGCAGTACTTTCCACACATTCTGATAGCGTGATGAAAGTGCAGCCAAGACCCGGCAAATGCATTTCCCGGTGATCAGCGTGTCATTGGACATGGCTGATCACATGGTAAAAAGCCGCTGTGATTGGCCTTTACCACATCACGTGATCAGCTGTGTCCTTAGGACACAGCAATCACGGAGAGCGCGTTCTGCCAGGATGTCATATGACACCCTCCCAGAGCTGCCTGGATGCAGTGTAGCGTTATTCGGCTATCTGCGGTCGCCCAATAGGTAACCAGCTAGGCCTTCATGGCTAATCTTTGAATATCTGGACATGTATACTGCGTATAATGCATTACATTCTACAATGTGTTGGTGTACATGGTATTACAGTGTGCAATGCGTTGCTGGATTCTGCATGACAGTGGACAGCGTATCACAGTGTGCAATGCGTAGCTCCATCCTGCATGACAGTGTACAGTGCATTACAGTCTACAATGTGTGGGTGTACACGGTATCACAGTGTGCAATGCGTTGCTCCATCCTGCATGATAGTGTACAGTGCATTACAGTCTACAATGTGTGGGTGTACACGGTATTACAGTGTATTACAGTGTGCAATGCGTTGTACACTGCAGTGTGCACTAAAGCATTTTACACTCATGCACTGTACACACTAAAGCATTTTACACTCATGCACTGTACACACTAACGTATTTGACATTTTTAGTGTGCAATGCGTTAGTGTGCAATGCCTTGGACAGTACAATACATGTGCATACCCTGAAAAAGGGTCCTGCACATTTTTGGCCCGGATGCGGTGCAATTTGAGGTGTGCAAAATGTTTGTCTCTAATTGCAACGCACACAAATTGCATGTGATTTGCCCAGGAGTGCGGTGTTAGACCACAATGCATGTATGTGAAGCCAGAATAAAAGGATGTGGATTTTGTCTATTTTTACTTGCGCATGTTAACATTATGTAAGTGCATTTTTTTTCTGTTTAACATGCTATAGAAATGCAACATGCATTTGGATGGAGTGTTTTTGTATGTGCATTTTGGAAGTATTCTAAACACACATTGACCCTAGGGCCACACCATATCTTATGCAGGCCATAGATGGGTCGAAAATTGGCCGATTTTTCGTCCGAAAATAAAATCGGCCGATTTTCGGATCGTTAGTGGGCTATTTGTTCGGCCGTTTTTCGGTATTTTGGCAGATTTTTTTTTTCGGTAAAGTTGGAAAAGAAAACGGCCGAATTTGCCGATCGGCCGATTTTCGCGGCAATGATGGGCAAATTGGCCGATTTTTTACTGATAAAAAATCTGCACATGAGCAGTGACCTGCAAGAGGAAGACAAAAAGAAGAAAAAGAAGAAGAGGATGAAGAAGAGGATGATGATGAAGAAGAAGAAGAGGATGATGATGATGATGAAGAAGAAGAGGATGAAGAAGAAGAAAAAGAAGAGGATGATGATGAAGAAGAAGAAGAAGAGGATGATGATGATGATGAAGAAGAAGAAGAGGATGATGATGATGATGAAGAAGAAGAAGAGGATGATGATGATGAAGAAGAAGAAGAAGAAGAAGAGGATGATGATGATGATGAAGATGAAGAAGATGAAGAAGAGGATGATGATGAAGAGGATGATGATGATGAAGATGATGAAGAAGAAGAGGATGATGATGAAGAAGAAGAGGATGATGATGAAGAAGAAGAGGATGATGATGATGAAGAAGAAGAAGAAGAGGATGATGAAGAAGAAGAAGAAGAGGATGATGATGATGAAGAGGATGATGATGAAGAAGAAGAGGATGATGATGAAGAAGAAGAAGAAGATGATGAAGAGGAGGATGATGATGAAGAAGAATAAGAGGATGATGATGAAGAAGAAGAAGAAGAAGAAGAGGATGATGATGATCAAGATGATGAAGAAGAAGAGGATGAAGAAGAAGAGGATGAAGATGATGAAGAAGAAGAGGATGAAGAAGAAGAGGATGATGATGAAAAAGAAGAAGAGGATGATGATGAAAAAGAAGAAGAGGATGATGATGAAGAAGAAGAAGAAGAAGAAGGATGAAAAATGAGAGGAATTCCAGTATGGCAAAAAGTGTCCCTGCAGAGAGCTCCGCTATTTCTTTGACAGTTCCTTGACATTTACAGCGGTTGCAACATTGTATCTATTTGTTTCCGAATAAAAACATCTGTATCCTAAATGGATACAAATAGATACATTGTTGCAACCGCTGTAAATGTCAAGGAACTGTCAAAGAAATAGCGGAGCTCTCTGCAGAGACACTTTTTGCCGGCTGTAGACGGGATGAAAATCGGCCGATTTTTTTTTTACCATTGCTGGCAACGTCGGCCGCTTGAACAACCAATTTTTCATTTTTTAAAAGAAAAATCGGCCGTTTTTCTCCCCGTCTATGGTCTGCATAAGCATTAGTGTGCCTGGGGGAGGGGGGGGACCTTTGGCCTTTCCAAACACAGTAGATGCTCCAAGAATGTTTCCTTGAACTCTTGAAATGGTTAAAAAGGAAAGACACTCTAGATAGCCTGCACTGAGAATTGACTGTCATGATGACGTGTCAATGATTATTTGCTCTCATTTTTCAGGAGTGGTACTGCTTGCGGTTGAAGCTGGTAGAAATCCACCTTCACGTCCTCCACTCACCTTCACTCGTGGCCAGTGGATATTTTGTGGCTGCAGGCAAGAACTGGCATCGAGGACCTGCATAATGACCCTGGCATGCCAGAGGTGGTTTGGAAGCAGCACAGCAATTTGACCATCCCTTTCCTCTATGTTGGTTTTAGGGGTGCAGAATTGCTTCTCGTTCGTGAACGGACTGTCGCCGGATATCAGAGTCCCCATATTTTCAATATATGTTTTAGCCATGTTGGCTTATTTTTATGTTATTTTCCAAGTGTGTCGCACCTAACCGCACAGTAGTGTGGTGCCATGCGTATTTGTGGCTGTGAATGGGGCTGTTTTTAATAGACGTGTGTAGGTGCAACAACGTTTTCATCATGGTACCTGCGCACATCTACATAGGGCATTGCATTTCTTTGCTGTGCTGGAAAATGTGTGTTCTTGCATGCGTTTCTGCACCACCAATGGTGTGAACAAGTCCTAAGGGCTGGTTCACACTATAGAAACAGTCTAGATGTGTTCCTGATGGGTTTTTTTCATGCCCTTTTGGCATGCATGTTTAGTGTGTTCCAGTACATTTTGAATGCGTTTTGGACATGTTTACATTGCATTTTTATATCCCTTCCACTTATTTTTTTCTATTTTCTTTGTATTCAATGTAGTTAGGGACATGTGCGTTTTAGTACATTCAAGGACGTTTCAATGTGTTCCAGTACAGTTCTGTGCAGAAACAATGCAGCGTGGTCAACTTTGTTTACAGCACCTGCAATGCACTGAAAATGCAAGTGCTGATGTGAACTATGACATTGACAACCATATAACCTTCTTTCTGTGCGTTTGTGATGCCGAAAAAGCAACTGAAACACATGTAGTGTGAACTGGCCCTAAAGTTTATTAGAGGTCAGGGAACGGGACTGACCAGGAATTGTGAATTCAATCAGACTAGTGGTGAGATACAATCAGCAATTGTATAATAATGTGAGATCTGAGCTGTAGCTGATAGAAAATGAGACACATTCACTTGATCAGTAAATAGATAGTTAAAGAGTGGGGCGGTGATCCATAGATTTGCATATGGGACAGGTGATGGCGGGGTGGGGGAGGGGGTCAAGTTGTATAAGGAGACAGATTTAAAAGAGAAAAATGTTACAATGAAATATACACGGCATGAAAATGGCACATTTCCTAATTGGCAGAAGAGTACATTCATCCACTTTCTAGTCATTAGGCAAAATCATAATTGTTTGATCAATATTCCTGGCACTGACACAACCCAGAAAATTGATCTCCATTTTTTAGGATGTAGCCATGACCGGGATTAGAACCCATGACCCAAGTGCTGTAAGTTCTGAGCTCTAACCACTAAACCACTGTGGGAGACACAGTTTGAGCTATAATGTAGAATAGTTCCATTGTTTGAAAATGATAGAGCGAGCGCTGGTCACATGATATAGACTAGTAAAATGGTATTACACAAGATAAATATAACCACGAACAGTAGTGCATGAACTCGTGAAAGGTCATCCACCCTTGTGACAGTGTACTACACTATTGAGCACCTTTCTGGCTCCTGTGGCTGAGCTAATTCCTCCCCAGGACCATTTGGGCACCCACCCTGATGGATGGATGGATGGAGCTGGATGACTAACCCATAACTGCCAGCATACCGCTGCACCCCCAGATGTGTGGAGTGTATAACCCATACACATTAATACTTTTGTTCTGGTGAGTGTAGACCAGTCCCAAGGGTGGTTTACCTTTCACGAGTTCATGCACTACTGTCCGTCACGGAGAGACCACACGTGCCATTCATAGGCACTCTCTGAGTTGGTACTCTCACACGAAGGACATTCCATTATTCAGGAATGATTCTATGAACTTATTTTAGCACCATTTACAATATTACATCATTGTTGCAATTCTTTGCACTTTTTGGTTTTTACATGCGTTCATTATTGATCACATGCATTTATAGCGCTGCACTTGTCTTTACCATAGAATAGTTACGTGATTAAAGAGAATGAAGATATATAATTATATTGGGAAATTAGAAGTATATAAATTATTTGAGATATAAGTGTGTAAATGTTTAACATTTGAGTACAGAATGTATGACATTCATTAGTAAATGCATTAGTTTCCTGATCATTTTGGAGACACAGCAAGAAAATAAATAGAAGAAAATAGAAAATTCTAATACAGGTGTACAGGTGTATTTATAACATTCTAAGAATTCTTTTGCCATCATGAAAACGCCAATGTAAATAAAGCCCGCGCTTGTGCGCCATCTAGCGAACATATCCGGTATTGCACCTAAAAATGTGCCAGTGATAGCAAAGTAGTCAATAGACGCTCGTCAATGAGCTTGCTAGACGCTGGTCAGACGACTGATTGATTGACCGGAGTCTGCCTGAATGGTCAGTCTCTGCTATTACACTCACATCTTAGTGAATCAGGGCCCAACTGTCAATAAATACATAAAATACAATGATCATATAAGGTGGATGATGTATAGGCATGCTTGGGTACCCATTTTGGGCAGATCTGTAAAACACATAGATATAATACACTACTAGAAGCGTATGTTACCTATTTATTGAAAGTTGGACTCAGTAATTTTAAACTATGTCTATTCAATAAAAACATTGTTACTCTTTCCTTCCCTGTGACTATTTGTGATTTCCAGATATATTTTCCATATTTAAAGTCATACATTTTTTCTGCTATATGTTGCATATTTTATGCACTTATTTAGGAACAAAGAGAAATTGATTGGTATTTAATGATAAATTTATTGTAATACTGTAGGAAGGCTTTAAAGGTAGGAAACTCGGTTCACACTCCTGCCACATAGGATCTTGTGAGACCCAAAGTTGTAGGACATGTGAAATGCCATGTATCTCTATGAGAGCAGTTCTGATTGACACTACTGAAGTCGCTGCTACTTCAGAAAAGGTTCCTCCACTACTTTGACATGACTTTGATACTTTAGTGCCACACAGTGGAAAGTCTTTTCAAAGTCATTTCAAAGTCGGACTCCAAAGTTGCACTAAAAAATTGGAGGACTTTGGAGTCAGCTAGTGTGAACCAAGCCAAAGGCTGCAATGAAATGTATTTGTACCACCCTCCTAGTTAGCTAGGAGGAGCCAGAGTCCTGATTGTTAGAGAGAAGGGCTGATTAGCAGCCTGGGTGCAATAGTCAGGAGGTCAAATTGTGGTAAGGGTTAGAGGCTCTGCAGGACAGCCCCTCTGGAATTTCCCCCTGCTCTAGAGCTTTGGAGGAAGCTCTAGAAGCAGTGGATGGATGTGAGGAATGGCTGCCCTGTACTCTTGAGGGATTCTGGCCAATCCCCAACAGGAGGCTTGGCAAGGGGCCAGGACAACCCTTAAAAGTAAGTGAGCCTGCTCAGCAGCAGGAGAATTTAGGTGGAAGACAGAGAGGAAGATATGAGGCTGAAGCCAGGAGCCTGGAAAGGGACCCAGATGGAGAGAGGGGCCCACCTGCAGGCAGTGGAGCTAAAAAGGAAGAAATCTCAGAACTTCACTGGCCCCTAGAGTGAGCACCACCTGTACAGCAGGAAAGGAAAAGCCCAGCTAGAAAACCTGGTAGCAGCCACCAACCCATCATCAGTACAGGAGAGGATCTGAGTGAGTATCCCTGCTCCCCCTGGGTGGATAGGGGAAGGAGCACTCTGGTGGGAAACCTGGTGGGATGCAAGCCTGTGCGAAGATGCGTGTTGCCTGGCTGTGAAGGACTATAGGGGGACCTGAAATCTCCTTTGTAACTCCTAAGGGGGTAGTGCTATATATTTATTTGTCAAATGTACAGTCCCATCAAAACTGAAAATCACATCTGCATGCTGGCAGAAAGCATGCAAAATTGCATGTGGTCCTGCAGCACACCAAAAATTGTGTCCTTCTTGCCAGCATGCTGCAGCAATATCTATTCTTAATGCCACCTTAATTCACCTTGCTAATGCTTGTGGTCATAGCAAGCCAAAAATTGTAATTACATATTTTGGGTGAAACACATTTAAAAAAAAAGTAAGTGCACCCACTTCTTTGATGTATTTGTCATACGTTGGTTGTCTCATTGAAATTAACATGCATGCACTGTCGCACAGGTTTGAACCTAAGTTTAAAGGATAAGTTCACCTTTTGACAAAAAATTTAAAAAGCAAATTTTTTTTGCAGGTAAGAAATGTGCATTTATTATTTTTTTGTTGTGGGAGCATGCAAAGAATTGCACCAGCGATCAACAGATCGCTGGTCCCATGCAAGTCTCCTGCAGACCTGTCAGTATATCTGCTTACCTGTACGGGAAATATGGCCAAGCAGATTTACTGACAGGAAGGCCCTGATTCACTATTGTGCGTGGGCGCATATTTATGGGCTTAAGCCCAATTTTCATGGGCGTCCGTCATTTTTTACCCTGCAACCTAATTCACTATTGAGCAGAGCCCACAAGCAGATGCCCAATCTAATTCACAAAGAGACACACGCCCGAAATCAGACTCACAAAACAGACTTGCTAAGAAGCAAGTCTAAAACCATGAAAAATCACTGCAGAGACATGTTCACTTAGAAATTTGCTTTGCCAAATATCAGGACTTCACTTTAAACAATATCTGCTATTTCCAAAAAAATTAAAAATGTGTTAAAAATCGTTTTTTTCAAGGAAATCGACACAGTAAAAATCTAGAAGCCCGTGCAGTGTCTTTGGCAGATACAACTGAGCATGTGCAGAACACATTTTAGACTTCTGCCATGGGCGTTTGCTTTTTAGCCACTGACTAATAGTGAATCTGATTGTGGATTCCTCTGAGAGCCGGCACTCGCTCGCGACTATTGTGTTTAATAAACAGCACTCGGCATATCTTCATGTAATCTAACTAGATTTCCTTAGTTCTAGTGATTCTATTTTTGTTTCTTATCCTTTATAATTATTTCTGTAATGATTTTACTTATTTCAAAGGTCTAGATAATATATATTTTGACAGCTGAATGTAAAAATAAAGGTCCACAATAAAAAAAAAAAAAAAAAAAACAGCGTGGGTCCCCCCTCTCATCCATACCAAGCCCTTCAGGTCTGGTATGGATATTAAGGGGGAACTCCACGCTGAAATTTAAAAAAAAAAACAGCGTGGGTCCCCCTCAATATCCATACCAGACCCTTATCCGAGCATGCAGCCCGGCAGGTCAGGAAAGGGGGGGGGACGAGCGAGCGCCCCCCCCCCCTCCTGAACCATACCAGGCCACATGCCCTCAACATGGGGGGGTGCTTTGAGGCAGGGGGGCTCCCCCCCCCAAAGCACCTTGTCCCCATGTTGATGAGGACAAGGGCCTCTTCCCCACAACCCTGGCCGGTGGTTGTGGGGGTCTGCGGGCGGGGGGCTTATCAGAATCTGGAAGCCCCCTTTAACAAGGGGGCCCCCAGATCCCGCCCCCCCCCCTACGTGAACGAGTCTGCGGTAGATGCTCCCGCAGACTCCTTCACAAAAAAAAAAAGTGTGGTGTAAAAAAAACACAGTACAGGGTCTTTGACAAGTCCTTTATTAAAACAATGTCCCCCGAAGTAGATCCAACGTCAATCACGGCGGCGGCGGCAGGGACCCGAAAAAAGAAAAAAAAAAAAAAGGTTCCGCTCCCGTCGGAGGCTTCCAGCCATGTGAAGAAGAGGCTAGCTGACAGTTCTTATATAGGTATGGGGCGGGGCCAGCCGGGCACATCATCCCCGCCCCTTACCTATTTGAGAAATGTCACCCTGTCTCTCCGCTGAGGCTAACTAGCTGAATGCAGGAGACAGTCTGACATTTCTTATATAGCTATGGGGCGGGGCCAGCCGGGGACATCATCCGAGTGACCCGCCCCATGTCACATGCTTGCTGTTCCTGGCTGGCCCCGCCCCATAGCTATATAAGAAATGTCAGACTGTCTCCTGCATTCAGCTAGTTAGCCTCAGCGGAGAGACAGGGTGACATTTCTCAAATAGGTAAGGGGCGGGGATGATGTGCCCGGCTGGCCCCGCCCCATACCTATATAAGAACTGTCAGCTAGCCTCTTCTTCACAAGGCTGGGAGCCTCCGACGGGAGCGGAACCTTTTTTTTTTTTCTTTTTTCGGGTCCCTGCCGCCGCCGCCGTGATTGACGTTGGATCTACTTCGGGGGACATTGTTTTAATAAAGGACTTGTCAAAGACCCTGTACTGTGTTTTTTTTACACCACACTTAGTTTTTTTGTGAAGGAGTCTGCGGGACCATGTACCGCAGACTCGTTCACGTAGGGGGGGGGGGCGGGATCTGGGGGCCCCCTTGTTAAAGGGGGCTTCCAGATTCTGATAAGCCCCCCGCCCGCAGACCCCCACAACCACCGGCCAGGGTTGTGGGGAAGAGGCCCTTGTCCTCATCAACATGGGGACAAGGTGCTTTGGGGGGGGAGCCCCCCCCGGCCCAAAGCACCCCCCCATGTTGAGGGCATGTGGCCTGGTATGGTTCAGGAGGGGGGGGGCGCTCGCTCGTCCCCCCCCCTTTCCTGACCTGCCGGGCTGCATGCTCGGATAAGGGTCTGGTATGGATATTGAGGGGGACCCACGCTGTTTTTTTTTTAAATTTCAGCGTGGAGTTCCCCCTTAATATCCATACCAGACCTGAAGGGCTTGGTATGGATGAGAGGGGGGACCCACGCTGTTTTTTTTATTATTTATTTAATTCACGGAAATAATTTAAAATTCAGCTGTCAGTGGGAAACCCCGATGACAGCTGAAACATTCCTTCTGTCCCTGCAGAGAGCTCCACTATTATATTTGACATTAAAAAGTATAGAGACTGCAACATTGTATCCATTTGTATCCATTCCGGATATAGATGTTTTTATTCGGATACAAATAGATACAATGTTGCAACCTTTATACTTTTTAATGTCAAATATAATAGCGCAGCTCTCTGCAGGGACAGAAGTAATTACTTCGCTATTATATTTGCAGGCCGTAGATGGGGCGAAAATCGAACAATTTTTTTGCCATTGGTGGTAACGTCGGCCCATTGAACAACCGATTTTTTTTTTTAACACGGTCAGTTTTCGCCCCATCTAAGGCCTGCATTTTTCTTTTTCTTATTCTTTTTTTTTATTCTTTTTCTTGCAGGCCATGGCTCATGTGCAGATTATTTATCTGTTAAAAGATCAGCCAATTTGCCGATCATTGCAGCTAAAATCGGCCGATCTGCAAAATCGGCCAATTTTTATCCAAATTTACCAATTAAAAAAAGTTGCAAAATCCCCAAAAATGGCTGACCAATTAACCCACTAACGGGCTGAAAATCAGCTGATTTTTTTTTGCGGACGATTTTAGACCCATGTAAAGCAGGCCATAGATGGGTCTAAAATCGGCCGATTTTTCTGCCGAAAAGAAAATCGAACGATTTTCGGGCCGTTAGTGGGTTAATTGGTCAGCTGTTTTTCGGGATTTTGGCACATTTTTTTTATCAGTAAATTTGGAACAAAAAATTTTCAACTTTACTGGTAAACAAAATATGCTAAAATCCCAAAAAATGGCTGACCAATTATCCCAATAACGGAAGAGGCCCTTGTCCCCATTAACATGGGGACAAGGTGCTTTGGGGGGGAGCCCCCCTTCCCCAAAGCACCCCCCCATGTTGAGGGCAGGTGGCCTGGTATAGTTCAGGAGGGGGGGCGCTCGCTCGCCCCCCCCTTTCCTGACCTGCCGGGCTGCATGCTCGGATAAGGGTCTGGTATGGATTTTGGGGGGATCCCCAAGCTGTTTTTTTTTATTTCAGCGTGGAGTTCCCCCTTAATATCCATACCAGATCCGAAGGGCTTGGTATGGATGGGAGGGGGGACCCCACGCTTTTTTTTTTTTTTTTTACATTCAGCTGTCAGTGGGGAACCCCGCTGACAGTTGAAACATTAACACATGGCTGTCGCTCCTACAATCCCGCATGAGTTATGTTATCAACTCATGCAGCATTTTAGTAGCGAAAACCAATGCAGCGCTCATGTTTCAGCTGTCGGCGGAGTTCCCCACTGACAGTTGATGTAAAAGTATTGCAGGGAATTATAAACAATTTGTAAAAAACCCGGCGTGGGGTCCCCCCTCCCATCCATACTAAGCCCTTCGGGTCTCGTATGGATGTTAAGGGGTAACTCCACGCTGAAATTAAATAAAAAACAGCATGGGGTACCCCCCAAAATCCATAACAGATACTTATCTGAGCATGCAGCCCAGCAGGTCAGGAAAGGGGGGGGGGGACAAGCGAGCGCCTCCCCCCCTCCTGAACCATACCAGGCCACATGCCCATACCAAATTATTCAAACATTTGTAAACAGACCAATTAACTGAAATGGTTTGGCATTTGTACCCCAAATATGACGTTCCCTGAGGCATTGGTAAACCGAGGTACGCCTGTATTAGTATTGCAATCCTTTGTATTGGGATACATAGAACCATCATACATGTGAATTGGCAACATAGCACAACATTTGTGTCACATTGGAGATATCTGGTAGTTACACTGAACTTGCCCAGGGACCTAAGATTGATTCACAGCACAGAAATACAGGCTGGATTAGCAATGTAGCTCCGTGGATTAGTGGTTAGCACTACTGCCTCACAACTCTAGAGTTGTCGGTTTGAATCCCAACCACGGCAAGGAAGTAGTATGATCTCCGTGTGTGGCTGTCTTCAAATAGATGTTCTGGCAACATCTTTGCTTTCTGTCTAAGTGATCCCTAAAATGTGAATTAGAATGAGGCCTTGTCTGTTGAAACACCTTCAAAGCTGCACCTTATGTGAATGTCATACAATGGGGTAAGATAAGAGCCTGGAGCACTAATAGATTTGATAATGATGGTTTACACTCAACCCACTTTTGTGAAGGATTTGGCAAGCAAAGAGCTGACAGAGAGAGAGAAGAGCGAGCCAGTGAGATGAAGAAGAGGGAGCGAGAAAAACATACTGAAGAGTGATAAAGAGAGACATACAGAAGAGTGAGCGAGAGAGAAGAGCGAGCCAGTGAGACAAAGAAGAGTGAGCGAGAGAGAAAAGACTTGGTTGGTGAATCCACACATCAAACTTGTCACAAATACTGGTATGGATTTTTCCACCAAATGCAAAGCAGACCGCACGCCTTCAAAGATTTATTTCCTTTGTTAATTCTCCTGCTTCGTTCACACTATATGCAAATGAAAATTACTGTTTAAGTTGCCAATTTTACTGTGTTTTCTAGAGAATTACTAACTAGTTGTGTTTTCAATTGTGTGTAGCATTGCGATTTCTATTTGAGTCTAGATGTTAAATTGCTAATAAATGGCCAAAATCTTCAAATACCTTTGAACTCTCACTGCAACAAATGGCGTATGTTAATACACTCACATTCACATTCATTATATCCAATATCAGGTACCATGTCAATTCACAAATTGCACCTGAAATTGCACACCCTGGATGTGACTTGTCATGTGATTGGCATGGCCAGCAGCTTGCTCTTTGCATGGCAAATTGCACCCAATGTTACTGGGGGCCAACACCACTGTCACATCTAATCCGATGCGGCAATTGCCCAACTTACAGTGAAGTTGCACGAGTTCACAATCCAATTGGATGTGAACAGAGCCTACAGTGGCCAATAGGGTGCGACTTGGTCTACGATTTGCAAGTCGCCTGTAATGCCAATTGTATGGCAATCGCAAACAATGTTACTGGGGGCTACCCGGTCACATTAAAGCAGATTTCTAAGTGGTGTTATTGACACCACAGTCACATCATGTGACTTGCATAGAAGTTGCATGATTTCAAAGTTAGGGTACATGGTGATTTCAAGTGCAATTTGCAAGACAATCGACACCGATCTCTCAGCAAATTGCATGAAAAGTAGTGTATTCATTACTCTATTATTACTTGCGGCTCCAACCAAGTTTGAACCACAACAATATGAACGCTCCAATAGTGTGCACATTGAGTGGGACTTGGCATGTGATTTGCACAACATGCAAGTTGTAAATCGTCTGCAAAGTCGCACCCTATTGTCTGCTATTAGAGTGACCACATGGGTGCATTTCAAACACTGATTTCTATAGTAGTACATGTACTACTTTAGTGGCAATTTGCATAGAGATCTGTGTCAGATGTCTTGAAAATTGCATTAAAATGGTCAACTTTACTGTAAGTCGCAGGATTTGTAAATCAGCTTTGCCCAGAGTGTAATGTTTGGTGATGTTTGATTTCTGGAGTGTTTTGCCAATTGATGGGAAATTCACCATACTAGTCAAATCGATTTGTCATTTTCAGTATTGCATACAAGATGTGGTCATGTGACTGTCTTAACTCATGCGAGAATCTGGAGGGAATTGTGACCATAGTAGCAATAACGGTTCCAATTGGGGTTCCCTTTCACATCCCTGCTCAATGTTCTGTTGTATGCTGCACACGTACATTTCACTGTATATATCTTTCTGATTTGTGGGGCCTGTATACCAAGGGTTAATGCAGGTAGGAAGCGGATTCATCAGGTGAAAACACTTTCACTGACCAAACTAAGGTCAGTGGTGGGTGTGGCTTCATTGGGTGTGGGGCCTTGTTTGGCGCGCTCCAAATACAACCTAGCTTATATAAAGACGTGCAGTAGGGAGTGATTTGGCCTGTTACTAGGCCGGGTGGTTTGTGACTAAGTCCTTGCTTGTAGTGGTTTGGGGGAAGAAGAGATTTTGTGCTGAATTGCCCCAGACACCACTCAGGCTGTGTTTGGAAGTGGGCTGGAAATGTTTGCATATTTTTGGCCTTGTAAAGTGTTTGTGTGTTATTGCACAATGATTGTGTTTTTTCTCTTTGCATTGAAAGCCTCACACATGTCAATCGTTTTGTTTAAAATCTGCCCTTGTTTTAATTTTGCTTGCTTATTTAGACTCCAATGCATTTTTCTGACAAACCTGCTGACAAATGTATGTGTAGGGGATTTGTAGAGGTGGGAGGGGATTTGTAGAGGTGGGAGGGTTTTTTTTTCACATGCTTTGTTTTCTTGATATTTTGATCTGAAGACTTTTTTTTTGTGAATGGATCTTCATACTAAGTGATTGATTGTGTAAGTAAATCCTATGTGCATGAAAATGTTACTTGATTCATCTTCCCCTTTGTTTCCTGCTATAACCTGAGCACACACAGTTCACTAGAAGTATCTTTAGATTGTAAGCTCTTATGAGCAGGAGTGTTTTATTTTTGCCACATCAATCCTATTTTTGTGACTCACCAAGATATTGACTGTACCTACTTGTTCCTGCTGACCAAATAAATGACGATATATTTGATCAATAAATGTTTGACCGATGTTTTTGTGTTTATTTTATGTTCAATATATGAACAACCTTAATAGTTACTTTGTATACTTATATAATCTGCTCAAATGTAGCTTGTAAGAGCGTGAATATGCAAGTGGGTGCAAACTGGCTTTTTCAAAACCAAAAAAAAACCCACTTGCACCACAATATTGTTATGTACTAATGAATGTCACATTCACTGTGCAGCCAGCTACAGGTTTTCTACAATTCGATTTACAGTAATAAAATAGTCCACACTTTGTTGATTTTTGGCCTTTGGCAACAAATATTAGCCAAGGTTAAAAAAAACAAATCAATAAGAAACACACATTTGCGAAAGCTATCATAGCCGCACATAAAAATGCGCGATTGCAAACAAATAAGCACCAAACAGGTGTCCGCATGGAGCATGAACGGCTATCCTGGAAGTCCGTCATCACGTGCGCGCGCACCCGGAAGTGGTTGTGGGGAGTGTAAGTGGATGAGAAGTGGTTGGAGGTTTTGTGTTGGTTGAAAATTTTGATAACCTTATTGGCATTTGGACATGGCGAGAGCACAGTTCTCAACTGAGGAGATGATCCTTATATGTACAGTAAGTGTGGCCATTGCAAACATGTTTATAACATGTGAAGGACAGGTAATTGCAATTTTGTGGGTGGAGCCTAGCAGAATCTCACTTGGTGCACATGCTACTTATCTGTACATTAGCTCCTGGGTATTGATGGGTCAATGATATTAACCACTTGCCTACTGGGTACTCATACCCCCTTCCTGTCCTGGCCAATTTTCATCTTTCTGCACTGTTACCCTTTGAATGACAATTGTGCGGTCATGCCACATTGTACCCATCTTAAATTTATATCAGTTTTTTCAGACAAATAGAGCTTTCTTTGGGTGGTATTGACTTGCTGCTGTGTGTTTTACTTTTTGCTCGATAAACCACAAAATAGCTCATAATGAATAAAAGTCTGTTTATATTATAACATTTGGTAAACTGGTAATTTAGCAACACTGATGTGCATTGATGAGGCAGCACTGGTGGGTGGCACTGCTGGCCACAGGTGGGCGTAACTGTTGGGTGGCACTGGTGGGCACTGATCATCGGGGCCGACCCCTGCTTTGATAACTGCTGGTTCTCGGCAGTACTTTCCACACATTCTGATAGCGTGATGAAAGTGCAGCCAAGACCCGGCAAATGCATTTCCCGGTGATCAGCGTGTCATTGGACATGGCTGATCACATGGTAAAAAGCCGCTGTGATTGGCCTTTACCACATCACGTGATCAGCTGTGTCCTTAGGACACAGCAATCACGGAGAGCGCGTTCTGCCAGGATGTCATATGACACCCTCCCAGAGCTGCCTGGATGCAGTGTAGCGTTATTCGGCTATCTGCGGTCGCCCAATAGGTAACCAGCTAGGCCTTCATGGCTAATCTTTGAATATCTGGACATGTATACTGCGTATAATGCATTACATTCTACAATGTGTTGGTGTACATGGTATTACAGTGTGCAATGCGTTGCTGGATTCTGCATGACAGTGGACAGCGTATCACAGTGTGCAATGCGTAGCTCCATCCTGCATGACAGTGTACAGTGCATTACAGTCTACAATGTGTGGGTGTACACGGTATTACAGTGTGCAATGCGTTGCTGGATTCTGCATGACAGTGGACAGCGTATCACAGTGTGCAATGCGTAGCTCCATCCTGCATGACAGAGTACAGTGCATTACAGTCTACAATGTGTGGGTGTACACGGTATTACAGTGTATTACAGTGTGCAATGCGTTGTACACTGCAGTGTGCACTAAAGCATTTTACACTCATGCACTGTACACACTAAAGCATTTTACACTCATGCACTGTACACACTAACGTATTTGACATTTTTAGTGTGCAATGCGTTAGTGTGCAATGCCTTGGACAGTACAATACATGTGCATACCCTGAAAAAGGGTCCTGCACATTTTTGGCCCGGATGCGGTGCAATTTGAGGTGTGCAAAATGTTTGTCTCTAATTGCAACGCACACAAATTGCATGTGATTTGCCCAGGAGTGCGGTGTTAGACCACAATGCATGTATGTGAAGCCAGAATAAAAGGATGTGGATTTTGTCTATTTTTACTTGCGTATGTTAACATTATGGAAGTGCATTATTCTTCTGTTTAACATGCTATAGAAATGCAACATGCATTTGGATGGAGTGTTTTTGTATGTGCATTTTGGAAGTATTCTAAACACACATTGACCCTAGGGCCACACCATATCTTATGCAGGCCATAGATGGGTCGAAAATTGGCCGTTTTTTCGTCCGGAAATAAAATCGGCCGATTTTCGGATCGTTAGTGGGCTATTTGTTCGGCCGTTTTTCGGTATTTTGGCAGATTTTTTTTTTCGGTAAAGTTGGAAAAGAAAACGGCCGAATTTGCCGATCGGCCGATTTTCGCGGCAATGATGGGCAAATTGGCCGATTTTTTACTGATAAAAAATCTGCACATGAGCAGTGACCTGCAAGAGGAAGACAAAAAGAAGAAAAAGAAGAAGAGGATGAAGAAGAGGATGAGGATGAAGAAGAGGATGATGATGAAGAAGAAGAAGAGGATGATGATGATGAAGAAGAAGAAGAGGATGAAGAAGAAGAAGAAGAAGAGGATGATGATGAAGAAGAAGAAGAAGAGGATGATGATGAAGAAGAAGAAGAAGAAGAAGAGGATGATGATGATGAAGAAGAAGAAGAGGATGATGATGATGAAGAAGAAGAAGAAGAAGAAGAAGAAGAGGATGATGATGATGATGAAGAAGAAGAAGATGAAGAAGAAGAGGATGATGATGAAGAGGATGATGATGATGAAGAAGATGATGAAGAAGAAGAGGATGATGATGATGATGATGAAGAAGAGGATGATGATGATGATGAAGAAGAGGATGATGATGATGAAGAAGAAGAAGAAGAGGATGATGAAGAAGAAGAGGATGATGATGATGAAGAGGATGATGATGAAGAAGAAGAGGATGATGATGAAGAAGAAGAAGAAGAAGATGATGATGAAGAGGAGGATGATGATGAAGAAGAATAAGAGGATGATGATGAAGAAGAAGAAGAAGAGGATGATGATGATCAAGATGATGAAGAAGAAGAGGATGAAGAAGAAGAGGATGAAGATGATGAAGAAGAAGAGGATGAAGAAGAAGAGGATGATGATGAAAAAGAAGAAGAGGATGATGATGAAGAAGAAGAAGAAGAAGAGGATGAAAAATGAGAGGAATTCCAGTATGGCAAAAAGTGTCCCTGCAGAGAGCTCCGCTATTTCTTTGACAGTTCCTTGACATTTACAGCGGTTGCAACATTGTATCTATTTGTTTCCGAATAAAAACATCTGTATCCTAAATGGATACAAATAGATACATTGTTGCAAACGCTGTAAATGTCAAGGAACTGTCAAAGAAATAGCGGAGCTCTCTGCAGAGACACTTTTTGCCGGCTGTAGACGGGATGAAAATCGGCCGATTTTTTTTTTTACCATTGCTGGCAACGTCGGCCGCTTGAACAACCAATTTTTCATTTTTTAAAAGAAAAATCGGCCGTTTTTCTCCCCGTCTATGGCCTGCATAAGCATTAGTGTGCCTGGGGGAGGGGGGGACCTTTGGCCTTTCCAAACACAGTAGATGCTCCAAGAATGTTTCCTTGAACTCTTGAAATGGTTAAAAAGGAAAGACACTCTAGATAGCCTGCACTGAGAATTGACTGTCATGATGACGTGTCAATGATTATTTGCTCTCATTTTTCAGGAGTGGTACTGCTTGCGGTTGAAGCTGGTAGAAATCCACCTTCACGTCCTCCACTCACCTTCACTTGTGGCCAGTGGATATTTTGTGGCCGCAGGCAAGAACTGGCATCGAGGACCTGCATAATGACCCTGGCATGCCAGAGGTGGTTTGGAAGCAGCACAGCAATTTGACCATCCCTTTCCTCTATGTTGGTTTTAGGGTGCAGAATTGCTTCTCGTTCGTGAACGGACTGTCGCCAGATATCAGAGTCCCCATATTTTCAAGATATGTTTTAGCCATGTTGGCTTATTTTTATGTTATTTTCCAAGTGTGTCGCACCTAACCGCACAGTAGTGCGGTGCCATGCGTATTTGTGGCTGTGAATGGGGCTGTTTTTAATAGACGTGTGTAGGTGCAACAACGTTTTCATCATGGTACCTGCGCACATCTACATAGGGCATTGCATTTCTTTGCTGTGCTGGAAAATGTGTGTTCTTGCATGCGTTTCTGCACCACCAATGGTGTGAACAAGTCCTAAGGGCTGGTTCACACTATAGAAACAGTCTAGATGTGTTCCTGATGGGTTTTTTTCATGCCCTTTTGGCATGCATGTTTAGTGTGTTCCAGTACATTTTGAATGCGTTTTGGACATGTTTACATTGCATTTTTATATCCCTTCCACTTATTTTTTTCTATTTTCTTTGTATTCAATGTAGTTAGGGACATGTGCGTTTTAGTACATTCAAGGACGTTTCAATGTGTTCCAGTACAGTTCTGTGCAGAAACAATGCAGCGTGGTCAACTTTGTTTACAGCACCTGCAATGCACTGAAAATGCAAGCGCTGATGTGAACTATGACATTGACAACCATATAACCTTCTTTCTGTGCGTTTGTGATGCTGAAAAAGCAACTGAAACACATGTAGTGTGAACTGGCCCTAAAGGTTATTAGAGGTCAGGGAACGGGACTGACCAGGAATTGTGAATTCAATCAGACTAGTGGTGAGATACAATCAGCAATTGTATAATAATGTGAGATCTGAGCTGTAGCTGATAGAAAATGAGACACATTCACTTGATCAGTAAATAGATAGTTAAAGAGTGGGGCGGTGATCCATAGATTTGCATATGGGACAGGTGATGGCGGGGTGGGGGAGGGGGTCAAGTTGTATAAGGAGACAGAGTTAAAAGAGAAAAATGTTACAATGAAATATACACGGCATGAAACTTGCACATTTCCTAATTGGCAGAAGAGTACATTCATCCACTTTCTAGTCATTAGGCAAAATCATAATTGTTTGATCAATATTCCTGACACTGACACAACCCAGAAAATTGATCTCCATTTTTTAGGATGTAGCCATGACCGGGATTAGAACCCATGAGCCAAGTGCTGTAAGTTCTGAGCTCTAACCACTAAACCACTGTGGGACACACAGTTTGAGTTATAATGTAGAATAGTTCCATTGTTTGAAAATGATAGAGCGAGCGCTGGTCACATGATATAGACTACTAAAATGGTAATACACAAGATAAATATAACCACGAACAGTAGTGCATGAACTCGTGAAAGGTCATCCACCCCTGTGACAGTGTACTACACTATTGAGCACCTTTCTGGCTCCTGTGGCTGAGCTAATTCCTCCCCAGGACCATTTGGGCACCCACCCTGATGGATGGATGGAGCTGGATGACTAACCCATAACTGCCAGCATACCGCTGCACCCCCAGATGTGTGATGTGTATAACCCATGCACATTAATACTTTTGTTCTGGTGAGTGTAGACCAGTCCCAAGGGTGGTTTACCTTTCACGAGTTCATGCACTACTGTCCGTCACGGAGAGACCACACGTGCCATTCATAGGCACTCTCTAAGTTGGTACTCTCACACCAAGGACATTCCATTATTCAGGAATGATTCTATGAACTTATTTTAGCACCATTTACAATATTACATCATTGTTGCAATTCTTTGCACTTTTTGGTTTTTACATGCGTTCATTATTGATCACATGCATTTATAGCGCTGCACTTGTCTTTACCATAGAATAGTTACGTGATTAAAGAGAATGAAGATATATAATTATATTGGGAAATTAGAAGTATATAAATTATTTGAGATATAAGTGTGTAAATGTTTAACATTTGAGTACAGAATGTTTGACATTCATTAGTAAATGCATTAGTTTCCTGATCATTTTGGAGACACAGCAAGAAAATAAATAGAAGAAAATAGAAAATTCTAATACAGGTGTACAGGTGTATTTATAACATTCTAAGAATTCTTTTGCCATCATAAAAACGCCAATGTAAATAAAGCCCGCGCTTGTGCGCCATCTAGCGAACATATCCGGTATTGCACCTAAAAATGTGCCAGTGATAGCAAAGTAGTCAATAGACGCTCGTCAATGAGCTTGCTAGACGCTGGTCAGACGACTGATTGATTGACCGGAGTCTGCCTGAATGGTCAGTCTCTGCTATTACACTCACATCTTAGTGAATCAGGGCCGAAGAGTCAATGAACTACTCACTGCTGACAGAGCCGTGGTAGTTCATCAAACACTACAAGCTGTCGGGATTTGTAGTTTTTTCATTTACAGAGGATTGTGAATGAGTGACTGGCTGTGTTTTTCAAAAAGTGGGGAGTGGTGGAAGCAGGGGCCGGTCCATTCAGAACAAGTTACATGGTACACCCTGAGTATGAATGTAACACGTAACATGTTGTGAAGGGTGAACTTGCCCGTTAAACTATAACATGTATACAGGGAATATAACCAGTGTGCACCAATACACACCATTAACTTTTATCCTGAGATCTGGGAATCTTTTTTGTTTCTCTGTTCATATTGTACAGCCAATAATATATACCTAGTGCAGGTTACCTGTTGTTTCTTAATTTTTCTTTTAGAATGCATTTTATTGTTTTTTTTAACAACATACAAAACAACCATGCAAAATAAATCAAACAACAAAGTTAATTTATATGGCAAAAATACAGTCTCATGAATTACAGTCTGTTAATTAATAGATACTTAGTAGATTCTATAATGAGTGTAGTTGATCCATACAAGGTAAGGAATGTCAATATCATCTAGAGACAGAGTAATATTCATGGTAGTTTCTCTTTAAAGCAGAATTTACTGAGTCTAAATAATTTACAGGATCTAAACACAAAATAATTGCCCACAGACACTTAACAGTTCTAGCAGACAGATCGCTAGGAAAGGCCTGGAACCAATACTACACAGAGGGCATTGAGTCATAGATGGTCCTGTATGCCAGGTGTTTCCTCACATGTAGCAGCTTAGGAGTAATTCTGCTTCTCTGAAAAATGGTTTGTGTGTAAAGAATGAGATGATTGATATCACAGCACAAAATGTCAGCATTAGTTTCCAAAGCACAGGTCTCCACTTAATGTGTATGTAAAGGTAAAACTTTTCTTTTTTTTTTGGCATAGCACAGGACAGGGCTAGACTGTCATTTTTTTGTCTGTGTCCCAGATGGAGAGAATTATCCCTTTATTTATCCTGGTACCATTCTTTCACATGATAGACAGTGAACTGAAAGCACCAAAAAGGAATGTCTAGCATATATGATACCTGGGACAGATGCTTTTTAAACATCGCCCTTCACATTCTTTAGTATATCAAACAGTTTTTTAAGTTACAATCATGAAATGGTATTTTTTTTTTTAAGGTGAGGTCACTGCCACTGTGAAAATGGATGCAGGATTGACAAAGGGTTCACACTAATGCAGAGAGTGGGGCCCAGGCATGTTTTATTATGAACTGGGGTTTCAGTTTTCTTTGAGTTTTGTAATCATGTATAGGGATCTGATGTTTGAAGGCTTAAAAGTGTCTTGGGTGGGGTGGAACCTTCAATCTTGTGCCAGAGCTTATTGGAGACTTGCAGGTGGTGTGAGTGTACAGGAGGTACACTCATTATAAGCAAGGCTTGGGTAAAGCTCAGAGCCCCAGCCAGGAGGAAGCTGTGCTTCCAGTTGAAGACAGGTTTGATCCTGTCTGGAGACAGAGGTGGTCTACACAAACTAATGCACGCTATGTTGGGGGATTCCTTGCCCACAGGATTGGGAGAGTCAGGGCAACTGTGAAAGTCTGGTTAGACTCAGAAAGAGCTGAGTCTCAGAAGAATGAGAATGCCTTTGGTGTTGGGGAACCCCTTTCAAGAGGCCAGTAGTGGGTCCATACAGCAGGAAGCTGTGACTGCATGCAGAGTGAGCCAGGAGAGAGTTCAGAGTCAAGTGAGCTGAAGATGATCTGAGGGACTGGCATTGACTTCACTAAAATGCATCTACCACTGAAGTAATCAATTCCCCATATCACTATCTATCTATCTATCTATCTATCTATCTATCTATCTATCTATCTATCTATCTATCCACACATTACATATATGAAGGGTTTAATAATGGTGTACAAAATGCACTGTGGCAAAACATGGAGATAATGTCAGCTTGCTTTGTTATTGACATGTCTTCAGGGAACTAGATTACAATAATATTGCTCTTATCCAGAGGACTTGACAATATTTAGGTGGCCAGCAAATGGGCAATCATTGCAATTTGCAGGCAGAAAACGGGCAATTGCTACAATAAGCAGTTAGAAAATGGGCAATTCAAACAAAATGCTGACAACCAATGAGCAATTGTAACATGAAAAAAGGGAGTTGTGATATCTTATGGACAATACGTGGGACAATTGTGACAATATGCTGGCAACAAAGGAAAAATTGAGACAATACATGGACCAAAAATAGGCAATTGTGTCAATATGTAGACAACAAATGGGTGAATGTAACAAAATTTGGGCAACCAATTGGAAATCAGGAAAATTTGTGGACAACAATTGGGCAGTTGTGACAAAATATATGGAAACAAATCCTCCTCTCTACCCCTTTAGGTTTTCCATACATCATTTAATGTCCCTCCACATCTCCCACCCTCATTGTCTCCCCATAAAATATTTATAGTGTATCTAAACCAAAAAAATAAAAAATTAAGTATTGCAGCCTACCAGTCCTTAGATGAGGGAGACATGGTTGTCATACAGGCTGCATATGACTTCATCTCTTTTAAATGCGAGGTGAGGGATCATCAATTTACAGAAGAAATATATACATCTAATTACCACAAAATCCTGGGACTTTTGCTGAAAAGAATGGACACAGATGATGAAATTGATCAGCGTAGGGTGATATGGGAACCAACCTGTAGGGAAGAAAAAGAAGTGCCAGTTGTAAACTATACCTGGTTGACCTTCAGCATTTCCTATCAATATGGCATCTACATAGTGGAAAATGGATGCTAGAGGTTGAGTCCACACCTCCCCTCCCTGCACCCAGTTGACATGTTTCTGGCTGGTAGGGACCAGCCACTTTTCATCAGGTGACTTTGCGCTCCACATTGGAGTGCATGTAGCATCACTGGATTAACATTAGTCAGATTGTTATTCCAGGTAGACTCCTCCATAATGGGTTAGCTGAATCCACTGTGGAAAGTACCCTGATCTCGAACCCTTTCCTGACATGACTGCCCGCACCACAAAAAGGGGTACCTGTCCATAGGATCACATCACATACAACAATTCAAATGAAAAAAAAACTTAATAATACCCAACAAGCATAATAATCATATCACAGGAATTCATATACAATATATAATGTAGTTCAGTTTGGGAATAAGATCAATAAATGTTTCAAAGGAAGATAACATTGTTTGTGCTTTCAATTCTGCTCACAGGAGCAACAAGGATACTGCATATCTGACAAAATCAGCAGGTATTTTCTATAATTGCTGAAAATATTCCTCAACTGAAAAATGAACTCATGCAACCACCACATCAAGAATTGATAAGCATCAAAATATATTTTTTTTCTCTTGTGTTTATATATCTGTAAAGCATCAGCATATTTTGTAAAAATATATACTTTGTACCTCATTATACCAACTGTAATTATTTATAATGTGTGCCTGTGAATATTTACTTTACCTATAAGAGTTGCCTCCACCATCCTTTGTCCTCTGATAACAGCAGGAGACAGCATTAGAGTTCCTGCACATTTGCCTGATTAATATGCTTTTCAACATTTTATGCTTAGACCTGGCAAAGATCAAGGTTCCAGAATTATAGAAAGACACTACCAGGTAGCATATCAATCTGCCTGGGAGTGTACATGTAGCACTACCCACCGTAGTACAGAGGCTGCCCACCACCACAAGCACCAGTCCATGCACTTCAGCTCCAATGACTGAGTCTAGGAGATGTCTTTTGAAATGTATTGCTTGCAGAAGTTTCAACAGGTGAGGGGTTGGGGCATGGGATACTCCAAAATGCTGCACAGTAACCAGAGGACACGCTTATCTAGGCTCCCACTCCAGGATTCTGCTGAGGACAGGGGAATGGCCAATATTCTGAGACCCTATGAAAGCAATCTCAGTTCATAGCTACAGCACCTCTGGCTCTTACATCCCAAAAGCACCCAATCATCAGGGATCACAATTCAGGGTCAGTATTCACAAGTCCCCAGGGCAGCTGCACACCTTCCAGCTTCCTCCAAGTGAGGATCTAGTGAGGTATACAATCCTTCCCCAGATCTGATCCCTTGTGGTCCCACAGGCAAATCCTCAGAAGATCACGCTAGCTCCTCAGTTCTGCCACAGCTGATGCCTAAAAGAACAGCTACACAGTCCACAGGCTGCCTCAGGGTGCAGCAGCCCCAAAGACTCTGGAACCATGAAGCTATGGAACCCTCCCTGTTGAGGAAAGAACAATCTCTTCAGGGCCTCCGACTATTTATCACCTCCCCATCTACCTCCTAGACTCTCCTCTCCAGGGATTGGCTAGGTCATGATAAATATTTAGGTTGGTTATTTGAATCTCCCTCCTTATACTCTGGAAGATTCTTCCAGCAGCACGGGAGAAGAAATCAAACTCCCAACCAGTGAATCTCTAAATAAATCAGAACAAATAATCACTGCTTCCTTAACTACCCAATGTAGCTAAATTTGACTAGCATCCTATGATAGGAGAGTGCAACATACAAGATTAGCAATGACCATGGAAACAACTGGCAGTATCTGAGATGCATCCCTCGCTCAGGTAAGCCACTTGTCACCACAGCTAGAAGTGGGGAATTCACCCAAGGGAACAAATGTTTTCGTATTAACTTTCTGAGATGGGAATATTCCTCTGCAGTTGGACACAAAGAGCAAAAAGTAAGCTGAAAGAAAATAACTGCAGTGTGAAACATTTGTCTGATCTATAGCTGACAGCACATGCTGCAAAGGTTCAGTAACCCACAACAACATTCAATAGGCATCTTATATTGTTCTGACTTCTCAGAACTGATGGGCAGTGAAATCTAAATAGTTTCTTTGGACTGTTAAAGGTGAAATCTAGACAAAAAATTGTTGTAAGAGCTATATGTATACTTACTACTGTAGATATACTTTCTGGATATCTTTCCATTCTGTGCAGTAATTCAGTATGAAATGATGTCTGCACTTTTCCTCTGTGCAGTATTATTTTTTTAATAATAAAGAGCAGTACCTTCAGTACCTTGTGCAGGGTGCCTGTTCTTGTATCCAGCCCCTATATTTTTCAAAAGCAGTCTTTGGTTAGTGTACCTGCTGGGTTTAACCCACAGCTCTGTTCTCTGCATAGGCATTTACAAGGTAATATCTGAGTCTGCAGAAGCATTTGGAACAAGGTAACCACACAGTGCTTGGAAGTGCAGAAAATGTGATTAGCCCCCAGAAAGGCCACAGCTTTATATATCACTTATAATTACAACATGCTCCAACATGAAACATAAGCTGTGAGCACCCAATACCAACATAAACTAGATGCCTGTCCCAACCATCAGTTCAGGACAGGCACTGTCTTCACACAAACCACTGAAGTTATTAACCAGATCAATGTATCTGGCAAGGTAACAGTCTGCCACCTTTCAATGCCAGAACCTAAACCAAGATATAAATATATCCAATCTGATATCATTTAAATGGAATCCATCCGCCCACAAAATGCTGGTGCTATCACCTTCCAAATCTTTGATGCAAACTACTTGACCCCCCAAACTGTGAACCAATTTTGACAAGAGTGAGCTAACCTTCCACCTACTGTTTTCCAACAATGGGCCTGCAATACTCTCTACCAAAACTTGGCAGGCAACGATTTCAAACCAAATGATAGTAATGCCAGAAGAGGGAATAAGATAAAGCAAGATCTGCTTTCATTATGTTGATTAGATCTACAACTCTTCTCAGATTGTTAACATCAAAATGGACAACCAGGATGATAAAACCTGAAGCAAGTCTGCACAACTGTAAACATTCCCTGAAAATTTGCTGCCAACGCACACCCCTAATACCCCACCAGTGTATCTTGGCTACCTCATAAAGGATACTCAGGTTTCTGCCGTAATTGTGATTTCCATTTCAACAGCCAGCCCAGTAGATAAAGGAATCACCAATGATCCAAGTCATAATAGGCTGAGAATCTGTGATTAAAACAGAAGGTGTAAATACAGCATGTGACGGTGAGATTCCCATCTACCTAATCGGTATAGCTTAGCCTTTAGAGAAACCCATACCAGCAGCTGCAGTGGCTGCACCAATACGAAATGAATGAGCACCATAATCAAATGACGGTAAACGACTGAACACATCATAAAGTCTCTTAAAAATTGGAAACAACTAAAAAATGTCACATAGGCTTGAACCAAACAGACTGACGAATGTGGACGAATTAATAAATACTGATGAGCTAAGGAAACAGGGCAAAAAGAACTATTACAGCTATGCAACACAATTGTCAGGGATGCGGGTGTGGCCAGAGATGTGTGTACTGACACAGGGAAACGCAGGCTTCAGATATGGTATAAATAAGACAATTTATTAAGACTAACAATACAAATATAAACGCAGTGCACCAAACCCCAAGCTAACACAAATACATACAACAAGGTGAAACAAACCCAAACCTAAACTGGTATAGATACACAGGTACATACACATATAGAGCACAACGTAGTCAGGCAGGCTGGGTCGATAACTATCGGGCAGGTAGGTACAGGAGGAGCAGGCGGAGAGAATGGTCAGGGTCACAAGCCAGGGATCAAACAGGAGAAGTCAGCAGAGGTCAGGATCAGGCAGGGTCGGCAACAAGTCAGGCAGAAACATGAACAGGAACAGGAATGCAGGTTACAAGGTACAGGGGCCCATGGAAAAACACACACCAAGGCACAGACTGCAGGTCTGGCCATCCCTTAAATACACCTGCAATCAGCCCCAGGTGATGGCTAATTGCTGAAGTGAACCTCTGGTTGTTGAGAGCACCCGCTGGCCAGCCCTGGTACTGCAGCCCACAAGGCAGGTGAGTCCCACCACTATTGGCAAGTCCATTCCTGACAACAATGCCTTTGTCTTTTCCCGCTTGATCAGTTCTGGAGGTTTGAAGTACGATATTTACAGTGTCTTCAGCAAAAGATATGTCAGTAAAAAGAAATGATCAAATGTTGATTCTTAGTAACCAGTTCCCCAACACATAAGTCTCCAAAAAAGGCCCAGCTGAATGTGATGTGGAAGAGTAGGAATTCAAAGGAAGAAAGACATAATTGCTGAAGAATCTCCAAAATTTGGCATAATATAGTATTGGAAACTGGGTGCCTGGAATCCAGGACTGGGAGGCTTCCAAACTTTTAAAATTCAGCAAATAAGATAATCATGAGTAAAATCAGTCCAACCCAACAAATGATAGAGCAAAGAAAAGGTAAACAAACTTTTTTCTACTGTGGCATCCAACACGCCCTTGTCCTTCAAAAATAACAGGTATTGAAAGACAGAACAACATCTGACCTGATCACTGGAGGTGTCATCTTGAAAAAATAGGCCCATTCATAGCAAACCCTCCAATAAAAATATGGATGGAGTGGGCAAGCAGTCATTGAACACAATATTTCAAATTAATTCTGGGCAGGAATGACCCGAACCCGTCGCTGGAGGTGCCAGGAGATGAAAGCGTTCCATCTGCAAATGCAAAAGGGCATCAGCAATAGCATTAGCCTTACCTGGAACATGTTGTGCCATGAACCACACATTTAAACATAAACACTGTAATACTAAAAAATGGAGTAGGGAAGTAACAGGGGGTGTTTTGGAAGACAAGCAATTAATAACATGAACAATACTGATATTTTCGATCCAGAAAAAACACATATTTGTTTTTTAAACACGTTCCCCATAGCACAGCAGCCACAAACAGGGGAAATAATTCCAGGAGTGTAAGGTTACGCATGAAATCTGCTTGGACCCATGATACCAGCCAAGAGTCTGTGGACCACTCACCATAGAGATAGGCCCTGTAGCCACGCGATCCTACAGCATTGGTATACAACTAAAGTACCAAATTAAGTACAGCTTCTTGTTGCCAACAGGACTGACCATTATAGTCATCTAAAAAGGAGAACCAGATAGCAGAATCTGCTCACATCGATTCATTAATTCTAATGCGATGATGAGATGAGGAGATTTAACTTCTTTCGTTGACCAAGATAATCATCTACAAAATGCTCTACCCATGAGGATAATTTTACAAGTAAAGACAAGGTGACCCAATAAAGACTGAATCTGAGAAAGTTTGAGTTATTTAGCTAATGTAGCCTGTCTGAGCAGTATTTTTAAATTAAGCAATTTTTCATGTGGTAAACGAAAAACCATGTTATTCGTATCAATTTCTATACCTAGAAATGATAAAACTTGGGAGGGAACTTCAGTTTTGTTCACCACTAACGGAATAGAAAATCTGGAGCAAGATAGTGAAGTAGTGACAAAGAACCCACGTGTTCCTGAACCACCCATTCAATGAAGCTGTTAAATATTTCAAAATAATAGCAAGATATTGAGCAGCCCATAGATAGGCACATATCTACATAAATATCCTGTTGAAATGTAAAGCCTATGAGATAAAAACACTCCTGGTGTACTGGTAGCAGTCGAAAGACGGATTCAATATCTGCCTTATCCATAAGGGCACCTGCTCCTGTTGCTCTAACTAAAGAAAAAGCTTTGTCAAAAGATGCGTACTGCACCCTAGATTCCAAGATTCCTTATCGATTCCATCATTTACTGAGGAACCAACTGCATGGGAAAGGTTGATGAATTAAGCTGTGTTTTCCTTTTTTGGAATAATACTTAATGGAGAAATTCGAAGGTTATGGTAGGGCGGGTGTAAAAAGGGGCCTGCAAGTCATCCTAATTCCAACTCTTTTTGAACTTTTTCAGCTACTGCTGGATCAAGGCGATCTATTGACTTTAAACTGTCTGAAAGGATAGGTAGATCAGATGGTATGAAAGGGACCCAAAATCCAATGGAAAACAACCTTTCGTAAAATACTAGCTTCACGCTTATGAGGATACTGATTTAGCCATGGGTCCACCTTTAGCACATTCACTGGAGTCCTCAGGTTTAGATAAGTCAGGTTTTGGTGATGTACTAGTACTGGTCTGCTTATTCTTTTTAAAACATTAAATGGCTGGGGGAGCTCCCCCACAGTTGGGACGCTCATGTTTAAATTTGCAGACTATGTACTATTTACAATGGCTTTAGTTGAATAGCCAATATACTCCTTGTTTACAAATTGCCAACGCTGCAGCAACAGCGCCGGAAGAAACTGGAAAGGGTTTAGGCCTATGTGGACACATGAGAATTAGCCATAGACTACCATCCTGAGAATCAAATCTCAACTTTTTTTGTACTAACATCTGTTGAAATTGAAGATCATTATACTGGAGCTGCCAGCTGATGCTGCTTGACCCCTCCTTTTTTTAACCTTCTGGTACATAGGCTTACCACCGAGATGCCATATTGCACAACTAGCCATCTTTTGTTTTCTGCCCTTATTATTGCAATATTGATGTTTAACTATTGTCTACCCCATTCATCCAAAATAATAGGATGTATAACTGCAGTCTTGACACCCTATCCTCTATCATATACTGTAATACTTCATTGTAAGCTTAGAGAACCTCGATTCATAATGATGACGCATATCTTTATTGTATCTTTCTGTTCCATTTGCCCATATGTGGGCTCCCAGCTGTAGCTTTCCTCTTAGGCAATGCCTGTACTTTTCCTTTTATAATGTGATTTTTTTTTCTTGCATACAGTAGCTGTTTTTCTATAATTATATTAATAAAAAGTTTGAACCTGAAATTGAAGATCATAATGGTAACAACATTGACCTTCACAGACTTTATAAGCTCCCCAAATTAAATCCAGACAGCAAAACAACTGAGTGCTTAATTCTGGAAACCGTTCACACAAAATACTTGCATAAGCACAAAAACTTTGCAACCAGTTCCCAAAGCTTCTTGGAAGCTGCTTAATCTTATCAGCTTGAGTTTGCACATCAATACGCCTGGATTTATCTATAGTTTCTTTGTCCGGTTGTAATAAAGACAACAGGTCTACAGATTCACATTTCCAGATTTCTCCTTAACATCAGGTGAGACGTGCATACCCAAAGTTGAAATTGACTACAATTGATCATGCGGTAACACTCGTGATGTTGGACCAGTCATAGCAGGTGTTACACCCATATGTGTCAGAACTGCCTTAATAGCTGCCATAAGGCTATCATCCGAAAGTGAAAAAGAAGTAGCTTCAGCCTTCCTACCCCATACCTGTCCGCAATCACACTCACTGATGGGGGTGGAGCTCTTGGGTCATGTGAAGGCTGAGACAAGGCCAGATGTGACGTGATGTTTGTTGGCGCCATTCTTGAGTGCGCAGTTTCCAGGGGATCTGAAGTTGAACTGGTGACCTGCACCAAGCTTGAGTGTCATCCATTATGAGCGTTTGCGAGTTGGCCGCAGGATAAGCATTGCTTGGAGCTGTAAAATCTAGAAGTACTGTGTTATATGAGAATGTAGGCAAAAGAGGGGCATTTATTGCTATTGCAATGGAAAGAGAACTGGATATCTAACTATCGTTATTTGGCGCTGAGGAGGAACCAGTAGGTGACAGGCTAACTGTATTAATCGCTGGACAAAAATGAGATGCCGTGCTGAAACAATGCGGATTAACATGGACAGGGTGAGTTGTGAGCTGTCTTGTAGAGTGACTGGAAGCAGTTTGGGCAGGATTAGCAGGATTAACATCCCTTTCAGTACCCAGGGAGGAAGAAGGCTCTCTGGGACTCCTAGATCTGCTTGCTTTGATAGAAGCAGATGTGGGGGCTGGAGATCTGTGTCAACCTCAGAGCTGGCTGACTTGTAAAGATTGTGTATTGTGTCTGCTAGGATCTCTGATCTGAGATCCAGAGACCCCTGCAGTGATGTGACTCCTACTAGGACGACTATGGAAAGGTCTGGGGCTTGGAAGTGTAGCGGTGTTGCTGGGATCTGCCCCCTGGGCGAAGAGATCCCTGCAGCTCGTGTTCTCCTGCTGGAGTGTGTACGAGAAGGGCTTTGGCTGAGCAGTCTCCTTCTGTGAAATCTATGAGGCTAAAAGGGGACAGAAGCATAGTGAGAGGGAGAGGAGAGGACAGAAGCTACTGGGAGGGGAGTGCCTGACATAAGAGGAATGAGAAAGGCAGCCTAAGAGCTGTCTGAACCTGGCTACTAGCTGATTGTTGTCCATACTTGCTTGCAGGAGTGGGAGCTTCTCATGCGGGGGAAGAAGTCCAAAGAGGACGTGCTAGTATACCCCCTCATTTAGCCCACCCACCTAAGACCTTAAGAGGAAGTCCCACACTAGAAGCTGCCATACTTCTAGCCAGTCAGGGGCCCCTCTTCTTAGTGTAGGGGCCCCTTCATCCACGCTGTATAGTGTGGATGGAGGAATCAGTTAGATTTTGTTCATTCAGCCCTCAGGCTGAACACAAAAAATATCTATATGTGTATGTGCTTAAAGACATTTTAAACCTTCCTACCTGCACCCTGTGTTTGTCACCTGCATAAGATGTGCATTTATCATGCAGGTTTATGGTGTAATTTGTTGGCCTGTATACATAGCATATGGTAGAGTAAATATGCACATTCCTGTGTCAGAAGTTTCTGTTTGTATTCAAACATGAGGCATGCCACCTGGCACTGCACAGATTAATGTAAGACCTCTGATGACCTCTGTTTGTACTGTAGGATCAAAGAATAAACTCTTCCTGTAAATAAACTAGATATCTCACCATCTCAGTCTCGTGGTCTGCAGGTGACAGTTAAAGAGCAAGCAGATCTGACAAAGACAACAGGCAGAATCAAAAGAGTGTTCACCATGCTGTGTTTCATCACAAACATTTGTGATGCAACACAGAGGAAATGGCAAGTCATGCCTGGATTCTAAGTCTGTGTTTTCTGTGGATGCCTCATACATATTAGATAATTGCCAGATCTATTTGAGAATGGTTAGTTCAAGAGACAGTTCTCTGATGTCTATGGGCAGCTTTAGAGGTTGCACATACAGTAATTGCTGATCTTACCAGTCCTTCATAAAGTAAGCCCAAATGTATCTTAATATAATTTAATAATTTGTTTATCTTCTGTACCAATCCACACACTTCTAAAAAACTAAATCTTCAATGCGTATAAATTGATAAAGAAGTGTTCAGGAATTTTGCTCCAGTGCTGTTTTATTCAGTTAACTTTTGATTCATTCACATCATTTTGATAAGATTTGTCATTGATTTTTTTTCACCAAATAAAAAATTGCTTCAGAGAAAAAATATGGATTGCACAGTTAGATACCTGTAGGCATTGAAAAAGAATCAAGTTGGCTTGCATTTTATAATAGTACCGTCAGTACTGATGTTACACTAGGCATATTGCATTTACAGTAATATGCCTAAAACAGTAACTGCTTTCCCCTAAAATTAAATTTGTCTTAGTGTAGTATATCTTATTGTGACACAGACTAAATATTTAAAACCTGAAGCCATGATCCTGCTGTCAATTTTTACAACCTTCGACTGACTTTCATGTTATCTGAATGGCTCTACGGTAGCCCGATCACTTTTACAGGGCTCATAAGAGCTCCCCCCACCTGTCCATCCCCCATTGCTGGGTTCCACCATTCCACAGGGAAGCCCAGGACTGCTGCAAGCAGTCGGGTTGGCTGAGCACAGAGGAGAAGGAGGAACATCTATTTCTCCCCCTCTTCTGTGATGAATGATTCTGGAAGCGTCAAGAATTTTTTTGTACTTCACGTTTTGATGCTTTGTTTACTGGCCATTGGAGGGCAGAGAAGGGATCAGGGGTTTATTAGACCTGTCACTGCCCAAGCTATTACAAGGTTCAAGAGATGTTGTTTATCCCTTGTGATAGCAACTGATTTAAATAAAAAAAGAAAAAGTATAATGTTGTTCATCCCTTGTGATAGCAACTGATTTAAAATAGAAGTTTTGGGTTTTTTTTTTCAAATCATACTTATCTAGGTGGATGCAGCATCAGCCCGATGCTGTATCTGTCCCCTAAGGGTGACAATTGAGCAAACAAACACCACTGATCACTCAATTCTTCCTGCTGCTCTGAGCAGAAAGTGGTGACTGTCAATCACTGGCTCTCTGCTTTTCGCCTCCAGCACTCGCTGGAGCAAGGGCTGTGGAGGAGGCAGGAGCCACTGGCTCAGGCTCTCAGCAGATCACTGAGAGCCTGAGCCAGGTGCTGGTTCAGGCCCCTGGGTAAATCCGGACCATATGGTCACGATCTTTCCCTGGCCTGGACTGCTGTCACCTGAAAATGGGTCACAGGAGTGCAGAACAAAACTGCACTCCTGTGATCGACAGCTTTGACTGTACTTCTCCTTTAACCATTTGCCAACCATGCTATAGCCGACTGATGGCTACAGCACAGTTGGCCAGTTCTGGGAGGGCATCATATGATGTCCTCCCAGAACATACCCTCCTGCTTGCCCCCAGCATTGCGCACTCAGCGATTTCCATGATTGCTGTGCCCTATGAACACAGTGGATCATGTGATGTGGTAAAAGGCCAATCACAGTGGACTTTTACCACGTGATTAGCTGTGTCCAATGACCAATGACCAATGATCACTGGGTAAATGCAGTTGCCGGTTAACGGCTGCACTTTCCTCACGCTGTCACAGTGTGAGGAAAGTACTGCCGATAACCGGCAATTGTCAGAGAACAGATTGGCACTGATCATCAGAACACTGATGATCAGCGACCTGATGATCAGTGCCCTGATGATCAGTGCCTAGCAGTGCCGCCTACCAATGCCACTCACAAGTGCCCAGCAGTGCCACCCACCTATGCCCATTAGTGGCTAGCAGTGTCACCCACCAGTGCCCAGCAGTGGCACCCACTAGTGCCCAGCAGTGCCACCCATCAGTGCGGCCCAGCATTACCAACCATTAGTGCCCAGCAGTGCAACCAGTCAGTGCACAGCAGTGCCGCCATTCAGTGCCCAGCAGTGCTGCCAGTCAGTGTCATCAGTTAGTGCCATACATCAGTATACATCAGTGCCACCTATCAGTACCCATCAGTGCCACCTATCAGTGCCCATTAGTGCTGCCTATCAGTGCCCATCAGTGCTGCCTATAAGTGCAGCCTCATCAATGCACATCATGGTAATCTTAAGGAAAACCTTTTACACAACTTGCTATTGCAGATCTCTTGCTGAAAAAAAAAATACTAAAGGTATGCATAGCTGAAACGTACTGGAAGAGCAATAAAATACAAAACATTTTTGGCATCTCCGTCCCCCCCCTCCCAACCCCATGGGTTTACTTGGTGTTAGTGAATACAATAAGATTGGTGTTAAGAATCAAGGTTGAGAATTAGGTTTGGGTTTTAAAAAATTAACTGTTACATTTTGGTTTACGTGTTATGGTTAGGCACTTATTTATACTTGTTTTCTTTCCTGTAAGGGCCCATTGACACCTCTGCATGTGATGGTGAGAATGGGCCATTGTTGACAGGCTTTAACCAAACAAATGCAGCATGCATTTGACATCAGTATGATATACTTCTGAGATTATTCAGATTCTATTGTTGGTTGACCTTCGGCTGTTTTTTTTTACATCCCCATAAACTTGTATGGGTAAAGAGGCAGTTCTAAAACAAATGAAGGTCCTTTAATACAGGCTTTAAGTGTTAACAAGTAGCTTCACATTTGGCGCAGTTAAGTTTATTTTATATTTTATCATTCCCTGAGCCCTTCTTAGGGTCTGTGCCAAGAGGCTTTGGTTAGCCAAAGGGTGCAGAGGTTAGCCAAGAGTTTGGGAAGCAGGGACAGAAAGGGCTGGTAGTTATTATGAAATAGTTGGGATGGAGACTCTGTTAATTGTATCCCTAGGAAGGTGCTAGAGGAGGGTGTCCACGTAAAGAACTGTTTAGACAATGAGGATTTAAGGGAATGAGGGACATTAATCCCTAAGATTTGGGATTTATTTTCATTTAGCTTGTAATAGGATACCTCACTGAATTGATCTAGAGTACGTCGTATTTCCAGGAGTGGCGTCTCGGGGTTTGATAGTAGAAGCATAACATCATCTGCAAAGAGTCTTATCTTGTGTTGTTTGCCAGCCATATGGATTCCTGTGATGTCCGGATTAATTCTTATTTTTTGTGCTAGGGGCTCCATAAGTAAGGTAAATATGATGGGTGAGAGGGGGCACCGTTGTCTGGTATTGTTGGATATAGTTATGGTATTAGATAGTAAGCCCAAAATGAAGACAGTAGGACATTGGAGTAAAGGGACATAACGGCAGAGAGCAACCATCCTGTAATACCAAATTTAGAGAGTACTTGTTGGAGAAAGCCCCAATGGACCCTATCGAACGCTTTCTCCACATCCTAGGAGAGAAGGCATTCGAGAGGTCCCAGCGGTGGTTATTAAGTTGATTAGACATCTGATGCCATCTGGGGCTTGGTGACCTGGTACAAAGTCTACTTGAAAAGTGAGTAGTTTGGTGAATATTTTAACATCAGAATTTAGGAGGGATATTGGCCTGCAGTTCACAGTTTTTGTTGGATCCTTATTTGTTTTAGGGATGGCAACAATCACCACCCGTAACATTTCAGGAGGGAAGGAGCCTGAATCAGAGGCAAGATTGAAGACTAATAAAAGGTGAGGCACCAGGTGATTTGTGGCTATGGAGATGTTTTATTATTTTGAGAATTTCTAAGGATGTAAATGGTTTTGAGATAGACAATAATTGTTCTGGAGTAAGTAAAGGTAGGTTCATGGATTGGAGGAATGTAGTGATGAGCGCTGGTGATGGTTGTTGGGTGGTAGTGTCATTACGTAAGTCATAGAGTGATTGATAATAATAACTAAAGGCATTAGCAATGTCTTTGGGATTAAAGAGTTTCTGGTTGGAGTGAGGCTGTGCAATAGAGGAGATCTGTCATTTGGTTTGTTGAGCTTTGACTTGCCTTGCTAGTTTAGCACCAACTTTATTGCTTAAACCATATGAATTGCAGGATATTTTGTAAGGAACATTTATCAGCTAAGAAAAAATCAATATGGGAGTAGGATAGATGTGGTGAGGAAAAAAATGTAAAGTTCTTTTCCGAACCGTGAAAGCATCTCCATACATCATATAGATTATACTTGCTAAGCAACAGGGAAATAGATGATGTAGACCTCTTATGTGCAGTGGTAGAGTCCATAGCAGGGTCTACAATGGTGTTAAAGTCTCCTCCAATAATAAGAGATCCTTGATGTAAATCCATTAATTTGAAGAACAGGGAGTCCAGAAACTTATGTTGATTGTTGTTCGGGGCATAAAGGATCACAAGGGTGAATACGGAGTGGTTGAGTTCACATATGAGCATTACATAGTGTCCCTATGGATCTGAGATTGTGCGGATATGGCAAAAATGTATTGAGTCCTTGATTGCTAATAAAACTCCACAGTCTTTCTTTGGACCGTTGGCCATATACAGGTTGGAGAAGTGTTGAAACGATACATGAGGGCATTTTGAAGCTGAAAAGTGAGTCTCTTGGACCATCAAGACATCCACCTTTAAAGAATGGGTCTATGTTAGAAGGACATTCCGCTTAAAGGGGCTGTTGAGATCTTTGGCATTCAGGGACATTATTTTTAGTGGCATGTTGGAGGAAGTACAATTTCTAGAATGGATCGCTGCTAGCAGGCATGAACAGTGTCAGCATAGTAAAGGGTGTAGAGTAGTTGGGTACGGTGATTTATAGGTAGTAGAAAATGTTGGTGGTCTTGGTGGGATTCAGTCTCATTTTTGATTTTGCAGGTATAGTGGAGGTCAGGATTCATTGTGGGTCCGTTGTATGTTTCCAGATCAGGAGTATATTCTTGATGCGTCCACAGATAGTGCTGTATTTAAAGCCAGAAAGAACAGTAAAAGGGGCAAAAAGGAATACATCTAAAAAAATACCTGTACCAAAAGATAGGGAAAATGGGCAGCTTAGCTGCTTGGAACTGTGGACAGATAGTGTAGTATTTACTGCTCTGCAAGGGGGATTGAGCATATGAGCTCCATGCTTCTCAAAAGAAGTGCTATTCATCTATAGAGGGGAGATTCCTGTTGCCGTGAGGAGGACCTCCATGCTGCCTAGGACCATTTTGTGTCTAATCTCTCATGCGGAGAAAGTGTATCAGGTTGGGTGGGCACCAGAAGGAAGTAAATGCCATTGCTTGAGCAGTTGAAAACCTTTTTCCACACCGTAGATTGGAGCTTTCTTTCCATTCCATGTGACAAGTAGTTTGTAGGAAATCCCCATCTATGGGAAACATTGTAGTTCCGTAGAGCTTTTGTTAGTGGTTCAAGTTTCTTTCGGTTGGCCGCAGTTTGCTGCGATATGTCTGTGTATAGAGAGATCCCAGAGAACTCATCTGGGATTGCTGAATTTTGTTTGGCAGCCACCATGATCCTGTCTTTAACATGAAAATAATGAGTCCTCGCCAGTGCATCTCTAGGTGCTGTATCCAGGAGGAATTTAGGCTTGGGGATTCGATGCGCTCTGTCGATACATAATTCAATGTAGCTCAGAGTAGTAATCAAGGCTTTCATAAGGCACTGATTAAATGTAGTTAACTCAATTGGAGTAACTGATTCTGGAATACCTCTAAACTTTATGGTGTTGCGCCTCGAGCGGTCTTCCGAATCAGTGATCTTATTTTGTAATTGCTGAATCTCAGATTCTTCCAGGACTCCTTGTTCTTTTTACACTGAAGATAGTTCCTAATGACATTGGCTGTTCCTGTTGGTATGGCATGATGGATAAGTATTTGTTTGTATCTCTCAGCATTGGGGAGAGCATTGTTCTTGACCAAATCTCCAACTGCAATTGTAGAAATGCAGCCCCCGACTTGCAAGGAACCTCTACCATGCTTCACTGCGGGCCTGCAGATACTCATTATTGTACCGTTCTCCATTCCTTTGCAAACAATCTGCCTTTTGCCATAACCAATTATTTAAAATTTTGATCCATCAGTCCAGAGCACCTGCTGCCATTTTTCCTATGTTTTAATGCATAGTTGAGTCACTTAGCCTTGTTTCCATGTTCCATGCATCTAGTGAAACCATTGTCACAGTAATCAATAGAAATCTCTTTAACAAAGCAGTAAAATCCAACAAGGGTTCTAATCTTTTCCCACTCTAAATCTGATAAAAAAAGGGGTTGCATTGACATACACTTTACATTTTTGGATTCAAGGGGCATATGACTGCACTCATTTTCAGTGCCCAAAGCCCAGAATAAGAAATAGCAGGCTCTGGGTTCTTGTTGATAAAAATCAATGTACTAGCAACATTAAATGGATATACTGAACATAAATGTGACTGTTCTTCTCTCTAAATGTTAATGTATAATGTTTTCTTTTTTTTACTACAAGTTTACTTTAAAATAGGCTACATTTTATTTAGGTATTTGCTTGTTAATAACGAATAGTACATTTTTGATGAATGTCTTTTTCTTTGTTTTTGTTATTGCGTCTATTGCTTTAATATGTCATTTCCTAATTTCCAATTAATTAAAGTTTCTATGGAGATAAAGCCAAAAACAGTGCATATTGTTTCTGCCCAAATTCATGGTGCTGCCATGTCAACAGCATAAGCTAAAATCCTTTCCCCAATGAGTTTAACTTTCATAGATGTCTTTTTCTCATAGTTACAGGGAATAACAAGTTGCTGCTTGTCACTGTGGTGATTGCTTTATCCTGAGCTGATGTTACATTCTGATTGGATGTTGTATTATGACATTGTACAGGCTTAAAACTCTTATTAGTTATTTTCAGCACCAAGCAGATAGGACTAAATCTACTCTGTCTGCTTTGCTGGTTGTTTTCATAAAGGATTAAGGGAGATATATGTGTTACTTTTCGTGAGGTCTTCATAATTTTGTACTGCATTAGTAAATGAATTTCAGATTAAAGTGGTTGGGATTTCCAGTGCACACACTTAAATTGTAAACATTGTTAATCTCTTACTTCAGTGCCTGTGATTGGTCCTTTAGTTCAGTATCCATTTTTATGTTTTATTCTCTAAACATATTATAGAGGGAAATTACTTTAATCCGCTGAGGTTTTCCAGAAGGTAACTTTAATCTTATTTTATACAGTGTACACAGAATACTTATATTTTTTCTCCCTACATTTTAAAAATTACTTGACAAAGCAATGTAATTCTGGAAAAGCTGATAACTAAAAAGTTCAAATTGTATAGGGGAACCCAAGATAAAATGTTTAATACAGCAATATATTAAATGATCATAACACATTTGCCATTCCTAGATCCTGAAAAATACATACAGTATATTTAGTTTATCAAATGTTACTACTGTTTTTTTAGACAATAGTTGATACTGATCAGTAAGCTACAAATGCTATTTTGCTGAATATTGCAATTCTACCCAAAATTAAAAAGTTCACCTTATTTATCCTAATGTGAGTTCTGTGCAATCCACTGCAAGCAGAACTCAGACCGAGTTACTTGGTGTTTATCTTCTGGAGTTTTAGATATTAGTACAGCTTAATATGGAACTTTATATATGGTAGTGCTGAAAATCTTGGTGCACGCAGAAAGTAATAAGCATATTGTTTCGGTGACAGTATTTAGGTTTGGAGAGTTAATTTATAAGTAGACTTAGGGTCAATAGGTAGTAGTTAAAATTTGAAGGTAAAGATGTGGGAAGGTGGGAGATATGATTAGGTGCTTAGGTAAGAATAAATGTTCATTGTAGAGTTAAAGGTTTATTTGTAAGGTTTAGGACAAATGTTAAGTGAAATGCTGTCTGCACATATAACAATCTGATTGCACACTTTCCTTTATTAACAATTTTCAAACACTTATATACAGTGGGGCAAAAAATTATTTAGTCAGCCACCAATTGTGCAAGTTCTCCCACTTAAAAAGATGAGAGAGGCCTGTAACTGGCATCATAGGTAGACCTCAACTATGAGAGACAAAATGAGAAAAAAAATCCAGACAATTACATTGGCTGATTTGGAAAGGATTTGTTTGCAAATTATGGTGGAAAATAAGTATTTGGTCAATATCAAAAGTTCATCTCAATACTTTGTTATATATCCTTTGTTGGCAATGACAGAGGTCAAGCGTTTCCTGTAAGTCTTCACAAAGTTGGCACACTGTTGCTGGAATGTTGGCCCATTCCTCCATGCAGATCTCCTCTAGAGCAGTGATGTTTTGGGGCTGTCGCTGGGCAACACGGACTTTCAACTCCCTCCAAAGGTTTTCTATGGGGTTGAGATCTGGAGACTGGCTAAGCCACTCCAGGACCTTGAAATGCTTCTTACGAAGCCACTCCTTCGTTGCCCGGGCGGTATGTTTGGGATCATTGTCATGTTGGAAGGCCCAGCCACGTTTCATCTTCAATGCCCTTGCTGATGGAAGGAGGTTTGCACTCAAAATCTCACGATACATGGCTCCATTCATTCTGTTCTGTACATGGATCAGTCGTCCTGGTCCCTTTGCGGAAAAACAGCCCCAAAGCATGATGTTGCCACCCCCATGCTTCACAGTAGGTATGGTGTTCTTTGGATGCAACTCAGCATTCTCTCTCCTTCAAACACGAGGAGTTGTGTTTCTACCAAACAGTTCTATTTTGGTTTCATCTGACCATATGACATTCTCCCAATCCTCTTCTGGATCATCCATATGCTCTCTAGCAAACTTCAGACGGGCCCGGACATGTACTGGCTTAAGCAGGGGGACACGTCTGGCACTGCAGGATCTGAGTCCCTGGCGGCGTAGTGTGTTACTGATGGTAGCCTTTGCTACATTGGTCCCAGCTCTCTGCAGGTCATTCACTAGGTCCCCCCATGTGGTCCTGGGATTTTTGCTCACTGTTCTTGTGATCATTTTGACCCCACAAGGTGAGATCTTGCGTAAAGCCCCAGATCGAGGGAGATTATCAGTGGTCTTGTACATCTTCCATTTTCTAATTATTGCTCCCACAGTTGATTTGTTCACACCAAGCTGCTTGCCTATTGCAGATTCAGTCTTCCCAGCCTGGTGCAGGTCTACAATTTTGTTTCTGGTGTCCTTCGACAGCTCTTTGGTTTTCACCATAGTGGAGTTTGGAGTGTGACTGTTTGATGTTGTATACAGGTGTCTTTTATACTGATAACAAGTTCAAACAGGTGCCATTGATACAGGTAATGAGTGCAGGAAGGAGGAGCCTCTTAAAGAAGAAGGTACAGGTCTGTGAGAGCCAGAAATCTTGCTTGTTTGTAGGTGACCAAATACTTATTTTCCACCATAATTTGCAAATAAATTCTTTCCAAATCAGCCAATGTGATTGTATGGATTTTTTTTTCTCATTTTGTCTCTCATAGTTGAGGTCTACCTATGATGCCAATTACAGGCCTCTCTCATCTTTTTAAGTGGGAGAACTTGCACAATTGGTGGCTGACTAAATACTTTTTTGCCCCACTGTACCAGCAAATATAGATTGTGAGGACTTACCTGCTTGCCTATAAATGAAATGAATTGGTAGGTACTGCTTAAGCTCTAAAATGAAATATTGTCCTTTAGGAATAATTCTCCATACACACTATCCAAGCCATCATCATCAATAAAATTATTTTATTTCCAACATAAAATATTAAAAAAATTAGTAGCAGTAGTAAGGACCAGGAACAATACTGGAATTTCATGATCCAATAAGTGCAGTCATACAAGAGACAAGTCACTTTCCTGAGTACAGAAACAAAATTCTCAGTGTTTTTAAAGTATTTTTCATGTGAGCACTGAGGTTACTGACAATGAAGAAAATATCACCATTGCACTGCACTGGGGACTATACACAAATCCTAACCTCATAACGCACATACTCAAACTAATTTTTCAATTTTTTATAAAATATCCAGGGTTCTAAAAATGATTTGGGCATGGTCAGGAAAGTATCCACTCTTTTTAGCAGCTCAAATCCTGAATTTTTGTCACTTCTACAGTTGATCGGCTGTGCCCTATCTTCTTGGTATATCGCACTGCACATAATATACCAATGGAAATGGTCACCACTACTGCTGCAGCAGCAAAAGGAGCATATTTTTTCATTAACAGGCCTTTTTAAGAGGTAACTAGATTAGTAAGTAGAAATAAATTGCAGCAAAGCAAGAAGACAAGTCAACTTCAGGGTAAGACCTAAAGTTAGGACATAATGTCATGTTGCTCTCAGTAACCCATAATCAGAAGCACTTGGAGAAAGCTGAAGACAGTCAACAGCAATATATGAATGTTGAGGAGCAGTAAGAGACGTTGATGACACTAAAGCTTGGGAAAAAGGCTAACTGCCTGTCTAGCACATGTCCCAGTACTGACTGCAATGGTGACAATGACAAAGAATTCCATCAAGGGCAGAGAACAAGGAAATTGTAGCGTCAATCACTATGGCAAATTACTTGTTTTTAAAATGACAAACATACTGTATACAGTAATTGATATTGAATATGCTTTTAGACTTTCACTATTTAAGCAAATATGGGAAGCGTGTAATGCTTCAGGGTCCATATTAATATATTATCAGCTTGAGGCAGCTTTGAATAAGTATAAGTAGAGGCCTTATTTCACTCCTAACTACACTATCAGTTCACCAACTCTGCCAGTGCTGGAAAACCAAAAACAGTACCAATTGCTAAAGGGCAAATGGCATCATGGGTTTTGTTTCCAGCTGTGTTGCCACAGTGTGGAACCCCACTTACGTAATAAGCAGTAAATGACTACAATTTCACTATGTTCTACCATATAAGCTACCGTGGTTCAGTGTCCTGAACTGTCCCAGTTGACTTTTTATGCCATCTTTTGTCCAATTATAGTACAATTTATTTGATAATAATTACGGTATAGTATTATTATTAATAATAATAACAATAACAATAATAATAATAATAATAAAACCTATTTTAATACCTATTTTAGCCAGTCTTTAATCTCACTTCCTAAAAATTACACCTGTGCCCAGATGATGATCAATAAGATATATACACATTTTAAACAAACAGAAAATTAGTTTTAAAACAAGCTCTCCCTCACCTCTCTAGTTGCTTGTACTGTGAAACTATTAATTCTCAAAGATCCCAACAAAGACTGTAAATTCGGGAGTCAGTTGTTTTCTAACAACATAGAAGGACCAGTTGTGTGCATACATTTAAGGCCTGCTAAGGTTCTGGTGCAATAGAAAGTAATAGAATAAAATAAAGATTTCTCCGTCTGTTTTGAAATTTGTAGATTAAATTCTCCACAACGCGTATTGCTATAGAGATGAATGAGGGCTTGTTTTAAAGTATTTTACTGCATGTTTAGTATATGTGAATACTGTAGTGTGGATAGTCTGGGTGCATTTTTCCAACACTAGCTGCCCTAATGGTAGATGCATAGTCTTCTTCAAACAATATTTTTGTCTTTGGTAAAAAAGGCAAATTTTAAATCATCAGCGGCCTCAGGAAATCACACTTTTTCCTATAATATTTTCATGTAAACATCTTCCAGGATGTGTGTTCAGGCAGAATATCTAGCAATATTGATTCACAGTATTGTACTGTTCCTGCCCCCAAGACCCCTAGAGTTCATATTCTCATCTGTCCCTAATGTTGAGAGATATTATCCAAAAAGCCATTGAGCTGCTTGTCAAAATCTTCTAAACTGACTCATGGGCGTATGGACAATACACACTCAACTCAAATCCATGGAGTGTATACATTTTTTACTCATTTCAAGTTTTAGACTAAACTCTGCAATGCATGTATGAGATCCTTGATCTCTATATTTTATTGTGCCAGAAGACCCTGGTAAAGGATAGTGGACACCAAACTTCAGTATCCATGTGCACGTCCTGTATACATCTGCCATATTTATAATTGAATTTCTAAATTTCTCATGCACATTTAATATTTTACATGTTCTCCTTGTGCCTGTGTGGGTTTCCTCCGGGTACTCCGGTTTCCTCCCATACGCCAAAGACATGCTGGTAGGTGAGTTTTCTCCTGTCTAAATTGGCCCTAGTATATGTAAGTATGAATGTGAGTTAGGGACCTTAGATTATACGCCCCTTGAGGGTTAGGGACTGATGTGAATGTACAATATATATTTAAAGCGCTGAGTAAATTGACAGCGCTATATAAGTACCTGTAATAAATAAATAAATAAAAAAAGGTTCTTAAAATAAAAAAACAGGCTTTTGCTATATGGCACATGGAGGTTTTACAGTCAGCCCTGCAGTTAGAAAATATGCATGTGGCTTCTTTGTGCAATTGGTATTTGTATGATAAAATTGTCCTGCCAGCAGAGGTGTCAATTTGTAGCACTGACTCAGTAAATGAGCATAACCTGCCTGATTCGAATATTGAATTCAGAGCATTCAACCATGTGGAAAACATTGTTTTGTTTGTGTTAGTTCAAACAGCTGGTCATTAATGCAGGAACCATCTCTAGAGTGAAGTGCTACTGGACATGAATGGCTTCCTGATTAATGCTGGTCATGGAAAGGTTCTTCATCAAGCAATGATGCTCAGAGCAGAATAATACAACATGATTTGACTGTTCGCTAACAGGGTACTATGTCATTGTGTCACTAAGCAATTGAGGTTATTATGGGGCAGGGTAGACAGACGGGACAGAAGGGTTACCAGACCGTGGCATTTTTAGAAATACAGGCCTGACCTACTTAGAGATATTCTCTCTGGCTGGCAGCTGCACACTACAAGGAGTCTTTCCCGATAGGCAGAATCTGTTGCTAGGAGGAATTAGCATGGTCTATTCTGTACAGAGACTTGCTGATTAAATAATAAAAGCTGACTGGAATTAAAGAGATTTGGCTGTGTATTATGTAGATTTATTTCACTTTCTCTACTTTATGATATCAAGGGAGGTAAAAAAAATCACTAATTTATGTTGTGAGGTATTTTGACTGATATATAAGCTTTGGAGGATTTCTGGATTTAATGAGCACTCTTCAAAAAAAAAAAGCTGAACACACAATACAGTAGCAAGTCTGTTAAACAACAAAGTAATAGTTTTATCGTATTTTGTGACAAACAAGTACAATGTCATCTGCACAGCATTAAGAACAGTTAATTTAATGTGCATAATTACTTATAGGATATCAACAACTAAATGGTTTACTGTGAAATAAATGTAACATATGTGCCATTTGCAAAAATGATATCACTATAAAAAAAAAAAAAAAAGGTTTTCAAAATGAACTAAAAATGCAAAGTAATTGGTATGAAAAATATATGTACACTGTTTTTAACCAAGTCTGTTTATATTTGCATATTTTTTCCTTTTAACCTATGTACACTGGTGGGTAAAGAGCATAGTTTTCTGGCATAGAAGGGATTAGACTTATATTATTTATACACTGTATGGGTTTTGTCCGGTTCCTGAGGAATCCTTCAAAATTCACTAAGTGGGTAGCCCTGTTTGCTACCTTTTGCCCAACACCCCTCAACTGAAAGCCAGGTGGAAAATTGTAAGCCTAAAAGTGTATGTATCCAATCAGATATAACAGCTGCTCACATATTTTGACAGCTGGCTGACTTTATACAGCTGCTGAACCTCTCATAGGCACTGGGTAAGAGTGCCACATATGCCCACCCGTTCTGCCCCTCTCTATTCATAGAAGCTATGCTATAGCTTCCATCAATAAAATCACTCTGTGAATGGAGAATGGATGGATGAATGAATGAAAAGTCCACCTCCTTCTTTCATAGAGTGTTTTTACATGCAGAGCGCTGGTGTGGGGATGTGGCAGAGCTATGCCTGTGTTTGAGTATTTTAAGTTTGCATCCCACATGGCTAAATATGAGAATAAGAGCACATGTATTACAGTCTCAGGACAGTAGTTATACTGATATATGTTTGTAGACCTGACTGTTTACTAATGCTGTGATATGATTTGTTAATTGACATATTGTTATCTGCTGATTATAAATATTATAAAAAACATTGTTGATGACATAGTTGTAAGCCGTGTACTGGGGTGGGCTCCCCAGGATACAGTGAAGTCACGAACGAGGAAAGCAACCCCAACACCAGCTTTTGCCACAACAGAATTTTACTTAGATGTGGCAAATAAACACAACCACAAATGCTGGGATCATACAATAAATTTACATACACCCAGCCCAGAGGGCTGAGACCCTTGTTCTGCACAGCATGGCGCCTTCTGATGGATGAAGGTAGAAAGAGTAGTAATTTACCTACTGGCGGGCACAACTAAGCTGCCACACCTTACCTGTTATTACCCTAAAGAGCAGGAATCAGTGTATGGGTGTATGGTATGGGCTAGCCTACGGTGCAGCACAACAGCTTACAATCTTACACAAATCTACAGTATTCCCTCTCCCATAACTGGTCCTGTAGCACGTGCCTGAGTATTCCTTCTGAGCAAAACGCCAGTCTGGCTTGAGTTTGTAGGATTTTATCAGCTCTCCAATGTGAAATGTCACTTAAGTTGTGGAGTCCTTCCAATGATCAGTAACAACACTTGTGGCCTGACACAAACAGAGCCCCTAACTAACTAACTATAGGCCTGGACTCAGTCTCATGGCGCCAACACTGAAATGAGATGCGTGCACGATCTTACCGACCCGGGTCTGCTTTGTATCTGGTGACTCTGAACAGAACAAATGTCTCTCCAACAAGCATGCGGTCTCGCCGTATATGTTGCTTAGTTCCTCTGCTCTCATCAGAATTCCTGGCAGCAATCTCATCAGCATTCCTGGCAGCAATCTCATCAGCTTCCTGGCAGCAATCTCATCAGCTTCACTTAGCTGCAGCTCTGGTTACGGAAGGATGCTCTCACACCTGGATGTCATCAGATTCTCAGCTCACACGGCCCCCCTCATTCACCATTCTCCAGAACATGGCTGCTCTCTCTTCTTCATGTTCTCTCCCAACTCAGTGTGAAAACTCCACCTCTTCATGAATATAGAAATATCTATGCAGTCTGAGGCTGTGTTAGAAAAACAGTGACATCTTGTGGCTAAACTGCAGAATGTCAGTCAAAACATTGAATTTACTCCACACAAGCAGTATTCAAACAATGAGAGCTGTTTCCCCATCTCACATAGTTACATAGTTAGTCTGGCTGAAAAAAGACAAAAGTCCATCCAGTTCAACCATAGAAAAAAAAAAGTTATAATCCTATACCCACAGTTGATCCAGAGGAAGGCAAAAAAACCCCAGCAAAGCATGATCCAAGTTGCTCCTGCTGGGAAAAAAATTCCTCCTTGATCCCCCGAGAGGCAATCGGATAATCCCTGGATCAACTTTACCTATAAATGTAAGTATCCAGTTATATTCTGTGAATTTAAGAAACAATCCAGGACTTTTTTGAAACAATCCACTGAGCTGACCAGAACCAACTCTTGAGGGAGTCTATTCCACATTTTCACAGCTCTCACTTTGCAGAAACCTTTTCCGTGTTTTAAGATTACATTTCTTTTCCTCCAGATGTAATGATCATAATGGTAAACAGAATTGCATTACTAATTGATATTATTTTATATAAAATAGTGTTTATTATTTAAATATGTTATGAGTGGAATTTTATGTAGATTAGGGGGGAGTATCCTAGGGTGTACTGATTAACCACTTGACTTCCAGAAGGTTTTACATTTCCTGACCAGGGCCTTTTTTTTTGCTGCTATTCAGCACTGTGCAACAGGAAATTACTCGGTCATGCAACACTGTACCCAAATTAATTTTATATCATTTTATATAATTTTTTTCACACAAATAGAGCTTTCTTTTGGTGATATTTAACCACCATTTGGGTTTCTTTCTATTTTTTTCTATATATCCAAAAAAAGATAAAACATTTTGAAAAAAAATGTCTTTTTTAGTTTCTGTTATATAATTTTGCAAACAAATACTCTTTCTTCATAAATTTAGGCCAAAATGTAATCTGCTACATTTCTTTGATAAAGAAAATCCCAAATCAGTGTATATTTTTTAGTCTGTGTGAGGATGCTGCTGCTTGCCCCAAGGGAGGCACGCAGTGCAGATTAGTACCGTGACATATAGGTATGTTGGAGAGCCTGGAAGATCTACTCGCCAGCAGTAAATGTACTGCTTGCTGTCGGTAAATGGTTAAGGGAAGAAAAGGGGTAATTACACTGAGCTAGTCAGTTATATCAGCAACAGGAATACCAGACACAGTGATGCAAAATAATATTTTTCCTTTATTAAATTAGTCAGCAGGAACTAATTTTATGCTGACATGTTTCACACCAGACACAGTGCTTTCTACAGAAATCCTAGTGCAAAAAATCCTGGTTGCTTTGCTGGGTACAAGCCGAGCCAGCACCCCGGATGTGATTGGGAAGTGTGGAGCCCAATTTAGCCTGGAGAGCCTTGTGAAATATTTGACTGTGCTAATCAGATATCTCTGAGGAAGGATGTGTTTCCCCTAAAAATGCATAAGACTAGAAGGAGAGAGGGTTGCTGATCAAGATCAACATTTGGTCATTTGTATGCAGTGGATTAGTTGAGTCTAGCCTTAGATGCATTTTATGTTTGATACATTTTTTCCAAGCACTTTTGTACATGTAAGATATACATTTTAATAAAGTGTTATTGAAGATACAGTATCTCAGGATGCCTGTGCACATTTTATCTGTTCTATCTGCTGAAAATGATCTTTTAACAGGGGTGTATCTTTTCAACACTTAAGAAGAAGGAAGAGGGGCACCAGACTAAGTGCAGCATTAAATGCACAATTTATTGTTAAAAATAACAATTAGCAACTCACAGGAAGTAAAAAAAGAAATGAGCATGTCACCAAATGGCTCCAGGGAGGCAGTGGAGGACAAGTGGTATCCATGCGTCTAATATTGGCTGGAAGTGTATCCTGGAGTGGCTGGCCACTGCGGGAAACCAACATGGAACACAAATGGCACAGGGGCAGACGTGACGTCAGGCTAGGAGCGTGATGACATGGGTGGATAGTAATGCGTTTTTGAAGCGAGGCTTCTTCCTCAGACCTCATGTAGTTTTATTATACCCCTCCAGCGCCAAATTTGTATATATTGTCTTTTCAACACTTGAGTGCTGACAGTTTTTGTTGTTTATTTGTAAGCAGTTAGAAATACAATGTACAGTCAACCTTTATTTTTTTCTACCGTTACAGCAGTTGTGTAGGGTGTATAAAAATTACTGTATAGTCCAATAGGTTACTGAGTTGGAGCCAGTGGTCAGCCCCTGATAATAGAACTGGCCTGATACACCTCCCTGTTTCTCTGCAATACAAGTCTGTGTGAAGATGCTTTTGATGAGGGATGTGGATGTTACTCAGCTGTGCCACCAGAAATAACTAGAGCATGAGTGTCAAACTCCATTTCATCGTGGGCTGTATCAGCATTATGGTTGCCCTCAAAGGGTCAGTTATATCTGTATGACTAGAGCACCCCACCTCCTATACATCAGATGTCAAGAATCCCCACCCTCTCTAACATCACCGTGCACCCCCTTTGGGGGCAGAGCTGGGAAGCAGAAAGTTCAGGGTCTGGAGGAGGACCAGAGGAGGAGTGGAGTCAGTTACCAGAGTCTGCTTAATGCTGAGACCAGCGAAGGCGGAGATGAGGGGGTGCTGCAGCTGCACTGAGAGGTGCAGGATCTGGTGGAAGAGTTCTGTCCTCCTCTCTGCTGCCGACTGCTGAGACAAGGTAGACAGAGAAGAGGGGGGTACCATGACTGCAGGAGAGGTGCAAGGGCCACATGAAATGACCTGGAGGGCTGGATTGGGCCCACGGGCCTTGTGTTTGACACTTGTGCACTAGAGTATAGGGCAGGAAGGAGCATTTTCACTAAAAGAAAATTATATTTTAGGTTATTTTCAATCACACATCAGTCACAAACCATAACATACAGGGGTAGAGAACAATAAAAAGAATAAAAAGGAGTGTTTCTTCAGTTTAGTTTTAAATACAGCCATATGAATCATAGTAATGAGTATAATGTTGCAGGCATTTGTTTAATGTATACTCTTATGGTTTATTGTATGAAATATTTCTAATAAAAATTAGCTCACTTGCCCATTGAAAAGGTAGATCCTGTAGCGTTCCAATTCCTATCTTGATTGTACCAGTGCTGACAGAGAACTGGGCAGCAATTTCTTCTTTTCAGATGGGCATTGGTGTTGCAGACACCCAAAGAGGCATTTACTTCTTCTTTGCATGTAAATTTTATGTTGGCATTTTTATTTAAATTACAGATTTCCTTTAAAAGGTCTGGTATAATATAATTTTATTTTTACTATTTTAGTTGTAACTTTTCCTGTTAAAAGCAAAACAAGAAGCTGTTTATGATTTATTTGAATTCAATGTTAAATCGGGAAAAGCTGCAGTTTAAACATGTAAATGGCCTTATATTTACAATTTTGTTCTTATCTTGGTGTAAATTGGTGGAAGAAAGAGCATAGGATGATGTGCGATTCCATAGAAGCTGCAGTAGTGCTCTCTTTGATTAACATTAGTAATTTACAAAACGCCTCGCAGCAAGCATTACAGAATATTGCAGTTTTTTAGCAAATAATTTAAGGTGGAAAGAAGAGGTAAAGAACAGTATACAAACCATAGTGTAAAATATAATGGCGTTGCTTATCAAATAATTTTATGCCTATATAAAAATACCTTTCACAGGGCACTCCAAAGAATTCTTCTTATTTAGTATGATGATATTTGAGTTTAAGGTGTTACTCTACCCACAACAGTAAAATCAGTCTGTATATGCAGTAAAGCATGCTTGGTATACTCATTGTGTAAAATAAGGAGGTAATCCTCTGCATTTTGTAAATACGCTGTTTGATCTTTACTTCTCTGATCCTCTCCTTCTTCCAGTGCCTCCCTCTTATCTCCTGATAAAACATATCATGAGGAGTCATTCTGCACATGTTCAGTTAGGTGTGTATTGCTAGAGAGATTTTTTTGTGTCTTGGGAGAGTGCATGTGATCAGCAGAGGGCCAATCAGCACTGTCCAGACAGAGGGTCAGGAGTCCTGCATCCTGAACATGGCGGCCGAGGAGAGCGTGAGGCACTAGCACTCTGCTAGGCTCCACTTTCCATCCTTCCCAGGGACCCTCGGAAATAAAAAAATGAAGGGGCAGACTCACCGGAGTTAGGTGGGCCGAGCAGGAGAGGCCGGAGAGCAGGGGAGCTGAGTGGCCCGTGAAGAGAGGCAGGAGCCGGGTCAGCCGGGAGACGAGGAGACGCGGCGGGATCATGTGACAAGCCGCGGAGGATCTCTGGGAGGAGGTGAGACCGGCCGGCATCCTGAGCAGAGAGGGAAGTGCCGGCTCACTCCTGGCTTCGTTCCCCGGCATGCAGACTGGCCCTGGACCCTGGAAAACTGTGAGAAGCAGCCTGTAGCCTTGTGATGACCTCCAGGTGACTGAGAGACCAAAGGAGACCCAGAGGAATCCCCCTGGGACTGAGAAAGGCCCTCTACCCGACGACCAGAGCCTCTTACAAGTAAAGAGACGGGTGAGTGTGAACGGCTGGGGCTTTTTACATACTGGAACATTGTGTGTGTACTATAATCTCCTGTGGCAGAGGGGAGAAAAAAAGGTGAAAGAGAGGAGGGGGGATTCCCAAGGGTCAAGAAGAGGTGGAGAAGAGAAGAGGAATAAGGAGACACAGAAAAGTAGAATAAAAGGAAAAATAGCAAGGCAAGGCTGGGTTAACAAGCCATAGACATTTGACTTACATTTGTATAAGGGGTCATAGAAGAAAACAAGACCCATAGAGGACATGAAGAATAAAGGAATTAAAGGAGCAGGACTCAAAGGGTCTCAAACGGGAATGATTAAGAAATATACTACTCAAGGAAATAGTACTCCAGAAAGGCCCCAAGATACTAGTGAAAAGGGTGAAATGGAAATCAGTCTGGGAAGTAACCCTAGATTATCACTGGACATGAATAGCAGCTGTAGTCAACAAACGGTGGAAAGGCTGGAGAAAAACGAACCTGAGGGTGAACTACATGTACCAAATAAAAAAGAGATGACAGAAATGTTTCAAAGTCTGGAGAAAATGATAAAGCAAGAAATTACATCTATTCGGAATGATTTGGGGCACCTGTTGCTGAGAGTGGAGGAAACAGAGGAGAAAGTTAAAAATCAGGCCCAAACCATTGTTAAACTAGAAAGGAAGATAATAAATATGGACTTTATTCAGAAAAAACGTTTTTATAGGATGGAGGTTCAAGAGAATAAAGAAAGAAGGAGTAATCTTAGGGTACGAGGAATCCCAGAGTCTGTAAAAGGGGAATCACTGTATGAACTAGTTGGTAAAATTCTAAACTCCATAATGGATAGAGCGGAATCAGAAGTGATTAATCTGGATGGAGTGTTCAGAACAGGAAAGTTCAAACAGATCATGGGGAAGGAGAGACCGAGGGATACAGTTGTTCAATTTCAAAAATCTGGGGACAAAGATAAGATTTGGAGGAAGAGTAAAGGAAGATCAATAATTAAATATAGAGATTTAGATATCCAAATCTATGCGGACTTAACATCAGAGACCCTATGGAGAAGAAGATCCTTGAGACCTTTATTGGAACAAATGAGAAAGCAGAAGGTGCAGTATAGATGGGGAACCCCAGAATGCCTAATTGGATGGAGAAACGGAGTCACAGCCTATCTGAGATTTCCAGAGGAACTGAGAGTCTTTTGTGAGAGATTGGACTTGCAAAGAATGGAAATAGAAGGATGGGAAGAAGAAAAAGGAGAATTAGAAGATATAAGAAAAGAGGACTGGCTGCGGGTTAGGGGAAGAAGAGGGGGCGGTTTGGGGCAGGGGAGAGAGGGAGGGGAGAAATAGAGACTCGATTTTTTTTTTCTCTCCCTTCCACGCTCCTCATTTCCCACCTACCCCCTTCTGAAAATAGGGTATTTCTTCTGGACTGATTTCATCTTTTTTTTTTTTCTTTCTGAGTCAAATTCTTAGAGAGAGGTAAACTGGGGAGGATGGAGGAGGGGTGAGCCGCCCATGGGCGGAGGTCAACCCCAAAGTCTTAAATCAAGGGTGGGAATGATCCCACAAATGATTAGTAGGCACTTTACAAGCCTAAAAAGAGATGGATGGAAGGGGGGGAGGGAGGGGACGAGAGTTGGATGGGAGGGAGGGAGGGGAGGAGGTATTGGGTCAATACTCTGCATGACAGAAGGGATAAAGAGGAAGAGGCAATCTGGAAGAGAGATGGAGTTAATTGGGAATGATGGAAGAAATACAGTTTATAACCTATAATGTGAACGGGTTGAGTTGTCCAGGGAAGAGATGTAGGTTGTTTAATGAGTTACATCATAGGGCTACGTCAGTGGTATTTTTACAGGAGACGCATTTTGAGATAGAGGCAAACGTGAAATTGAAATCCAAACACTACCCAACATGGTACTATGCAGATTCTCCAATTAAAAGAGCAAAAGGGGTTGCAATAGGTTTTGCAAAGAATATGAGATTTGAGCTGGAGGATAGAAGAACCGACCCGGAGGGGAGGTTTTTATTCTTAAAAGGTAGACTCCAGGGGATTGAGTGTACTTTAGCCAATATATACTGCCCTAATAAAAACCCGGAGATGTATATGAAGGGTCTGCTGAAAAAATTAATGGAATTTAAAAAAGGGCGCCTGATAGTAGCTGGAGGCCTAAATTTCTGTATGGACCCACAAAAGGATAATACCTCTTCCGTGCAAAGAGAGGGGAGTAGGTCTCTGAGAGCTCTGAAAAAAGTGATGCATGAATATCAACTAGTGGACACTTGGAGAATAAAGCATATGAAAGACAGAGACTATACCTTCTTCTCTAATGCACATGAGATATACTCGAGATTAGATTACATCTTAATAGAGCATCAACTTATAGATCATCTGGTTAAAATTGATATAGAGACAAGGACGTTCTCGGACCATGCTCCGGTTGTAATGAAAATGGGATGGGGAAGAAGGTGGACGGGAGGATTAGGGTGGAGGTTAAATGAGGGTCTTCTTCTGGATGAGGATGTAGTTCAGAAAATCGAGAAAGAGATTAAAGTATACTTTAAGGAGAATGAAACAGAGGACGTATCGATAGCTACAGTCTGGGAAAGTCATAAGGTATTCATAAGAGGAATCTTGATCGCGGCGGGAGCAAAGAAGAAAAAGGAAAGAAGAGAGAGGGTCAGTGGGCTCTTAAAAGAAATATTGGACTTGGAGCAGATCCATAAGAAGAAAATAACAAAAGATACGAGACAGAGGTTATCGGATAAAAAAGATGAGCTAGAGAGGTTGATGGATGAGGAGAAGAGAAGAGTATACAACAGGGTTTTGAACGAGAGATATAGATGGGGGGACAGACCAGGAAGATATCTAATGAGAGCTTTGAATAAAAAGAAAAATAGGAACTATATAGAAAAGATAAAAAGTTCAAAGGGGGAGTTGGTCCACTCAAATAAAGAGATTATTAAAGTGTTTACGGAGTATTACAAAAAGTTATATAATATTAGCCCACAAGGCCCCCTAAAAGAAGCCCAAGAGGGAATTAATGAAAAAAAGATGACATACTTAAAAAATGCGGGATTGCCAAAACTAAGTGAAGCACAGTTGAACTCCCTAGACGCAGAAATCTCCCAGGAAGAAATTAAAATAGCATTAAGAAGCACAGGGGGGGGAAAAAGCCCAGGCCCGGATGGATATACAGTTAAGTACTATAAGAAATTTAGTGAAGTACTGCTACCCAAGTTGGAGAAATATATGAATGCTCTGGGAGGTGGGATGGAAGTGAGGAGAGAATCCCTACAGGCCCATGTAGTACTTATTCACAAGGAGGGAAAAGATCCATCTCAGTGCTCCAGCTACAGACCTATCTCATTATTGAACACAGACACTAAACTGTATGCAAAGGTGTAAGCAAACAGGTTGAGGGATCTGATGCCTGAATGGATTCATGGAGACCAGGTGGGCTTTGTACTGGGGAGAGAAGGTAGAGATAACGGCTTGAGAACCCTGATGCTTATTCAGAAAAGTAGAAAGGGGAAAGCCCCGGTGGTGCTCTTGTCAATTGATGCAGAAAAGGCATTTGATAGAGTGGACTGGGGCTTTATGATGGACAACTTAAAAGTGCTGGGGATAGGTGAGAGAATGCGAGAGTGGATAAGTAAATTATATAGGGAGCCTACTGCAATCATCACGGTAAATGGGGAGAGATCAGAACCCATCGGAATGTCTAATGGTACAAGACAGGGCTGTCCACTGTCCCCTCTGCTATATGTATTGTCACTCGAACCTCTGTTGTCAATAATAAGAAATAGTGGATCGGTAAAGGGAATTCAGATAGAATCCATAGAACATAGAGTAGCGGCCTTTGCGGACGACTTATTGTTCTATGTGGGGAATCCCCGAATAACTCTCCCAAATATAATGAAGATTCTGAAGGAGTATGGTGAACTATCAAATTTAAAAATTAATCCAACGAAAACAGAGATCCTGAATATTAATATACCAAAGAATGAAAAAGAAAAACTACAAAAAGAATTCCCCTTTATATGGAGAGAAAAAGAGATAAAATACCTAGGAATAAAACTCACTGCCTCATCTAAGCATTTGTATAGATTAAATTATATCTCTTTAATAAATGAGATCAGGGAAGACTTAAAAAGACTAGAAGGAGGAAATCCATCCTGGATAGGACGTATAAACCTAGTCAAAATGGTAATTATGCCTAAAATACTGTATAGATTTCAAATGGTACCAATTAAAATTCCAGAAGCCTTCTTTAAGATAATGAAAAAAATGTTAACAAGATATATTTGGAAGAATAAAAAACCTAGAATAGCATATGAAACATTGGGTAGGACTAAAGAGAAAGGGGGATTGGGCCTACCAGATGTCAAGAGATACTATAAAGCAGTGGTTTTAGCAAGAATATATGACTGGACATTTAACCATAAGGGGAAAAGCTGGGTAACAATTGAAAATGATCTTAGTGGCAATAGATTGAGTCAGATAATATGGGTTCCACCACAGTTCAGGGAAATTAAAGAAAGCACAAGTATCTACACTTTAAATGTCTTTAGGGTATGAGACAATTTACACAAAAACATGAAATGGGAATTTAACTCTATATTAATGCCTCTCACAAATACTGAGTACTTCCCCCCGGGACAGGACAAGATATCAGGGAGATGGTTTAGAAAGGAGGATACCCAATTGAGAGATGTTTTGGTGGAGGGAGAATTGAGATCACTTAAAGAGTTAATAGAGAAGAAGGGAGATATTTTTATTAGAATAGATGAGTGGAAATATCATCAATTGAAAAGTTTTATTGGAAACCTACCGAAACCCCTGAGAATAAAACGGGAGTGGAATATGTTTGAAAGGTTGTTAGAGACACGAAGGGATGGGAAGCACGGTATCTCAAAAGTGTATAGAATACTCACAGAATTAGACACAAACACAAAGTTAATTTTTATGACAAAATGGGAAAGGGATATGGGAGTTGGGTTTGATGAAGATAGACAGAGAAAGATGTTTAGATTGATACACGATAATGTTAGTATGAGAGAGGTTGAGGTTAATTATAAGTGTGTGACACGATGGCATATTACACTGAGTGTAGAGCACAAGATGAATGGGGAAAACTCAAATATGTGTTGGAGAGGATGTGGAGAGATAGGCACGGTGTTTCACATATGGTGGGAATGTCCGAAAATCCAGGCTTTTTGGAAGATAATAGTTAAATTAATTGAAGAAATAACCGGAATTGACATAGGGTTAGACCCAACGACGTGCCTCCTACACAATGTGGAGACATCTGTAAATAAATATAAAGATTCAGGTATTTGGTACTTCTTGAATGCGGCGAAAGGGTTGATACCCAAGTTTTGGCGGAAAGCTGAGGTACCGAAGGAGGTAGACTGGATTAATAGAGTAAACCAGATAGGTAGAATGGAAAGATCATACCATATGCAAGAAGATAGGATGAGTTTATTCCAAGAGATGGGAAAAGTGGGAAAGAGCAGGATTAAAAGAGAAATATAGGAAGATATGAACTAGGATGTTAGCAAAAAAATTAATAAGCCTCAAGAGATTAGAAAGGGCTAGAGTCTGCAGAGGGGGAGGAGGAGGGAGGAGGGGCGGGAGGGGGGGGTAGTGGGACGGGAGGGAAAAGAGTTTTTAGTAAGGGAAAGGTAGAAAGGTTATATAATTGTCTATTTGTATGAGAATTATTTCCCTTTTTGGGTTTTTGTATTAATATGAAAAATTTAATAAATATTTAAATTAAAAAAAAAAAAAAAAGGAGTCCTGCATCCTTCTAGAGCAGAATGAAAACTCTTCCTACGAACTTTAACCAGTGCTCTGCTGGACACTGATAGAAGTCACAAGACTGGTCTAAATGCTGATGAGTATTTAGAAATGTATATTTACTAAAATAATTGCATTTCCATATTCTGTATACTGTGGGAGACCACGTATAGTGAATGCAGGGTCCTGGGTTTATCAACACTTTAGGGCCTTTAAAAACAATGTTCACATTACACTTGTATTCAGTTCATTCAGGTTTCGACTTTCAAGTTTCAGTGATATTACATTTAAAGTAGAATAAAGTCAAGTGTTACTGTACTTTACATTTACGCATTTCCTTATTATGCCTATATTTGTTTCTCAAATAAATGTATAAAATATCTAATATTAACTCGTAAATCTGTTATGTTTGCTATTATACATCTTGGTTTGTTCATTAGACAACAGAATGTGATGTACACTAGGATTTTGTGTTAATTAGCACTGTATGGGGTCAGACCTGACTTTTGGCCAAGTGCCTGGACTCTGTAAATGAACATTTAATCATGCAAATTAACACATAAAAAAGGAAGAAGAACATTAGACGGTTTTGCAAGATTTGTAACACTATACAGTATTTGTATTGAAATTAAACTTATTATTCTAGAACAGATGTCCACTCTGGCTGTTTTTGTTTGGCTTGGTTGCCATTCTCATATACATTGCTGACACTGCCACACTGTCCCCAAAGATACACAATGTCAGAGGTGTTTACATGTGCCTCCCCTGAACCTCACCATAGCATAACTATGAGTACTTGGCTAAGTGCACATATTTAAATGGCAGGCTAATGACAACAGTTAACTGAATAAAATGGATTACATGTCTCTTCTGCAAAAAACAGCCTGCCTGTTCACGGGTTTTTAATTATAAACTTTAGTTCCTCTTTAATTGGGACTCATCCCAAAACTGACAAATTAAATGCACAACATGTGAATGAGTAACAAAACCATATCAGCCCATTACTCAGCCATTACTCAGCCTGGTACATCTGGTTGCAGAAGTGTTTGCAGTGTGACCTGGTGATGCAAGAAGAAGGGAAGATCTATGGATATAATCTCAGTCCTCATAATTGAACCTGGTGAAAATCTAGGTGGTAGAGGGTGGTCAGTAACCCCATGGACACCTTTAATAACTAAACAAGATGACAAATTATCAGTGTCAAAAATCAGCTGGGTCATTCCTCTCCATTTTCTCAGGGATACCAACCAATCTAATATTGTTATGACATGTTCTCTAGGTCATCAGCCTTGTCTTCTGCCACCCTGAGTAGTGTTTTTGCTTGATAGGGTCTTCAACCTCACTAATATGTCTTTCCACACAGTTTTTCCACACGGCAGTTCTCATCCTTTTGCATATCAGCACAAAGTATATTTAAATCCTGCCTAAATGCATAAATTTTCCGCATCAGTGTGGCATGTAAAGTGTGTATAACTTTAAGTACCTGAGACAATGTGAGTTCCAGATTCCTTTCAGAGCCAGCTGGCAAGGATGAAGATGGAGAGTCCATGTGAGGTAAAGAGGTAGCCTGTTGTGTAGACCAGGGGCGGACTGACCATTTGGAAACTCGGGCACTGCCCGAGGGCCCAGGGTCAGTAGGGGGCCCCATGAGATGCCCCTGGTACTTTTTTTATAGGCTTTTTAGAGTTTGGGCAAGGATACAGGGGCCCCATGATCCCCTATTGCCCAGGGGCCCCATGAGTTGTCAGTCCGCCCCTGGTGTAGACACTAGAGGGAAATGCTCAGGAAGGTCCTTAGCAAAGGTGGAGGTGGGAGAGGAGGGCACCATCTTTCTTGGGTTGCATGGCCTTGCTTATATGAACTAGTGACTGCCTATCCCAACATCCCACCCACTGAGCAAACAGCACTACCCAAGTAGGAGAGACACCGCAAAGTGTACACAAGGAGTGCACAGCAAAATCACCCCACAGCAGAGCAGAATTGGGCAGGATCATTAAATATTTAATGTATTGGCAGAGCTGCAGGAGAATGTGACTGCTCACATCATGCATTCAGCCATGCCCCCCATCTGGAGAAGATCACATGGCTCATGTGTCATGACTGATTTGATTCTTGATATAAAGGACTGTCTTCAAACCAGAAAGATTTTTATTTAACCACTTGCCCTCCAGAGGATTTAACCCCCTTCCTGACCAGGCCAATTTATTTGTGCGGTCCTGCAACGCTATACATAAATTAAACTTATGTAATTTTTTTCCCCAGAAATATAACTTTCTTTTGGTGGACAGACAATTAAAAAAAATATATATTTTTTACTTTTTGCTATAGGAAATATCCAATAAAAAGTTTTAAATATCAAATTTCTCCCATAAATTTAGGCCAAAATGTATTCTGCTACATGTCTTTGCTAAACAAAAATCCCAATAAGTGTATATTAATTGGTTTACATGAAAGATATAGCATCTACAAACGGTGGTATATATACTGGGATTTTAATTTTTTTTTTATATTAGTAATGGTGGTGATCAGTGACTTATAGAGGGACTGTGGGACTGCAGCAGTCATTCTAACAATGGGTGGGAACTGACTAATGGCCACTGATATCCCCAGTGACACTAATACAGTGATCAGTGCTAATAAAAAGCACTGACACTATACTAATGACACTGGGCAGGAAGGGGTTAACATCTGGGGCGATTAAAGGGTTAACTGTGTGCTGTTTTACACTGTGTGCTGTTTTACTTGGGAGACATGCTGTTTTGTATCTCTCTGCTGTGCTTTTCATTGGGGTGCAACCTATATGCTAGAGATGGTTTGCACCTAAATGGAAGGGGGTCTGCTGTGCTGGGGGAGAGGTTTATGGGAAGGCTGGAGGAGTATTTAAACTAGGATCGAGGGGGGAGGGAGAATTAGATTATAACGGGGTAGACAGATCAGACAGGGGAGAGTACTTATTGGTGGGTGGAATGGGGAAAGATGGGGGGAGGGCTATGGCAGATGATAAGAAGGTTCCCATGTTACAAACAACCAGTGGAATTGGTACAATTTGTATGAAAATAAAAAATATCTAAAATTCGTGTGCACAAGGTGTCAATGGATTAAAGTGTCTGTTCACCAATGCCAGAAGTCTGCTAAGCAAAATAGTTGAGCTAGAAGCTTTGGTGCATGAACAGAACTATGATTTAATTGGTATTGCTTAATCTTGGCTACATTCTTCGTATTACTGGGCAATTAATATTCCTGGCTATGTTCTATTTTGGAGAGACAGGGTAAATAGGAAAGGTGGTGGTGTCTGTTTCTCTGTGAGAAGTGATCTCAGAGTGAGTGTGAAACAGGATCTAGCTGATGGAGTATGATGAGGCTGAACAATTATGGGTGGAACTGCACATGGGGGTGCATACTACAAAGGTAATCATTGGAGTTTGTTATAGGTCTCCCAGTGTTAATGAGGAGGTGGAGACTCAGCTCCTTGCACAGATCGAGAGGGCTGCAAGGGCTGGGACAGTGATAATAATGGGGGATTTTAACTACCCGGAAATTGACTAAAGTAATGGTACTGCAGGAACAGTTAAAGGGCAAACATTTTTAAACCTGCTACAGGAAAATTTTATGGTACAGTTCATAGAGGCCCCAAGTAGAAATTATGCTCTACTGGACCTGGTATTCTCAAACCATGCAGAGCTTATTACGAATGTCCATATAAAAGAACATCTGGGTAGCAGTGACCAAAGCATGATTTAATTTATTGTTAGCTTTAAACAGCAAGCACATACGGGAAAAATAAAACCGCTCAATTTTAAGAGAGCTAATTTTCCAAAGCTGAGAGCTGCTCTCCAAGACTTAGACTGGGAGGGAATATTGGCATCAATTAACATAACACAGAAATGGGAGTTCTTCAAAAAGATTGTATGTGAACACACTGCAAAATATATTCCGATGAGCAACAAGTTTAAAAGGCTAAAAATCTAAATCAGCCAATGTTAAAAAAGCTATGGATAATAAGAAAGGAGCTTTTATTAAATATACAAATTAAGGAATGCTATCATTGCTTAAACATTACAAAGAATATAACAGAATATGCAAAAAGGAAATAAAGGCTGCAAAAATTTTAAACGAATGACAGATTGCAAAAGATAGCAGGACCAACCCCCAAAAATTCTTCAAATATATTAATAATAAAAAGATCCGGTCCGAGCATGTAGGCCCTTTACAAAATAAACTAGAGTGGGTGATTGGGGCAAATTTATTAAATACCTTTGTTATGATTCACCAGGTGGTGCCTCAGGCTGCCAACTGACAGACCTACCCAGAGCGTGGGGTCTAAGCCCGGGCTGTGCTTTCACCAGGGCCCCTGATGGTGGGGATGGACTTGAAACAGTCCCGGACCAGGTCACGACCTCTGAGCAGGCCCACCAGTAACTGAGGAGACCTCCGGGGACGTATGCAGGTACCGGAGAGCCAGATGTGAAGCGGATGGCGGCCCTAGCAGGGTAGTAACGGATCGTGGTCCCGTGGGGGTAAGCGAGGTACAGAATCGGCAGGCAAAGAGTAGTCGGTTCACACGCAGGGTCAGCAGGGTAAGTCAGTCCGTAGAATGGTCAGGGCAATCCGGGTCAATCACAGGAGCAGGCAGAGTATTCAGGGCAATCCGGGTCAATCACAGGGGCAGGCAGCGTAGTCAGGGTCAAACAGGGTCACTAGACGGGTGCAGGAACTCGGAATCACAGATAGACCTTGCGGCAATTACTGACAGTGCAGGGCATCTTTAAATAGTGCGCCCTGCACTGTCATTGGCCGCCCAGGACGCGCCCCCGGGCTGTCATTGGCCGCCCGAGGTGCGCCCGCGGCTTCCACTGCGCATGCGCGGCGTCCTGTCATCCCCGGTTCGCCGAGACCTGGTGCCTGTGTCCCGGCGTGAGCCGTCGCCAGCGCGCATGCGCCGGCCGACGGGACGTCGCGATCCCTGACATTGCCCCCCCCCTATGGGCACCCTCCAGGAGCCCCACTGATCTCTCCACCGCGGGTGGCCACGAAAAAATTCCCGGATGAGCCTGGGGGCGTGAACATTCTGGATGGGTTCCCAAGAGTTCTCATCAGGGCCATAACCCTTCCATTTTATCAGGAACTGCGTCTGGCCCCCCCTCTTTCGACAACTGAGGATAGTCTCCACTTCATATTCCTCCTGGTCACCTATGGCGACTGCCTCGGGAGGTCTGGATTCACGGTCCGGGAAGGGGCCCGGTCTGGATGGCTTCAGGAGAGACACATGGAACACAGGATGTATCTTGAAGGTTCGCGGAAGCTCGAGTTCGTAGGCCACCTCGTTGACTACTCGTTTTACCGGAAATGGGCCGATGTACTTGGGTCCCAGCTTCCTTGAAGGGCACAGCATCTTCAAGTTGGTCGTTGCCAGCCAGACCTGATCCCCTGGTTGAAGCAGTAACTCTCCTCTTCTTTTCCTGTCGAACGCCCTTTTACTGTCATCTTGGGCTTTAGCGATGGCTTCCTGAATCGTTTTGTTATTGACAGAAAAGAAGTTCAAGGTGTCTTGAGACGCCGGTACCGGATTTTCAGGCATCAGATCAGGGAGGAATGTGGGATGATACCCATAATTAGAAAAGAACGGGGATTGACCCGTAGCCGAGTGATTCGAGTTGTTGTACGAGAATTCTGCGGAAGGCAACAACGTCAGCCAGTCATCCTGAAGGTAGGATGTGTAGCATCGTAAGTACTGTTCCAGCGTTTGGTTGGTCCTCTCAGTTTGGCCGTTGGTCTGTGGATGGTAGGCGGATGAAAGCGACAGCTTGATTCCCAGCGCTTTACACAAGACGTTCCAGAACCTGGAGGTGAATTGGACTCCCCGATCCGACACTATATCTTCGGGAACCCCATGAAGCCTCACTACTTCCTTAATGAAGATCCATGCCGTTTCTGGTGCTGATGGGGTCTTCTCCAGGGGTACAAAATGTGCCATCTTTGAGAAGCGGTCGACGATCACCATTATTGCTGTGTAGCCTTGGGATGGTGGGAGTTCGACCACAAAATCCATGGCAATCATCTGTCAGGCCCGTTTGGGTATAGGTAAAGGACGTAACAATCCCCATGCCCTACTCCTGGAGGGCTTGTTCCTTTGACAGGTGGGACAGGTCTGGACGTAACGCTCGCAATCCTGGATCATATCCGGCCACCAGAACGAGCGCCGTAGTAGTTCCAGAGTTTTCGTAACCCCGAAGTGACCCGCCATTGGATGGTCGTGGCAGTGCCCTAGGACCAAGGTTCGCACTTCTTCTGGGACCATGATCCGGTCTTCTTTCCAAAATAGCCCACCGTGGTTCTGGAGGGGCGACCCAGACGGAACTGGTAGTCCTACAGAAGCGTCGAGAAGTCGGGAGCGAAGCTCCGTTTGTAGAGCGAGGAAGCTTCCGGAAGGTAAGATGGTGTCAGGTACCACTGCGTCGTCGGGGTCCTCAAACATGCGGGATAAAGCGTCTGGTTTTGTATTCTTAGTACCGGGTCGGTACGTTATATGGAATGTAAATCGCGAAAAGAAAAGAGCCCATCTTGCCTGGCGAGGTCTCAGTCGTTTTGCCGTTCTTAAATATTCAAGGTTTTTGTGATCTGTGAATATTAGGATTGGGTGTGTGGCTCCTTCCAGTAAATACGTCCATTCTTCTAGAGCAGATTTAATGGCCAGGAGCTCCCAATCTCCAATGTCATAGTTACGTTCCGCCGGTGTCAACTTCCTGGAGAAGACCACAGGGTGCAGTAGTTCCTGGGTACCATTCCTTTGGGACAGCACCGCTCCTACTGCGTTTTCGGAGGCGTCCACTTCCAAAACATACGGGAGAGAAGAATCCGGATGGCAGAGAATGGGAGCTGAGGTGAACAATTTCTTGAGCTTTTCGAATGCCGTTTGAGCTTCGGGGATCCACTTAAAGCGGACCCCTTGTTTCGTCAGTTGCGTGATGGGGGAGACCAGACCAGAGAAGTTCCTAACAAACTTTCTATAAAAGTTAGAAAAGCCGATGAAACGCTGTACCCCCTTTTTGTCGGCGGGAACTGGCCAATCTAAGATCGCCGTGACTTTCTGGGGATCCATCGCGACCCCCGCGGAAGAGAGAACCAGTCCCATGAACGTGATTTTGCCTGTTCGAAACAACACTTTTCTGCCTTAGCGTATAGCCCGTGTTGACGCAGCCGTCCTAATACCCGTGACACGTGACCTCGATGAACCTCCAGTGAGGGCGAAAAAATTAGGATGTCATCCAAATAAACCACCACGAAAACATCGAGGAAATCACGAAAAACATCGTTGATAAAGTGCTGGAAGGTTGCCGGTGCGTTACAGAGCCCAAATGGCATCACCAAATACTCATAGTGGCCGAATCTCGTGCGGAAAGCCGTCTTCCACTCATCCCCCTCCCTGATACGAACAAGGTTATAGGCCCCCCGCAGGTCTAATTTAGTAAATATCATTGCTGAACTCAATCTCTGGAGGAGCTCGGGGACTAGGGGTAAGGGATAACGATTCTTTACCGTTATTTTGTTCAGATCACAGTAGTCTATGCAGGGCCGTAATGACTTGTCCTTCTTCTCTACGAAGAACAGCCCGGCCCCGGCTGGGGATGTGGATGGACGAATAAATCCCTTCCGAAGGTTTTCGTCAATATATTCCCTTAGTACTCCCGATTCCGTTTCAGATAAAGGAAAGATACGGCCGAACGAGATTTCAGACCCGGGTAGGAGGTCTATGGGGCAATCGTAGGAACGGTGCGGAGGAAGAATGTCAGCTCCTCGCTTACTGAACACGTCTAAGAAGTCATGGTAGGCCGGAGGAATAACCTGTGATAGATTGGTGTCGCCATCCAAGCACAGGAGGAACCGGGGAACCACGGATCCTGTGACGTGGCAGTGACTCAAACAGTAAGGCGACCGAAATTGAATAGTTCCCCTTTCCCAGTAAATCTGGGGGTTATGGGCCCGCAGCCAAGGGAGCCCCAGAATGACTGGAAAAAGGGGAGATGCGATGGCATCCAAACGGAGGAACTCCTGGTGATGGTCTGCCATTGTGGTGAAAATGGGTGGTGTCTCCTGGTCCACCACCCCTGATTTTATACTGGACCCATCTGCCAAGAAGATGTTGAACCCCCTTTCTTTGGTCTGGAGAGGGATTTTTTGCCGGTGGGCAAAAGTCAGATCGATAAAACAACTACAGGCTCCTGAGTCAACGATTGCGGTCACCGACAATGTTCCTCCGGGGAGCTGTAAAGACACAGGTATGGCCAGGTAACTTGAGTGATCATCCCTTCCTGCAGGTAAAGTAAAAGAAAAGGACGTGGACTTACTCATTTTTGCAAGACAGGAGCGCACCTGGTGACCAGCTTCCCCGCAGTACAGACATAGGTTCTGTGATCGTCTCCTCTGACGTTCCTTGACCGATAAGTGGGAACGGGCCAGTCCCAGTTGCATGGGTTCCGGGTTGTCCCGATTCCGTGCTTCGCAGATGGCTCCCTGGGGCTGGAGCTGTGTCCCTTGGTGGAATCCATGCCACCCTTTGACCCTGGCTGCTCCTCTCCAGCCGACGTTCCCTTAGTCTACGGTCAATTTGAATGGCTAACTCAATCAGCTTTTCCAGGGAGTCAGGTAGGCCTACTCGTGCCAGTTCGTCTTTGAGAGACTCAGATAGCCCGATGCGGAACTGGTGACATAAGGCCGCATCGTTCCATCTGGTGTCTCCCATGCAACGCCTAAAATCGGACGCGTATTCTTCGGCTGTCCGGCGGCCTTGCCGTAGAGCGTATAGGGTAGCCTCTGCGGAAGCAGCCCGCTGAGGGTCGTCATACAAAACAGCCATGGCCTGAAAGAACTCGGTCACGGAGTCAAGATGGCGGTGAGCCCAATCCTGGGGCTCATCCTGAAGGAGAGAGACTATAAACCCCACCTTGACGGTCTCGGTGGTGAACGTGCGGGGCTGCAAGTCGAAATACAGGGTGCAAGCGTTCCGGAAGGCTCGGAAGCGGCTCTGGTCACCACGGAATCGCTCCGGCAGGGGAACACGGGGTTCAGGAGCTAGGGATGTGGCAACCGCTTCGGATGCCGGGGCAGCGGGAGGTTCTGCAGATGGAGGACTCTGAGCAGGGGGAGTCAGGGGGGCTAACGACTCCATGCGGTCAGGGGCGCAGCGACTGTGGAAATTCTGGAAAGCCTGGGTCAAAGTTGCCAGGTGTTGGCAAATATCCTCTAGGGACGCCGGTCCACTTCCTGGCTCTGTCATGGCCGCAAGGTACTGTTATGATCTGCCAGGTGGTGCCTCAGGCTGCCAACTGACAGACCTACCCAGAGCGTGGGGTCTAAACCCGGGCTGTGCTTTCACCAGGGCCCCTGATGGTGGGGATGGACTTGAAACAGTCCCGGACCAGGTCACGACCTCTGAGCAGGCCCACCAGTGGCTGAGGAGACCTCCGGGGATGTATGCAGGTACCGGAGAGCCAGATGTGAAGCGGATGGCGGCCCCAGCAGGGTAGTAACGGATCGTGGTCCCGCGGGGGTAAGCGAGGTACAGAATCGGCGGGCAAAGAGTAGTCAGGTCACACGCAGGGTCAGCAGGGTAAGTCAGTCCGTAGAATGGTCAGGGCAATCCGGGTCAATCACAGGAGCAGGCAGAGTAGTCAGGGCAATCCGGGTCAATCACAGGGGCAGGCAGCGTAGTCAGGGTCAAACAGGGTCACTAGACGGGTGCAGGAACTCGGAATCACAGATAGACCTTGCGGCAATTACTGACAGTGCAGGGCATCTTTAAATAGTGCGCCCTGCACTGTCATTGGCCGCCCAGGACGCGCCCCTGGGCTGTCATTGGTCGCCCGAGGTGCGCCCGCGGCTTCCACTGCGCATGCGCGGCATCCTGTCATCCCCGGCTCGCCGGGACCTGGTGCCTGTGTCCCGACGTGAGCCGTCGCCAGCGCGCATGCGCCGGCCGATGGGACGCCGCGATCCCTGACAACCTTCTTCAACTCTGTGTATACAAAGGAGCATGGTCGAGCTCTTGTCCATAATGGGCATGGTATTGACACAGCTCCAGATGATCCACATTGCCTCACAATTGATATGATCCAAAAATATTTAAACAGAATAATGGTGAATAAAGCACCTGGACTGGATGGCATACACCCACGGGTCCTTAAAGAATTGCGCTCTCTGTCACTTCAAAGCCATTGTTTCTAATTTTTGGGGACTCTTTAATGACTGGCATAGTACTACTGGATTGGCGTAAGGCCATTGTGGTGTCAATATTTAAAAAGGGGTCAAAATCTTTACCAGGTAATTATAGACCTGTTAGTTTAACTTCTATATTTGGGAAGATACTGGAGAGTTTAATAAAAGACCACACAGAGTAGTTCTTGCTGGAAAAAAATTTTTAAGCAGCAGACAGCATGGATTCATGAAAGACAGAAGTTGTCAAACAAATCTGATTTCTTTTTATGAGGAGGTGAGCAAAACCTTAGACAGAGGGGTGGCAGTGGACGTGGTATACTTGGATTCTGCAAAAGCGTTTGACACAGTTCCCCACACATGGCTAATGTGTAAGGTAAAGTCTACGGGCTTGGAAAAATCAGTATGTAAATGGTTAGAAAACTGGCTAAAAGATCTTATTCGGAGAGTAGTGGTTAATAATTCATACTCTGAATGGTCTAGGGTTGTCAGTGGTGTACCCCAAGGTTCAGTGTTGGGACCCTTTCTTTTTAATATATTTATAAACGATATAGGGTCTGGTATTATAAATACCATTTCAGTCTTTGCAGATGACACCAAGCTGTACAGTGGAATAACGTCCTTACAGGATGTCTCAAAGTTACGAGCCGACCTCAATGCACTGTTTAATTGGGCAACTATGTGGCAAATGAGGTTTAATGTTGATAAATGTAAGGTTATGCACTTGGGGGTTAATCCCCAAACACAGAAAGGTCTCTTCACAGCGAGAGCTGTGAAAATGGGGAATGGGAATAGACTCCCTCAAGAGTTGATTCTGGCCAGCTCAGTGAATTTCTTCAAAAAAGGCCTGGATTACTTCTTGGAAGCACAGAATCAGGGGCGGACTGACAACTTCTGGGGCCCCCGAGCAATAGGGAATCATGGGGACCCTGTGCCCTTGCCCAAACTCAAAAAAGCCTATGAAAAAGGTACCAGGGGCATCTTGTGGGGCCTCCTACTGACCCGGGCCCTCGGGCAGTGCCCGAGTTTCCAAATGGTCAGTCTGCCCCTGCACAGAATATAACTGGATACTAACATTTATAGGTAAAGTTGATCCAGGGAATATCCGATTGCCTCTCGGAGGATCAGGACTGTGTGTGTAGGATTGTTTTTTTTTTAAATGGTTGAACTGGATGGACATTTGTCTTTTTTCAGCCAGACTAACTATGTAACTTCTGACACTTCTGTTACACCACGTCCATATATTTTTATCATGGGTATTTATATAGTGCTGACAATTTACACAGCGCTTTACATCTATTGTACATTCATATCAGTTTCTGCCTTTGAGGGGCTTGCAGTTTAAGTTCCTTACCTCACATGCATACATGCATGAGCCAGTTTAGACAGGAGCAAATTAACCTGCAACCATGTCTTTGAAGTGTTGGAGGAAACCCACGCAAGCATCAGGAGAACATGCAAGCTCCATACAGGTAGTGTGGTGGTTGGGATTCAGACAGATGCAGAAGTACCTTTTAACACTTTATAAGGAACTTCACACAAGATTATAGCTTTTATGCTTATTCTGTGCTATTTTTTTCTCCTCAAGATATATACAGTAATGTGTAAATCATCTCTAATACAAAATAACAATTTAACTGATCAAGTATGCCAGCAGAGAAGTTGAAACTCATAGAATAATGTTTCTTAACTATATTTTAGCAGAGACCCTTGTGAATTTCCATGATTGATGGTATGGAACTTAGTGTGCTTTTTTCTGTAGTTATTTGTTCTTTTTCTAAAATTGAGTTTATTTAGCAGAAACCCGAACCTGAAATGAAACCAGCTATTCAGATTAAAATTTACAGTTTCTGCTTGGATTTAGTTACGCAAGTGTCAGTGCACATTCTTTATGAATTTGAACTACTTTGCAGGGACTGAAAACACTAATTTTAATGTGCATAAAGGAGTAATGAGATCATACCTAATTATGTATTTTCTATTCAGTATAAACATAGAGAATAAATACAATAAAAAAAAAAAAAAAATATATATATATATATATATATATATATATATATACACTCACCAGCCACTTTATTAGGTACACATGTTTATTTGCTTGGTAACACAAATTGCTAATCAGCCAATCACATGGCAGCAACTCGGTGCATTTAGGCATGTAGATGTGGTGAAGATGACTTGATGAAGTTCAAACCGAGCATCAGAATGGGGAAGAAAGGGGATTTAAGTGACTTTGCAAATAGCATGGTTGTTGGTGTCAGACAGGCTGGTCTGAGTATTTAAAAAACTTTTAATCTACTGGGATTTTCTAGGGTTACAGCGAATGGTCTGAAAAAGAGAAAATGTCCAGTGGCAGTTGTGTGGATGAAAATGCCTTGTTGATGTCAGAGGAGAATGGGCAGACTGTTTCGGCATGATATAAAGACATCAGTAACTCCTTTATGTCTACAGTGTACCCATCTTCTGATGGCTACTTCCAGCAGGATAATGCACTATGTCACAAAGCTCAAATCATATTAAACTGGTTTCTTGAACATGATAATGAGTTCACTCCAATGGCCTCCACAGTCACCATCCTTTGGGATGTGGTGGAATGGGAGATTCGCATCATGAAAGTGCAACCGACAAATCTGCAGCAACTGCCAGTATGAAACAAAATCTTTGAGGAATGTTTCCAACACCTTGTTGAATCTATGCCACAAAGAATTAAGGCAGAAGGCAAAATGGGCAGGTGAGTATATATATAAAAAGTATTCATACCCTTGAAATTTTCCACATGTTGACATGTTACAACCAAAAACGTAAATGTATTTTATTGGGATTTTATGTGATAGACAAACACAAAGTGGCTCATAATTGTGAAGTAGAAGAAAAAATGTTAAATGGTTTTCAAAATGTTTTACAAATAAATATCTGAAAAGTGTGGCGTGCATTTGTATTCAGTCCCTTTTACTCTGATACCTCTAACTAAAATCTAGTGGAACCAATTGTCTTCACAAGCCACCTAATTAGTAAATAGAGTCCACCTGTGTGTAATTTAATCTCAGTATAAATACAGCTGTTCTGTGAAGCCCTCAGAGGTTTGTTAGCCGCTTCTCGATCGCCCTATTGCAGAAATACTGCTACAGGGCGGCACGTGTGTGCAAAATGATATATATATACTTGATTTTGCATTTATGGGTAGAGGGCGTGCGCAAGCCATGCGTGCGCTCTACCCACGCCGCTGTTTGCGGTCACGGCTGTCAATCACTGGATCCCGGCCGCTGATTAAACTCTGACACTCGGTGATTACTGAGCATCTCCGATGGGGAGGAGGACTGTTTTGTTTACTAACAGTTCTCCCTGTTGGCTCGGGCACACTGCTTTGGATGGCTGTGCACAGCACAGCCATCCAAAGCAGTGTGCTTACAGTGAAGCACACTGACACGGCCCCCTAGTAAAACACTCCCTGCACACAGGTAACCCTTTGATCACCCCTCATGTTAACCCCTTCCTGCCCAGTGCCATTAGTACAGTCTCAGTGCTTTTTTTTTTTTAGCACTGATCACTGTATTGGTGTCACTGGGGATGTCAGTGACACCAAGTCAGTTCCCCAGTGTCAGAATGTCCGCCGCAGTCCAGCTATAAGGTGCTGATCACCGCCATTACTAGTAAAAATTAAAAAAAATTCCAGTGCCTACTGTATACCACCATTTGTAAACACTGTAACTTTCACGTAACCCTATTAATTTACACGTATTGGGATTTTTTTTTTTAGCAAAGTCATGTAGCAGAATACATTTTCTTCTAAATTTATGACGAAATTTGATTTTTAATGTTTTTTTACTGGACATGTTTAATAGCAAAAAATCAAAAATATTGTCAGTCTTTTTTTTTAGCACAAAAAAAAAAATGCGCAGGCAATTAAATACCACCGAAATAAAGCTCAATTAATGGGAAAAAAAGGACATAAAATTCATTTAGGTGCAGCTTTGCATGACCGCAATCATCAGTTAAAGTAACTCAGAGCCATAACGCAAAAAATGTCCTGGTCAGTAAATCCTCTGGAGGGCAAGTGGTTAGAGAAAACTAGTGAACAAACAGCATCATGAAGGCCAAGGAACACACCAGACAGGTCAAGTTGTGGAGAAGTTTAAAGCAAGGTTAGGTTATACAAAAAATATTATACATATATATATATATATACACCATATTTTTCACTCCATAAGACGCACTTTTTTGCCCCAAAAAAGGGGGGGGAAATGTCAGTGCGTCTAATGGTGGGTATTCCCATCCCCGACGCCGGGTGCCCAGTGCGCATGCGCGAAATTCGCTGCGTTTTGTGAATGGTACGGTGTCTACTGGGACACATTACAGGTCCCAGAAGACGCTGGACCAATCACAAAGCGCAGAGCTTCTCGCGCTATCAGCCGGGTGCCCACACTAAAGGGAGGACAACTGTCAAATTCAGGTACCCGCTCCCCCTCCCTCCCCAAAGGTCTGCAGTCTCTTAGTCATCCCCTGTACTGACCGCAGTCTCTGGTCATCCCCTGTACTGACCACAGTCTCTGGTCATCCCCTGTACTGTCTGCAGTCTCTGGTCATCCCCTGTACTGTCTGCAGTCTCTGGTCATCCCTTGTACTGTCCGCAGTCTCTGGTCATCCCCTTTACTGTCTGCAGTCTCTGGTCATCCCCTGTACTGTCCGCAGTCTCTGGTCATCCCCTGTACTGTCCGCAGTCTCTGGTCATCCCCTGTACTGTCTGCAGTCTCTCGGTCATCCCCTGTACTGTCCGCAGTCTCTGGTCATCTCCTGTACTGTCCTCAGTCTCTTGGTCATCCCCTGTACTGTCTGCAGTCTCTCGTCATCCCCTGTACTGTCCACAGTCTCTTGGTCATCCCCTGTACTTTCCACAGTCTCTTGGTCATCCCCTGTACTGTCCGCAGTCTCTGGTCATCCCCTGTACTGTGTCCACAGTCTCTTGGTCATCCCCTGTACTGTCCGCAGTCTCTGGTCATCTCCTGTACTATGTCTGCAGTCTCTGGTCATCCCCTGTACTGTGTCCACAGTCTCTTGGTCATCCCCTGTACTGTCCGCAGTCTCTGGTAATCTCCTGTAGTATGTCCGCAGTCTCTTGGTCATCCCCTGTACTGTGTCCACAGTCTCTTGGTCATCCCCTGTACTGTCCGCAGTCTCTTGGTCATCCCCTGTACTGTTTGCAGTCTCTGGTCATCTTCTGTACTGTGTCCACAGTCTCCTGGTCATCCCCTATACTGTCCGCAGTCTCTGGTCATCTCCTGTACTATGTCCGCAGTCTCTGGTCATCTCATGTAGTATGTCCGCAGTCTCTGGTCATCTCCTGTAGTATGTCCACAGTCTCTGGTCATCTCCTGCAGTATGTCCGCAGTCTCTGGTCATCTCCTGTACTGTGTCTGCAGTCTCTGGTCATCTCCTGTAGTATGTCCGCAATCTCTGGTCATCTCCTGTACTATGTCTGCAGTCTCTAGTCATTTCCTGTACTGTGTCTGCAGTCCATTGGTTCAGAATATTTTTTTTCTTGTTTTCCGCCTCTAAAACCTAGGTGCGTCTTATGGTCAGGTGCGTCTTATGGAGCAAAAAATACGGTGTATATATATATATATATATATATATATAAATATATATATATAATCTATGGTAGCTAAACATTTTGTGATGCTAATGTCTGCATCTTACAAATAATGAACCCAATAATATCAGCTTAATTGAACTTTTCAGCCATAAAAATTGGCTGGTCAATCCCAATATTCAGACCAATGGCTAAGCAGACTTATTGTTACTTTTTCATAGTAGAGGAATATTATGAAATTCTTTACAGGAAATACACCAGAACATTTGTCTCTGGAGTTGGTAGTGTAATATCCCTTTATTTATAAAGCCACAAAGAAACACTCATACTATACTTGCACTCTCATACAGACACATGCATTGCAGGAGGAAACCAGAATGTCAACTGGAATCTCATACAAACATGGAGTGCATACAGTAGGTAAAGTCCAGGCATATATGCTGAACCCCAGAAATTCAGTATTACATTACAATCCTACCCATTTAAATGGAAATCCCAATACTATTGTCTGACACATCCCATACAACACTCTCCTTATTCTTCATGGAACATGAGTCACAGGCAGAAATCTATATTATATATAAAATATATAAAATTGTATTTTATATTTTATTAGTAATAAAACTACTGAATGCCCATAAACAAACATACCATTACATTCAAATACACTTATTCTCTGCAGTTTTCCTAAAAAAACTAATGCCATAGTTGAAAAAGCACCATGAAATTGCCATATAATTAACAGGTAAAAAAAGTGCAAGTGATCAGCACTGAGCAGTCTATTTAATAAAAAAAAGTGTTGTGATAATGCCTCAAGCATCTGCTTAGCTGTTATGAATCATCCCGTATTTTGCTTACTATGTTTATTTCCATCAGCTCCATCTAGTGGTTACGATGTGATATTTTGCTGATTGAGGTATCTTAGTGGAACTTAAATAATCCCCCACAACCACCACCACCACTGCCAATACAACCACCACCAACTCGAAGTAGAATTGTGTTTCATATTTTTTTCTTTATCCATTTTTTAAACATTTTTTCTTTGCATCCACTCCCCGCCTAGGCAAGAATTATGTGTCCTGGTCCTGCAACCTCCTGGGATACATACACCACAGCCCCCCAAAAGCTTCAGGTTCAGTCTATAGCTCATAATAACTCCTGAAGTAATTTCATTTTTATGTTTTGAATCTCCTTTACTACATAATAAACTGCTACACAATTTATGTTTCCAAATTTAATTCAGTCATTGCTACACAAACTATATTAAAAAGCAACTGTGTTAGCATCAGCAATTCCACTTCATTTATGTGAGTTTTATTGTTTTACTCTGTGTAAATATGATTAAATACCTATGGATTTCTCATCATGGACTATGTTATCCCCATTTACATTACAGATGTATAGCATAGAAATAAAAAAATTACATATTTATTCTGAAAAATTGACATCTAAATAGCACTTAAACTAAACAATAACAACAACACATGATACAATTTATGATTTAAAAAGCATCACTGGGACACCATCAATTGACAATAAAGTCTTCTGACTACCCCAAAACAACTCTTTATTTGCAGAATATATTTCATCCTTTAATGCCATTAATGCAGTGCTTCATTTCTAGTTTTGTCAGTCATTTTAGTTCAGTACCATTTTAAAAGGGGGCTGTGGCACCTCTGCCCTGCCCCAGCATTGGTTTCAGTGGGTGCAATATGCCTTGGTTGCAATGGAACTGCAACCCTAGTCTCTCAGTGACTTCTGTAGTCAAGAACACTCCACAAAAGGAGAATTTATCAAGGGTAGAGATGAGCTAACTGTCCCACACATGTGAGAGACGGAGATAGAATGGCCTGCAATTCTTGAATGTTGGCTTATTAT